>NC_083104.1:41140933-41474702 GCF_949774975.1 Lagenorhynchus albirostris | reverse complement strand
GGCTACTCTTGTGGGTGTAGGGCAGCGCCTGGACCCACAGCCAGTGCAAGTCCCACTGTTCCTGCATCCCGGGCCACCTGTGCATCAATATAGTAAAAGTGCAGGTTCCCCTGCAGGTCATTCTCTGCATAGTTTGTCCTCATGTGGTCTAGCAGTCCTACAGTTATCTCTAGGTTGGCCTATAGAGACTTCCTCTAGAGTGATGACTCAGCATTGGATGCGGAGGCGACAGCCTGCACAGACTCACCTACCAGCTCCCACAATGGCATACAATCCAATTCCCAAACAAATCCCTTATTCCAGAGGTTCCCAAGGCTTCTCAGTTCTTGGTGCCTTTATTGCCTTCATACTTTTTTTTTCTCAGTGCCCTGGGCCAAAAGAAATAACAAACAATTCTACTCATTAGGTGGCTAGATCCAAACAACTGAAGTTATGTTTGAAAAGAAAATACATATAAATTGAAAAATATATATATATTTTTTGGCTGCACTGCACGGCTTGTGGGATCTCGGTTCCTCGACCAGGAATTGAACCTGGGCCCTCGGCAGTGAGAGAACAGCGTCCTAACCACTGGACCGCCAGGGAATTCCCTGATTTTATATTTTTAAATAGTACCAGTGGGATATGTACAGCTGTTAGGTGTGGCCCAACTTCTCAAACCTTGGAATCCCATTGGACACTGCCACCCTCATTTCCTGTTCTTCACTGCTTATCTCAAACCACTGGAAACCCAGCTCTGCAAAGATATGACAACTTTGAAAGGCATGTACTACAATCTAATATTGACATTGTAAACTATCTCAAACTAGTAGTTCCTGTGGTGTCCAACAAATGTCAGGTATTAATTTGTAGCCCTTGAAAATTGGAAATATCCCATAGCACTCTTGTGAATTCATTGAAGCCCCTGGGGTGTCTCAGTCCACAGTTTGGGAGCCATGGCCTTATCTCATATGTCATTTCTTTGATGAAACCCTGAATGATACATAAAAAAATCTCATTAAACTTTTGGGTACCTTCTCTTTCTGAGATGTGAAGTGATTTGCCTCAGTCACACACATGATTAAAGGCCTCAATAAGAGATGGGGTACTCTTCTGCCAAGAGAAGAAAATACAGGACAACCCGGGAAAACACCAGTACCTCTGGGTTGGAAAGGAACCTTTAAACTACAATTTAAAGAGCGTATACCAAAAGACAAAACTTGATGAGTTTCATTACACCAAGGTGAAGGATTTCTATTCAACAAAGGAAACTATACATAAAGTATTGATAATATACAGCTGAAACTATGATAGAAGCCATTTGCAATGTCTAAAGCATAAAGAAATTAAAATCCAGAATATACCAAGATCTTTTGCAAGTTAACAAGAAATGACAGCAAACCCAATACAAAATGATCAAAGATAAGAACAAGTAATTTCAAGAAGAATCTCAAAAGCCTACCAAGTATGTAAACAGATGTCCTAACTCATCAGTATTCAGAGAAATATACAATGAAACAACTCTGTCACTTTGTTAGACTAGCAAAGATTAGAAAGCAGTATAACACCAAGTGGTTACAAGGAACCTGCATGCAGTTAGTGGCGATATAGACTGAACTCACTTACATGCCCTTTTTCAGGCCAACTCTGTATGAGACTATTGCAGCTTTATTTGTAAGAGCAGAGAGTTGGAAGAAATCTTGGTGTCCATCCTTGGGAGAGCAGACAAGTAAAATATGGAAGATATACTCTGTGCAGTACTGTGCAGCAGGGAAAAGATATGGATTGGATGTTCTACGTAGCAACATGGATGGGCATGCAAACCAAGTGCTATGTTGAAAAATAAGGAACAGATACCATTTACCCAAGTTAAAAATACTACACAAAACAATAAATATTTTGAACACATAAAAAGAAAATGAAATAGAATTACAGTATGATCCAGCATTTTCACTTCTGGGTGTATACCCTAAAGAACTGAAAGCAGGGTCTTGAAGAAATAGCTGTACATTGATGTTCACAGCAGCATTATTCACATTAGCTAAAACATGGAAGCAACTCAAGTGTCCACCAATGAATGAATGGATAAGCGAAATGCTGTATATCCACACAATGGAACACTATGGAGCTTTAAACAGAAGGAATATCTGACAAATGCTACAACATGGATAAACCTTGAGAACATAAGTGAAAGGGCCAGTCACAGAAAGACATATATTGTATGATTCCACAAAAATGAGGACCTGGGAGGAGGAAGGAATGGGAAGTTACTGTTTAATGGGTAAGCAATTTCAGTTTTACAAGATGAGAAGAGTTCTGGAGATGGATGGTGGTGACGGCTGCACAACATGATGAATGTACTTAATACCACTGAACTGTAACTTTATGGTTAAGATGGTATATTTTATGTGTATTTTACCACAATAAAAATGGGGGAACAAAAATAGAAAATGATATTCATTAAAAACCTTAGAATGGGGACTTCCCTAGTGGTACAGTGGTTAAGAATCTGCCTGCCAATGCAGGGGACACAGGTTCGAGCCCTGGTCCGGGGAGATCCCACATGCCACGGAGCAACTAAGCCCGTGTGCCACAACTACTGAAGCCCGCACGCTCTAGGGCCTGAGTGCCACAACTACTGAACCCGTCTGCAGCAACTACTGAAGCCCACACGCCTAGAGCCTGTGCTCCGCAACAAGAGAAGCCACCACAATGAGAAGCCTGCGCACTGCAATGAAGAGTAACCCCCGCTTGCTGCAACTAGCGAAAGCCTGTGCAGAGCAACAAATACCCAACTCAGCCTGAAAAATAAATGAATAAATAAATGTATGTTTAAAAAATTTTTTTAAAAACCTTAGAATGGGATTTCTGCTTTTGGTCATTCAATTTTTCCCATTCATCTGTCAACAGACACTTAGGTTGTTTCCATATCTTGGTTATTGTGAGTAATGCTGCAATGAACATGGAAGAACATTTATCTCTTTGAGATAATGACTTCGTTTCATTTGGATATACTGCATACCCAGAAGTGGGATTGCTGGGTCATATGGTAGCTCTATTTTTAATTTCTTGAGGAACCTCCATACTGTTCTCCACAGTGGCTGCACCAATTTACATTCCCACCAACAGTGCACAAGGGTCCCCTTTTCTCTACATCCTCACCAACACTTGTAATCTCTTGTCTAGGTGATATCTCACTGTAGTTCTGACTTGCATTTCCTGGATGATTAGTTATGTTGAGCACTTTTTCATGTTGTTGGAGATTTGTATGTCTTCTTTGAAAAAAATGTCTATTTAGGTCCTTCACCCATTTTTTTTTTTTTTTTTTTTTTGTGATACGCGGGCCTCTCACCTCTGCGGCCTCCCCCGTCGCGGAGCACAGGCTCCGGACGTGCAGGCCCAGCGGCCCTGGCTCACGGGCCCAGCCTCTCCGCGGCATGTGGGATCCTCCCGGACTGGGGCACGAACCCACGTCCCCTGCATCGGCAGGCAGACTCTCAACCACTGCGCCACCAGGGAAGCCCCACCCATTTTTAAATTGGGGTTTTTTGTGGGTTTTTTTGCTATTGAGTTGAATGAGTTTCTTGTGTATTCTGGATATAAACCCATTATGGGATTCGTGGTTTGCACATATTTTCTCCCATTCCATAGGCTGCCTTTTCATTTTACTGATAGTTTTTTTTTTTTTTTCTGTGCAGAAGTTGGAACCTTATGTGCCAAAAAGTAAGAAAGTGCTCAAAAAAGGATAGGAAAGCATAGCAAAAGGACATAGGATCCAACTTGAAGGGACTCCCACAGATAAATCTGGGACAATTTGTGCATCAAAATAAAGACAATATTAGACTGTATTCAACTGGATAAAAAAGGAATCCAGGAGGTCATGGTGATATAAACAAACAAGTGAATAATATGCAGGTGGAAGAGAAAAGATTTACTTTACAGTAGAATGCCAACTAATAACAGTCACTTATTAATTAATACTTACAAAATTCTTTGCGGTGGGGAAACTTGGTAGACACCTTCTAAAACAAGTGATAAAGTTTAACGTCTTTAGTCATGAGGCAAGTTGGCACCACGTGCCTCCTGGTACTGAGAAGAACACAGCATCACTTCTGTGATTTTCCTGCCCTAGCTGAATAACCTGAATCTAATCATCAGGAAAACATCGGTAAACCCCAAACACGGAACCACCTGCCAGGTTACTGAAGTGTTACAATAAAAAATAATGAAGTCACAGAAGGCCTGAAGAATTGTTCCTGAATGAAGGAAACTAGAAAGCCATGGTGACTAAGTAAAACAAGTGGTTCTGGACCCTGGCACTATAAAGGACACTGTTTGCAAAGTGGGCAAAATTGGAAAGAGGGCTGTGAATGACATGGTCATATTGTGTCTGTGTTAGTTTCCTGTTTTGATTGTGTGGGAGTGCATCCTTGTCTAAATAAAACCATCCTGAAGTACTAATGGGTGATGAGGCATCCTATTTGCAACTTGCTCTCAAATGGTTCTGGAAAAAAAAAATGTATCTCTGCATTGTCCGTCTTTTGAGAGAGGGAGGAAAAAAGATAATAAGGAATTTAAGGCAAATGTGGTAAAAAGCTGACAGTAGGGGAGTTTGGAGTGGGGGAGATGGAAGTTCTTTGTGCCATGCATCCATCTTAGGGAAAGGATGAAAAGGAGAAAAGAGTTAGAACAATAACAAGGACGTGGGGTGTGAGCCCGTTCACACAGGGGCAGGGACAGGAAGTGATGGGATGCAGGCAGTTGGGAAGAGCTGGAGGCGTCCAGAGTGACCAAGGAGGGGCCCTGGCAGGAGGAGTCAGATCTCTTATCTGATGGAGCTGGAGAAAGATCGCCCCACTTTTCTTCCTTTATTTCATTTAATCCTCAGAACAGCCCCATGGAGTATATACTACTCTTATCCTCATGTTATAGATAAAGAAACTGGAGGTTCAGGGAGTCACCCATTCAACCAGCATTTACTGAGTGCTTGCTATGTGTCAAACTTTACTGAGGATACACAAAAAAATGTTAAGTGTGATTGGATACGTGTGTGTGTGTGTGTGTGTGCGTGCATGCACGCGCATTTAGAAAACAACATTGGAAGGTAACACACTAAATCACTAATACGCTAAGAGAGGTTGCATTTGGGTAGTGGAATTACAGGTGCTTCCATTTTCTTCTTTGGGATTTTTGCCTGTTTCCAGTTTTCTACAATGAATACAGACTGCCTTTGTAACAAGTTTTAAAATAAGTATTATTTCAAAAATTGAACTGGAGGATGTTGTGAAATAGTCTTCATTATCATATTGCTGTGGATCCAATAGTACTTTCTGAGGCAGTGCTACTTTACCAAAGGAGTGGACAAATAAATGTTTCTTAAGTCCATTAAGCCTTCTTCTCTTCACACCGCAGAGAGGCCTGGCAGGTTTACAAGTGGAGAGTTGACACCCACCTTGCTCCTGAAGCCTGTATATAAACCCAGTGCAGCGTGATCGCTTCTTCCCCAGACAAAAAGTTCCTAAACTTTCATGACACCAGCTTCTTTGCATGACACCAGCTTCTTTGCCACCAGCTTCTTTGCTAAACTTTCATGACACCAGCTTCTTTCATGACACCAGCTTCTTCGCATGCATAAGGACAGCAGGAAAACACAGTAGGTTCCTGACTGAAGGAGAGGGTGACTTGGTAAGAGCACAAAATTCTAGTGTCCATGAGAGGCCAGCTCAATGGTGTCACTGTGATGTAAGGTGGGACACCCATTCACTTAGGGTGCTTTCTGACTGATGGAGTCCTTCTTCCCCTTTGCTGCCCTGGCACCATGGGCTCTGGGGCAGGTCCACCCGTCCCGCCTGGGCTCAGATGGCATCCCTGTACCTGTCCACTGCACTGACAGGTCTGTGAGAACAGACATCCCTCTTGCATCCATGTCTCCCAGGTCCCAAAGAGCTGGCTCTGAACAAAGCAGGTCCCTTAGTCACTGCTGCCGGACTGAATTGATTTGCACAAACCATCACTGGGAAGTAGGCGGAGTAAATTAGGGTGAATTCCTGTGGTAGAATTCAGTGCAGGCACCAAAACCAATGCTTTGAAATAATTTATTGCCTAGGAAAGTGTTCCCAACATACTGCTACTTAAAAACAACAACAGTGGAAGAGTAAATACAGCTGAAATCCATCTTGCTCATGAACACAGATATGCATAGGAGAAAAAAAAAAACTAAAGGAAAGTACATCAAAGAATGTACAGTGGTTGTCTTTGGGTAGGGGGATTATGAATGCTTTTGATGGTTTTTTTCCCCTTTGTGTTTTTAAGCTTTTCTAGAAAACAATTTTTGTTACTGGGAAAATTATTTTCAAAAAAATCTATGTCTGAGGGAAAAGGGAAGAAGACATAATGGATAGGAAGTCCTATCGCACTTCAGGTGAGAGCTGAAGCGTTAAGGACCTTTAGGGTGAATAAGTTTCTTTGGGTTAAGGGCTCCTCAACTTCCTACATCGACAGGGCCCCCACCCTTCCTGGTAGACATTACCCTCCCAGCCTCAAACCCCATCAGCTTGCACACCAGGTCCCTGTTCTGCTGATGTGTGCAAGGTGGCTGCCAAAACTCTGAGCCACACAACTAAAAGGTCTGGATGGAGAACCAAGAGGAAGAAAAGCAATCCGGTCTCCTTTGGCCTGTTACTAATTTCTGCAATAAAGCTGTCAGAATTTACTGCCACATCCCTCAACTTACAGGGAAGGGAGATTCTGAAAAATATTCAGAAAGAAAGGGATGCTAAATGGAAGTAATGACTTCCTCCGCTCCCTGGCTATTTCAAGAAGCGCAGCATTTTATACATTTCGTCTGTATCCAGCCCACTGCGTGAATTGTTCAATTTTAGTGAATATAAAAATTCCATCCAAGGGCTTTCTTAGTTCCACTGCCAAAAGCAGTTCCCCAATCCTACTTCCCATCAGATGTCAAGTTCTTCCATCGTGAGTCCTAGGTTCCTCAGGGTTTCCAAGAGCCTAAACCCTGCAGTGGGAGTGGGGTGGGTAGGTGGAGGCAGCCGCCAGCTCCTGACTGGCTCTCGGCTCAGAGTGGAGTCCGTGGTGGAAATCACTATTTCCAAGTTCACTGGTGACGGGGCAAGGGTGGCAGATGCTCAGTGGTTTGGTTTACAAATGTTAATGTTCACAAATCTGAATTCCTGTTTGGGACCAAGCCCTTCTTGGTCATCCTTTGTCCCAGTCTTCTGGAATGTCCCGTTTCATTTATTCATCTCCTTTCTACCAAAGGGAAGTTCACAGAGAAAACTCAAGCCCCAGAGGTGATTTGGTCTGGAGCACCTGGAGCTCCCTCAACCCCACGTGGCTACCATTCCATCTGCGTCAGGCATCATAATCTGGCCAGGACACCCAAGCTGCCTCCTCCCCAGCCGGCATGCCAGGCAGGTCACTCTTGTTGGGTCCTGGGTCAGCCTCCAGGGGCCTGAGTCAGAACCCAGCAGAGAGTTCATGCTCCCCGGTGGAGGGGGACGTGGAGCTGACCCTCTCTAGCCTCTTCATGGAGAGGAAGGGGAGCCATTTAGCCAGGCAAACGGCGAACAGCTGATGGAACAACTGCCGTAGATACTTGCGGAACCTTTCACTGACAAAGACGTAGATCACGGGGTTGATGCAACAGTGGGTGTAGGCGATCACCTCCGTCACTTGTATGGCCAGGTCCAGCTGTTTGCTCTGCTCACACTCATGGGTGAACAGGGAGTCTTGGAAAGCAGAAACAAACACAGTCAGATTGTACGGGGTCCAAAAGAGAAAGAAGATGATCATGATGACAAAAATCAGACGCACAGCTTTGGACTTCTTCTCATTTGGTCGTCTGAGCAGAATCTTTATAATCCCTGTGTAGCAGACGACCATGACCAACAGAGGCAACACCAGCCCCACGATGTTCAGTTTCAGAGCCTGGAACTGCTTCCACGTGCTTCGGCTTTCAGGAGGAAAATCAAGACTGCAGGTGTAGTGAGTGGACGTCTCCTGGGTCTTGGAAAAGTACAAGCCCGGGACAGAAGCCAAGACGGCCAGGACCCAGATGACAATGCTGGTGATGATACCAAAGGTGACGGTCCGAGCCCGCAGGGCAAACACAGCATGGACAATGGCCAGGTACCTGTCGATGGTCAGCAGGGTGATGAAGAAGATCTCGCTGTACAAGCCCATGAAATAAAGCCCAGAGAGCAACTTACACATGTGATTACCAAAAACCCAGTCATCCTTCAGCTTGTAGTCAATCCAGAAGGGCAGCGTGAAGAGGAAGATCAGGTCAGACATGGCCAGGTTGAGGAGGTAGATGCTCGTCATGCTTTTGAGCCTCTTGTATTGCATGAGGACCAGGACCACTAGGATGTTGCCTATCAGGCCAAAGACAAATACCACCGAGTACACGGGGGGCAGCAGCTGGGCCCCAAAGGCCCTCTCCTGTACCTTCTGGCACGGGGTTGCGGCTCCATAGTCGGCTCCTGTGGTCATGTCATAGTTCTTTGGGGTGGTGGAAGTTTCCATCCTGGCTTCTCCCACAGGTCAAGGGAAATGGTTTCCGTGTTTACTTTGCTATTACAGGCAGTGGGTTCTGGGTAACAAGAACAAGGCAGTGATTATATGTCTTTAACCACTTGACAACTGTTTACCGAGTGCCTACTGTGTACCATGCCCTGCTGAGCAAGGGAGACCCAGGTCCTCTCTGCCCTCATGCAACTGGTCGTCTAACACATTAATAAACAAGGCGTATACACATCACTCATTGCTTTGGCAATGAGCGTTGTGAAGGAAAAGTCCGGTGGATGGAGAGCGCAGACAAAGGGAGGCCTCACCACAGTATTCATGACCAGTGCTTCCCCAGTGCTTCCGATGAACTGGGCCCTGGACTTAGTGTTAAACAACCTTTGAGGGGGGTACCATTATCACTCCCCATTTTAGAGGTGATGACACACAAACTGGGAGTAGTTAGGACACAAAGGTAGTAAGAACAAGAGCTGGAGCTCAAACACAGGTGTGTACCTCTCAGGCCCATTCCTGAAACCACCTGGCTCTCCTGCCCCCAATCACAAGCATTGACTCTGTACCATGGTGTCCCCAGAGGGATACTGGGAAGGAAAATAGTCAAGACTGAAAGTCAAAAACTTACAAACGGATCTTTATGGCTTTTGGGGCTAAAAAGATTCTCAGTCAGGGGTGACACAGTGCCCTGGGGGCACATGAAAATGTGTTCTTTTTTTTTTGGTCGTCACAAAGACTGGCGGACACTACTGTCATTTGGAAGGCAGGTCCTGTAATGTAAAAATTACCCTACACCAAACACCAATAGTGCAGCCATAGTGAAATCCTAGAAGGTCAACCCATCTCTCAGCAGATGAGGACACTGAGGACACCAGAGTGGGCCCAGCCTGGCCCACGTCACACGGTCTTCTGAGGTTACCCAGGTAACACTGTAACCTCCTGTGATAGCCGTGAGGAGGATTCAAGGAAAGCACAGCTAGGCAGAATGGGGTCACATGGTATGGAGAAGACGGGGCTTTGGGGGAAGAAAGGCTCAGAACAGCCTCAAGCCAGGAAGTGTCACACAGTGACCAGACAGAGGCTGGAATTCTCCTAAAATAAGTTTTTGGATATTTTTAACCAGGGTTGCCTCAAAACAAACAAACAAAAAAACCACTAGATAGCGTGCCTTTGTAGAACTTCCCCAGACCCTATTTTTAGCACTCCTTTCCAATCACTTATTGAAGACGCCTCCACAAAGGGAGCACAGGCTTTGGTGTAACCTACAGGCTCTGTGACCTCGGATAATTAACCTACCTCTCTGAGCCTCCGTTCCTCATCTGTAACGTGGGAAAGTAAGCCTTACCGTGCAGGGCTACTCTAAGGCAAAGTCTGAGCCATCCCCTGGCAATTATCGTGCCCTCAGTAAATATTAGGGGACCTCCTTCCCTGCAGGGGTCCCGTTCTGAGGCCCAGCACCAACAGGAATGTCCCAGGCTTCAATCCTATTCTGGCCAATGTACCCCACTCCCTACCAGGTCTCTCTAGTTAATCTGGAAGATGAATCCTGCTTGACAGTGATGAACACTGACAGTCCCTTCCATCTGTGCTACACTTTGAAATTTCCAAAATGTGGCCATCAATCTAAATTGATTTGACCTAAACACCAATCAGTAAAGTGAGTGGAACCAACATCATAATTCCCATCTTGAAGCTGGAGTCTCCAGTGCTCTTCCTTCTACAGTGCTTAATGAATGTTTCCTGCTCACAAAATTCACATTTCTGCGGTGGCATTCGGAGATTAAGGCACATGGGGCTGGGGGGTGGGGGGTGGGTTGCTGGGCACCCTGGCTGGGGGACTGTCATTTCCCATCAAATCCATCCCTATGGCTCACTCCACCATCTCCGAACTTGCATATCCCGGTCAAGCCTCTTTCTGGAGAAGCCTAAGCTGCCAGTCACTAAACAAGCTGTATTGGCAATTTCTGATTTTTGCTGCCACTGCCAGTGCTGACAGCTCCGCTTGGCAGTCAGCACTTGTGGGTGAGCGGCCAGGTTTACCGTGTTAGCAGCAGGCAGCACGGTGAGCAAGGGGTGCAAGGCTGAGCCCGTGAGCCCAGTTTCTGGGGAATTTTGGCAAAGGTGAAGGCAAACTGAGTCAGCATTGTCAGGTGCCATTTGAACAGAGAGTCACCTTCATACCACTCCCCACCTCCAACTCCATTCACTATTTCCCCAACTTGTCAGGCAGCAGGCAACAGCTCCAGAGTATGTTGCTCCTAAAGGGAGATGGGCTGCGGTGAGGCCTTGGAGGAGAGACCAAAGGAGCATGTTGCCATGCCATGTGCCAGCCCTGCTGCAGTCTGCTACAAAAGTCTGCCCCAGGTCACTGCACTAGTGCTCAGCGGCAGCCCTGGAGCCTGGAACTTTCCAGTGCCAGCATCCTTTAACCTCGGAGTTGGGGAAGTCTCTGAACAGACAAAGGGCAGTCTGTGATGGTAGAAGATACCCTGGCCTCGTGGCGTGCAGGAGGTGCCTTACACTAATCCATAAGAGCCAGCAGTGTGTATTCAGCATGTTGGTAGCTTGGAGTCAACCAGAATAGGAATATTTACACATGGAAATCAGGAAACACTAGATATCAGGGCACTTTTTCAGGAGAGTCAGCTATTAAACATTTACCAGCACATCAATTCCCTGCAGTCTGAGTAGCCTAGAGTTGTCCTGTGAGCCAGCTAAAGGGTCAGTGAGCGGCACACAGCCTGGGGGCAGGCGATGCAAACTTCTGGGAATTTCTAATTCTGAAAGTCCGGGACCCTCCAGATTTAAAGGAGGAAAGGTTGAAGTAAATACCTCCAAGTAGCCCCCATGTCCCTGTATTTTCAGAACCAAATTCTGACCTGCCTCTTTGTTAGAAGAGAAAGGATGCCTCCCAGGAGGTTACCTGGCCAGCTCCCTGCCTTCCCGTAGGTGAAATCCTACCTCCTCCAAAGACATCCCACAGTCCTGATTTTGAGGATCCTTGGGTCTAGTCTTCTTAAGAAACTGTCTCAGTATCAAATCGTCCTTGCAACTGCAAAGTTTTTCTAATTAATACTTCCCTTTTGCTACAATTTCTTCTTACCCCACGTTTGGGTTTTGTTTACTTGGGGAAACTTGGCAACTGTCAGTGTCTTGAATACCTTTCCAGAGAAAGTGCCTCCTGTCCCTTAATACTGGGCTGACTTTCTTAATTCACCAACAACCAATCATACAAGAAAGCATCCTGTTTTTAGCAAAAACAAAAACCCCCAGAAACAAAAAGAACAACCTATTTTACATCTGAGCACCCAGTCTTAGAAATCCTTCCATCCTCAGTATTGCTATACAATTCATTGCCTTACAGGTGCACGGGTGGGTTACTTACACATTTGCCTGGCCTTCGCAGAATTCCCCACCTTTGAGGAGACAGCCAGGTAAAAAAGTCTTCTCCTGCAATGGGAGAAGGACTACAGTCCAACCTGGCCACATGCAAAAAACACTGCCCTCAACAGTGACTGATGAACAGAAAAGACAAGTGCCACTTACACTGGTTTCAGGGGATTGTGTCCACGAAGCGTTTGTCTCTGGAGCTTTTAGAATCTTTATGAATTCAAGGTCAAGGTCCTGACTGAGTCAGAAGTCCTCAGCTTCCAGTGTGATGATGGAGATAGAACTTGGGGTCTCAGTCTTTCAGAACAGCAAGAAAGGGACAACGTTCTTCTTTCTTGTACCATTGGGTGTCCATGAATGGCCACAACACCGACTGGTGGCCAGTTCCTGAAGGCCAAATGCACTCTGAGGTATTCTGCTCACTCAGCTTCACTTCTCCTTTGGGCTCTGTGCCTTAAGAGGAATGGGTGGAGTTGAGCACGGTGAGGTGGGTGGCAATGAGGTGTTCCCAGAACTTGGTGAAGCAAACAGAAGGGTGGGAATGTGTATGGTACGGGGGCAGGGCACAGAGTTCCTGCCCTCACTTAGCAGTCTTTTTTTTTAAGGTTGCAAAAGAAGGATTTAAACAGGAAACCTGGGTCCTGTTCCTCAGAACGATCCGGCTCATTCAGCCTGAGAGGGGCAGGAGGCCGCTTCTCTTTGGCTCCCCTACGTGCCTGTGCCAGTGACTGCTCCCCAGTCTCTGCCCCACAGCCCCACAGAGCGGTTTTACCACGAAGAGCCTCCAGCCTGGAGTGAATACAGGTCTGCCGGCTGGGTTTCGGCTGTCCCTTTCTGATGCTGGGTTCCTGGTTTACGCAGTGGCCCAAGCTCTCTGCTTGAGATGTGGATGGATCACTGTGTCTTCTGAAGCCTTGGATACCACTCTGTCAAAGAAGAACACTGAATACTTAACGCTCAGAGGAGGATGCGTGAGGTCAGCCTGTACATGAAAAGCGTCACAGAGTGCCTGGCACCCGGAAAAGTGGCTGACGCACGAGGCCTGTCAGGATTCTCCCCACAGTTACCAGCTCCTGCTGCCACTGCGCTTGTGCCCCTCTGGGTTTCCATCTCCTTCTCTGTAAAATGGGGGTGCTCGAACCTTCCCCACAGGATTGCTGCAAAAGTGTCCATTTCAGAAATCACAAATGTGAATGTGTTTTGAAAATGTCACTTGTCCCTCAAGGCTCAGTTCCCTCATCTGTAAAATGAAGACTTCAGACGAGGTGACAGTGGGCCCTTCAGTACAATATTCCGTGAGTCTTCTGGGGTTGGGTCTTCCTTCTTCGGCAGCCCATCTTCGAGAGATGGAGGAAGCAGGAGGCAGAAAGTAACTAGACTGACAGACAGCTACGGGCGAGCCTGGAACCTGCCGCCTGATGCAAAAACCAGGCCTGGTATGAGGGGAGCAACAGTGATGGGCCTCACATATCAGACAGTCCTGCATTCAGATCCCAGGTCCACCTTTTACTGACTTTGGGCGTGTTATTTATTTATTCTCTTGAGTGTCTCTTTCCTCTTCTGTAAAACAAAGCTAATAATACTTACTTCATAGAGAGGATTAAATGAAGACACACACACACACACACACACACACACACACACACACATCTGAACGCATGATTCGGTGTGCTGCTGAAGACATTAAAAATGCCTGTGTTACTTTAGAATCTCTCAGGTTCCAACCCTGATGCAGATTCCAGTAATGTGTCTGCAGGGGATCCCAGGTAACACTGCAGGGGAGGGGAAAGTGGGACGGGGAAGGGAAGGAGCCGATGAAGAGGGTGTTAGAGAGCCAGTGCCGCTGTGAGCCAGGAGCTTGGTCCTACTAGGGAACTTAGGACACCCCTCAGAGTCATCCCAACTTTGGGGCGGCCGGAGGGGTGAGGAAACTGAGCATGTGTCCATCAAATCTCTACCCACTCACTGCTGGTCGAGGGCTGCTTCTTGGGGTATTCTGACTTCCAGTCTGCCTGCACGTTGGTCAAGCTTGCTCCACAAGCAGGGAGCCTCGTATTTTCAGGAAACAGCCTACAATATGTAGAGGTGCATGTTGACATGTGTGGCCAGGGACACTGAATGGCACCCAGGAAATTCCGATGCGTGCCAGCTAGTGTCAGCACAGCTAAACACCCAGCCCCTGCCCCACTACAGGACTCTGCTGATCATCTCTCAGCCCTGCCCCCAGTGGTAGTCAGTGGGAGGTCTGCATCTGCCTACTTGTAGTACTTTGCTGCCAGATGAGTTTCCAGACAACACAGGTTTGCGAGGCCCGCCTCTTCCTTGGTCAAGTCTAAGGAAAGAGACATGGTGAGTCCTTGACTGGCCTTTCAGCTCTGCGCTAGGCTTCTGTAGGACCCATGGCACAGAGAGGACATGCGGGCAAATGTACTTGTTCATTCAACAAATATTGACTGAGTACCCATGATGTGCCAGACACTGTGTTAGGTGCTACAGATATAGCGGTGACCAAGAGAGGCACATGCCATTCTTCGAGACATCACAGACAATTAAGCAAGTCACTACAGTAAGGCCCGGGAAGTACCCAGGGCCAAGGAAGGGTGCACCTGGGTGGTGGGAGGGGGTGAGGGAGCCCTCCAGAGCAGAGGTTCTCAAGGTGAGGACCCTGGACCAACAGCATCAGCACCTCCGAGAACCAACTAGTGATGCAAATTCTGCACTCCCATCCTGGACCCACTGAATCAGAAATTCTGTGTTTTAACACACCCTCCACATAAATGTTTGGGAACCATGGATCTGGATTTCTGCCAGGCCTGAGGCTCAAAGTTTTATACGATCTCTCTCTAGGAGAGCTTGGCTGGACCTGATGTGACCTGGGAAGACTTCTTTTGCTTTCAGCTAGAGGCCAAAACAAGAGGCTGCTCAGTGGCCCATTCTGTTTCCTCTTTCTGACACCCACACCCAGGGCACCTATGGCCTTTTGAGGGTGACAGGCAAACTTCTTAATGCAAACATACACACACACGGAGACTGGTTCAAGATGGTGGACTAGAAGGACATGCTCTCACTCCCTCTTTCAAGAACACCGGAATCACAACTAACTGCTGAGCAATCATCGACAGGAAAGACTGGAACTCACCAAAATAGACACCCCACATCGAAAGACAAAGGAGAATCCACAATGAGATGGTAGGAGGGGCGCAATAACAATAAAATCAAATCCCATAACTGCTGGTGGGTGACTCACAAACTGGAGAACACTTATACCACAGAAGTCCACCCACTGGAGTGAAGGTTCTGAGCCACACGTCAGGCTTCCCAACCTGGGGGTCTGGCAACGGGAGGAGGAATTCCTAGAGAATCAGACATTGAGGGCTAACGGGATTTGACTGCAGGACTTCAGCAGGACTTGGGGAAACAGAGACTGCACTCTTGGAGGGCACACACAAAGTAGTGTGCACATCGGGACCCAGGGGAAGGAGCAGTGACCCCATAGGAGACTGAACCAGACCTACCTGCTAGTGTTGGAGGGTCTCTTGCAGAGGAGGGGGGCAGCTGTGGCTCAACAAGGGACAAGGACACTGGCAGCAGAAGTTCTGGGAAGTACTCCTTGGCGTGAGCCCTCCCAGAGTCCGCCATTATCCCCACCAAAGAGCCCAGGTAGGCTGAAGTGTTGCATCACCTCAGGCCAAACAACCAACAAGGAAGGAACCCAGCCCCATCCAACAACAGACAAGTGGATTCAAGTTTTACTGAGCTCTGCCCACCAGAGCAACAGCCAGCTCTACCCACCACCAGTCCCTCCCATCAGGAAACTTCCACAAGCCTCTTAGATAGCCTCATCCACCAGAGGGCAGACAGCATAAGCAAGAAGAACTACAATCATGCAGCCTGTGGAACAAAAACCACATTCACAGAAAAACAGACAAGATGAAAATGCAGAGGGCTATGTACCAGATGAAGGAACAAGATAAAACCCCAGAAAAACAACTTAATGAAGTGGAGATAGGAAACCTTCCAGAAAAAGAATTCAGAATAATGACAGTGAACATGATAGAGGACCTTGGAAAAAGAATGGAGGCAAAGATTGAGAAGATGCAAGAAATGTTTTACAAAGACCTAGAAGAATTAAAGAACAAACAAACAGAGATGGACAATACAATAACTGAAATGAAAACTACACTAGAAGGAATCAATAGCAGAATAACTGAGGCAGAGGACGGATAAGTGACCTGGAAGACAGAATGGTGGAATTCACTGCTGCAGACCAGAATAAAGAAAAAAGAATGAAAAGAAATGAAGACAGCCTAAGAGACCTCTGGGACAACATTAAATGCAACAACATTCGCATTACAGGCGTCCCAGAAGGAGGAGAGAAAGAAAAAGGACCCGAGAAAATATTTGAAAAGATTATAGTCAAAAACTTCCCTAACATGGGAAAGGAAATAGTCACCCAAGTCCAGTAAGCGCAGAGAGTCCCATACAGGATAAACCCAAGGAGAAACACGCCGAGACACATAGTAATCAAATTGGCAAAAATTAAAGACAAAGGGCTTCCCTGGTGGCGCAGTGGTTGAGAATCCGCCTGCCGATGCAGGGGACACAGGTTCGTGCCCCGGTCTGGGAGGATCCCACATGCCGCGGAGCGGCTGGGCCTGTGAGCCATGGCCACTGAGCCTGCGCGTCCGGAGCCTGTGCTCCGCAACGGGAGAGGCCGCAGCAGTGAGGGGCCCGCGTACCGCAAAAAAAAAAAAAAAAAAAAAAATTAAAGACAAAAATTACTGAAAGCAGCAAGGGAAAAATGACAAATAACATACAAGGGAACTCCATTAAGGTAAGCAGCTGATTTCTCAGCAGAAACGCTACAAGCCAGAAAGGAATGGCATGATATATTTAAAGTGATGAAAGGGAAGAACCTACAACCAAGATTACTCTATCCGGCAAGGATCTCATTCAGATTCGATGGAGAAATCAAAAGCTTTACAGACAAGCAAAAGCTAAGAGAATTCAGCACCACCAAACCAGCTCTACAACAAAGGCTAAAGGAACTTCTCTCAGTGGGAAACACAAGAGAAGAAAAGGACCTACAAAAACAAACCCAAAACAATTAAGAAAATGGTAATAGGAACAAACATATCAATAATTACCTTAAATGTGAATGGATTAAATGCTCCAACCAAAAGACACAGGCTCACTGAATAGATACAAAAACAAGACCCATATATATGCTGTCTACAAGAGACCCACTTCAGACCTAGGGACACATACAGACTGAAAGTGAGGGGATGGAAAAAGATATTCCATGCAAATGGAAATCAAAAGAAAGCTGGAGTAGCAATACTCATATCAGGTAAAATAGACTTTCAAATAAAGAATGCTACAAGAGACAAGGAAGGACACTACGTAATGATCAAGGGATCAATCCAAGAAAAAGATATAACAATTATAAATATATATGCACCCAACATAGGAGCACTTCAATACATAAGGCAACTGCTAACAGCTCTAATAGAGGAAATCGACAGTAACACAATAATAGTGGGGGACTTTAACACCTCACTTACACCAATGGACAGATCATCCAAACAGAAAATTAATAAGGAAACACAAGCTTTAAATGACACAATAGACCACATAGATTTAACTGATATTTATAGGACATTCCATCCCAAAACAGCAGATTACACTTTCTTCTCAAGTGCACACGAAACATTCTCCAGGATAGATCACATTTTGGGTCATAAATCAAGCCTCAGTAAATTTAAGAAAATTTATATCATATCAAGCATCCTTTCCGACCACAATGCTATGAGATTAGAAATCAATTACAGGGGAAAAAAACCGAAAAAAACACAAACACATGGAGGCTAAACAATACGTTACTAAATAACCAAGAGATCACTGAAGAAATCAAAGAAGGAAATCAATATCTGGAGAAAAATGACAATGAAAGCATGATGATCCAAAACCTATGGAATGCAGCAAAAGCAGTTCTAAGAGGGAAGTTTATTGCTATACAAGCCTACCTCAAGAAACAAGAAAAATCTCAAATAAACAATCTAACATTACACCTAAAGCAACTAGAGAAAGAAGAACAAACAAAACCCAAAGTTAGTAGAAGGAAAGAAATCATAAAGATCAGAGCAGAAATACATGAAATAGAAACAAAGAAAACAATACCAAGGATCAATAAAACTAACAGCTGGTTCTTTGAGAAGATAAACAAAATTGATAAATCATTAGCCAGACTCATCAAGAGAAAGAGGGAGAGGACTCAAATCAATAAAATTAGAAATGAAAAAGGACAAAGTTACAACAGACACCGCAGAAATACAAAGCATCCTAAGAGACTACTACAAGAAACGCTACACCAATAAAATGGACAACCTGGAAGAAATGGACAAATTCTTAGAAAGGTATAACCTTCCAAGACTGAACCAGGAAGAAATAGAAAATATGAACAGACCAATCACAAGTCATGAAATTGAAAATGTGATTAAAAATCTTCCAACAAACAAAAGTCCAGGACCAGATGGCTTCACAGGTGAATTCTATCAAACATTTAGAGAAGAGCTAACACCCATCCTTCTCAAACTCTTCCAAAAAATTGCAGAGGAAGGAACAGTCCCAAACTCGTTCTATGAGGCCACCATTACCCTGATACATAAACCAGACAAAGACACTACAAAAAAAGAAAATTACAGACCAATATCACTGATGGATATAGATGCAAAAATCCTCAACAAAATACTAGCAAACAGAACCCAACAACATATTAAAAGGATCATACACCATGATCAAGTGGGATTTATCCCAGAGATGCAAGGATTCTTCAATATACACAAATCAAACAATGTGATACACCATATTAACAAATTGAATAAAAACCATATGATCATCTCAATAGATGCAGAAAAAGCTTTTGACAAAATTCAACACCCATTATGATAAAAACTCTCCAGAAATTGGGCATAGAGGGAACCTACTTCAACATAATAAAGGCCATATACGACAAACCCACAGCAAACATCATTCTCAATGGTGAAAAACTGAAAGCATTTCCTCTAAGATCAGGAACAAGACAAGAATGTCCACTCTGACCACTATTATTCAACATAGTTTTGGAAGCCCTAGCCACAGCAGTCAGAGAAGAAGAAGAAATAAAAGGAATCCAAATTGGAAATGAGGAAGTAAAACTGTCACTGTTTGCAGATGACATGATACTATACACAGAGAATCGTAAAGATGCCACCAGAAAACTACTAGAGCTAACCAATGAATTTGGTAAAGTTGCAGGATACAAAATTAATGCACAGAAATCTCTTGCATTCCTATACACTAAAGATGAAAAATCTGAAAGAGAAATTAAGGAAACACTCCCATTTACCATTGCAACAAAAAGAATAAAATACCTAGGAAAACCTACCTAGGGAGACAAAAGACCTTTATGCAGAAAACTATGAGACACTGATGAAAGAAATTAAAGATGAAACCAACAGATAGAGAGATATACCATGTTCTTGGATTGGAAGAATGAATATTGTGAAAATGACTATACTACCCAAAGCAATCTACTGATTCAATGCAATCCCTATCAAATTACCAATGGCATTTTAAACAGAACTAGAAAAAAATGTCTTAAAATTTGTATGGAGACACAAGATACCCCAAACAGCCAAAGCAGTCTTGAGGGAAAAAAACGGAGAGGGAGGAATGAGACTCCCTGACTTCAGACTATACTACAAAGCTACAGTCATCAAGACAATATGGTACTGGCACAAAAACAGAAGTACAGATCAATGGAACAGGATAGAAAGCCCAGAGATAAACCCACGAACCTATGGTCACCTAATCTATGACAAAGGAGGCAAGGATATATAATGGAGAAAAGACCGTCTCTTCAATAAGTGGTGCTGGGAAAACTGGACAGCTACATGTAAAAGAATGAAATTAGAACACTCCCGAACACCAAACACAAAAATAAACTCAAAATGGATTAGAGATCTAAATGTAAGACCAGACACTATAAAACTCTTAGAGGAAAACATAGGAAGAACATTCTTTGACATAAATTACAGCAAGATCTTTTTTGATCCACCTCCTAGAGTAATGGAAATAAAAACAAAAATAAACAAATGGGACCTAATGAAACTTCAAAGCTTTTGCACAGCAAAGGAAACCATAAACAAGACGAAAAGACAACCCTAAGAAAGGGAGAAAATATTTGCAAATGAATCATCGGACAAAGAATTAATCTCCAAAATATATAAACAGCTCATACAGCTCAATATTAAAAAAACAAACAACCCAATCCAAAAATGGGCAGAAGACCTAAGTAGACATTTCTCCAAAAAAGACACACAGATGGCCAAGAAGCACATGAAAAGCTGTTCAACATCACTAATTATTAGAGAAATGCAAATCAAAACTACAATGAGGTATCACCTCACACCAGTTAGAATGGGCATCATCAGAAAATCTACAAACAATAAATGCTGGAGAGGGTGTGGAGAAAAGGGAACACTCTTGCACTGTTGGTGGGAATGTAAACTGATACAGCCACTATGGACAACAGTATGGTGGTTCCTTAAAACACTAAAAATAGAATTAGCATATGACCCAGCAATCCCACTACTGGGCATATACCCAGAGAAAACCACAATTCAACAAAACACATGCACCCCAATGTTCATTGCAGCACTATTTACAATAGCCAGGTCATGGAAGCAACCTGAATGCCCATCGACAGATGAATGGATAAAGAAGTTGTGGCACATATATACAATGGAATATTACTCAGCCATAAAAAGGAACAAAAGTGGGTCATTTGTAGAGACGTGGATGGATCTAGAGACTGTCATACAGAGTGAAGTAAGTCAAAAAGAGAAAAACAAATATCGTATGTTAACACATACATGTGGAACCTAGAGAATGGTAGAGATGAACCGGTTTGCCGAGCAGAAACTGAGACACAGAAGTAGAGAAAAAACAGAAGTAGAGAAAAAACACCAAGGGGGGAAAGCGGCGGAGGGTGGTGGTGGTGGTGTGATGAATTGAGCTGTTGGGATTGACATGTATACACTGATGTGTATAAAATGGATGACTAATAAGAAAAAAAAATTTGATAGTGGGAAAAAAAGCCATACACACACATGTGCACACACATACACAGAGCCTTTTTTTTTTTATACAGGTGGAGCATATGATACACGTTGTTTTCCATCTTTCTCCTGTCCCTGAACATGATACCCAGGAGATTCTTCCCCACCACCACATAGGACCTGTGGCTCCTGATGTGGTGGGAACAGAGTATCAGTACGGCACACACAGGCACACACCACAAGATTCTGACCTTGACTTTGTTTAGGACTCTGATTCCTTAATTCAACAACCCCTCCAGTGTCAACCCCATGACCTGGCTCACTGGCCTCTCCTCTTTGATCTCACAGACTTCCTGTTTGCGTCTCATCCATGACATCTGATCCTGACCCAGCCCTGTTTCTGCTTCTCCTTTCCTGTCACAATGGCAATATCCCAGAAACCTTATGCTCTGTGTAACCAAGACAGGGTCAGGCCAGGCTCCTTGGCTGCAGGGAGCCTGCCTGTCAATGAGCCACATCTTTCAGGTTCAAACGGTACACCAGTAGGTTACTCTCGAAGAGAAGGGGTGGCAGTGTCATGACCTTGGAGATCTCTCTGTTGCCTAATCCTGGGACGCACTGTCTGGCTACACAGCAAAGGAGGTTGCTTCTGATCTTAGGCCACATTCAGACACTGAAGCCTGACTGGTGAGTGTCCCACAGATGGAAAAGAGGGCCTTTGGGTGACACAAGTGGCTCCTAGGCAATAGCTCACCCCTGCCCCCTCCACACCACCCCATTTCATACCCTACCCTCCTACCCCATTCCTCCTTGTCTAATTTCCTTCCCCAGCCTCTCTTCCCACCACCCTTCCTCACTCCATATTTCTTCTATCTCCTTAGTTTCTGCCTCTCCTCACCGGCTTGGCTTCTCCCGGGCTCTCTTGCACCCTCACCCCCAGAATCCTACAACCCCCAACCTGACAAACCAAAGGGAAGGTCTAATAGTCCCTCTATTCTGCTCAGCTGCCCCCTTGTGCTGGGTTAGGTCCCAAAGTGAAAGAGGGTGTTGGGCACATCCACGTCAGATCCCTCTCATCCCGCCCAGATCACCCAAGAGGGCACCTCCTCCCTGGAGCCTTCCTACCCTCCAGAGCAGGAAGTCATCCATGAGAGGCAGGTGCTAGAGCTCTGAGGATTTTAAGTTTTTGGGGGGTGGGCAGTAGGGTTTTCTTTATTCACACCTAGTTGTATACGTTGGACATTTCAACAATAAACAGCAAGGCATCACTCAGAATGGCTCAAAAAATGAAAAGAATAGAAACTATTATTTTCTAAAAAACCTGGATGTTAGCTCTGGTTTCGTACTACTCTCTAACGTTCTCTTGTAATAATTCTTGATTTCACTATCCACATACATCTCTGTCTTTGCAGCCTAATAAATAATCTCAAAACTTGGGGGCTTAAAGTCAAAACGAGACTGTTCTATGATTGTGTGGATTAGGCAGGTGTTCCCACAAAGCCTCACTCCCACATCTGACAGTAGGTGCTGGCTGTTGACTGGAGTGCCTCAGTTCTCCATGTGGCTCTCATCTTCCAGTCAACCAGACTGGCTTTCTGCATGATGGTCTCAGGCATGAGCAGAAGCTGCAAAGCATCTTAAGGCAAAGCCTCACAAGTCACATAGGATCACTTCTGCTGCAGTCTATCAGTCAGAGCAAGTCACAGAGCCCAGCCACAGAGAAGGGAATCAGGAAACAGAATCTGTCTTTTAGGAAGAGCAGTAAAGTCACATTGTAAAAGCCTGTGTGTACAAGGATAGAAGGACTCTGAAGCCATATTTACCTTCTACAAAAAGCACAGGCTTCCTTTAGCTCCCTCGCAAAGGGGTTCCTTGAATTCCTCTCCTCTAATGGTCTTGTCTTCCCTCAGCCTTATCAATTCACTCCTGTGATCCTCCCTAATCCCTGGATCTTACCATCACCAACATCTGTAGCCTTTCTTATCTCAGTTCCCAGTATCCCAGCCCCTGATCCCACATCCACCTTTACTGCTCAATCCCTCTAGCACCTCACCTCCAATGGTTCTTTGACCCCAGTGCAACCACTGACATTTTAATTTTCTCCTGACCCTCAGCCTCCTCATGCACTTACTTTCCATCATCTTAAAGTCCAGGAGCCATCATTACAGTCCCTCCTTTACATACATCCTCAACGCCTTTACTCTTTTCTGATCTTGTTGTGTCCACCATGCAAAATCCCAGTCCTGGTTAGATCCAAATCCCCACTGGCACCCGTGAAGTTGAACGCAGCCGGAGGAAACCACACAACGGTACTGACTGGGATCGCTCTGAATTAGTGGTGGCCATATTCAAAGGGTCCTTCATGCCCATCAACTGCGTTTCCCTCTTAGACATTATTTCACACCTTCTACCTTTTCCTTGAACCTCTAACACCACCTCCATCACACTCAATCTTAGCTGATGACCTTATTCCCTACATCACTGAGAAAAGAGAAGGCATCAGAAGAGACTTTTTACACATCCCACCTCCCCTCTTCCCACCCACCCCTTCCTGGCCCTTCTACCTGTTTCCCTCTGGCCGTGTGGATGGATTCTCCAGGCTCCCATCCAAGTCCATCTCTTCCACTTTGCCCAGGATCTCATCCTCTCTCATTAGCACGAGGACATCACTCTAGTCATTTTCTCCTGTATCACCAGTTTTCCCTGCTCTGCCGGATTACTGCCATCAGTATACACATGCTCTTATTTCTATCTGAAATAAATAAGCAAACAAACAAACAAGTAAACATGCACAGTCTCCCTTGATTGCACTTTCATCTCTAATTACTGATTCTTTTCTGCACAGCTTTTTACATACTTAAAAGAGTTGTCTTTATTTGCATCCAGTTCCACTCCACCCAAGTTTCTGGAACCCACTCTTCTCAGGCTCTTCTCCCCCACCCCCACCACTTTTGTCAGGGTCACCAGTGACCTCCATGTGGCTAAATCCAATGGTCAATTCTCAAGCCTCATTGGACTTGAGTGCTCAGCACACTTGACACCATTATGGCTCCCTCTTCTTGAAACTCTTCCTCCGTGTGTGCAAGACATCACACTCTCCTGGTTTTTCTCTTGTTTCACAGGCAACCCCTTCTCAGTTCCCACTGCTGGTTTCTGCTCAACGTTCCAACTTCTTAACCTTGGCATGCCCCAGGGCACAGTCCCTCTTCCCAACCTACACTCACATCTTCAGTGGCACCATCTCTCTCATGGCTCTGAACATCATATTCATGCTGAAGACGCCCAAGTGTACATCTCCAGCCCGCCCCCCGCCCCCACCCCCAATCCAGACTCATACCCAACACTCTGCTCAATGTCTCCACTTGGGTTTCTCAAAAGCATTTCAAACTGAATTCATGATCTTTCCCCCAAATTCTCTGTTGCCACTGTCATCCATATCCAGAGGTAAATGGCAGCTCCATCCTTTCCACTGAACCTACCAAAACCTTGGAGTAACACTTGACTCTACTCTTTTGAAGCTGGCATGTGATCTTTTTGCAAAATCTGTTGACTCCATTTTCAAATATATAAAGACTCCAGTCCTTTCATGCTAAATCCACTGGCACCGCTTTGGTCCAAACCACCCAAGGCCATAGTCTCTTTCCAATATAGCAGTCAGAGTGATTCTTCAAAAGTTATTTCAAGTCAGGCACTCCTCTTCCAAGTCCCTACACTGGCCTGCAAGGTGGTTCACCACCTGCCCTCATTCCCTCTCTGACTTCAACTCCTATTACTCTCCCCTTTGCTCACTCTGCTCCAGCCAAACTGGCTTCCAGGATGTCCCTGAACACACCAGGTACCTTTCCATCTTAGGGCCTTTACATTTGCTGTTTCCTCTGCCAAGATGCCCTTCCCCCAGGTGCCTGGAAAGCCTGCTCCCTCACCTCCTTCATTTCTATACATGTGCATTACTTTCGCAGGAGGTATTCTCTAACCATCTTAATTAAAATTGAATCTCCTCCTCCCCCACCTCAGAAATCAATGACCCCCTTCCCAGATTTACTTAGTACCATCTAAGCTATATATAAATATTTATATATACTTAACAAATATATACACTTAATATGTACGTATTGTCCACTGCTTTCCTCCAATGTAATGCCAACTTCCTGAGGGCTGGAATGTTCCCTCTTTTGTTCACTGCTGTATCCCCACATAGCAGGTGCTGAATAAGCGTTTTGGAATGGATAAACCGCAAGAGGTTCAGAGGCAGGATGGCTACAGGGCTGTTTAATAACCATTCTACAGCTTATCCAGGACCCAGGGATCTTTCCATCTTTCTAACACATTAAGACCAGCTGTGCTCACAGCCACGAGACGGCTGAGCTCACCCAGGCAAGATGACACCTAACAGAAAAAAGGGTCGCCTCTTCCTTTTGTCAGTTTTTAGAAACAAGGAAGCTCTGAGAGGTTTTGTGAGAAAACAGTCACATGGGAGGTGGATTCTCTGCAGTGAAACCAGGAGACAGCCCCTCTACCTGGCGTCCCAGGGCAGGGCTGGGCAATGGTGACACGGGGAAGAACTCCTGTCTGCAGTTCTTCTGCCTCAGAGAACTGCGTAGCAGGAAGCAAGACACTGGGGGGCAGGATCTGAGAGGCAAAGAACATAGGGGGACGAGTTATCTCCTCCCAGACTCTCTCCTCTCCCCCACAACCTGCTCAAATACACGGGTCTCTGGGGTGGTTCCTGCTGGTAGAGAGCCCAGGGTGTGACCACTGAGCCTGCGAAAGCTGGTGCCAAGGGCTGCTAACTAGACCATGGCAGTTCCGTGAACCAAGTACCCGAAAGCACTGGGTACTGACTCATTGTGGGCTGAGCCTGGTGGGAAGGCAGGGAGGAATGAAGAGGTTGATAATGACCCTTTGTACTCAAGTCTAACCTGCAGACCGTTACATGTACATTTACGTACCCATTACCTCCTCCACCTTGTCTAAAAGCTCTAGTTACCTGGTTGGTGCACGCAGGTATTCATTCCCTTCCATCTCATTTATCATATGTCTATTAAATGCCCTCCTTCTCTGCCAGTTAAGGGGTCTCAAAGATGAGTCAGGCAAGGCCTGGAAATAGTGTTAACTCAAGGTCAGGTCTGTGGGCCAGCAGCAGCAGCATCACCTGGGAGCTTGGTGGAAATAAAGATTCTCAGGTGCCACCCTCAGACCTGCAGAATGGAAGTCTCGGGGTGGGGGTGGGGGTGGGGTGTTGCACCCAGATGATCAAGCCCTCCAGGTGCTTCGTATTTGTGCTGGAGTTTGAGAATTGGTGCTGGACCTTTGCCCTATAAAATGTAATGGTAAGACCTGAGTGCTTGTCAGAAATGCAGACTCTCATGCCCCAGCACAGGCCTACTGAAGGAGGATCTGCACTTTTATCAGCCCTCACCCCACCCTGGGATTTGTTTGCGCATCACAGCGTGAGGCACTCTGGTCTAGAAGATTAAAGTCTAGTGGGATAGGAATCTGCTTGGCTTCAAGAGATGCACAGAGGAAGGTAGGTGGGGTCCCAAGTGCTTTGCAGAGACACTAACAGTTAATGTGAGAATACAGACAATGAGTTGGAGTCTATCAGAGGACCAGGCAGAGGACCAGGGGTAGTGTTGTCAAAACTCAGCCTCTGTTCACCAGTGCTGAATAGAAACTTGGGGACAGAGTTTTGTGTGAAGTAGAGAAGAGTAGCTTTTTATTGCTTCACCAGACAAAGGGGGCTACAGCTGGCTAATGCCCTCAAGACTGTATGAACCCCCTGGAGGGGATACTGAGGACTTTAATAGTGTTCAAGGAGCAGAGCATGAACAGCTTGTGGATGATTCTCAGATTGGTTGGTAACAAAGCGAAGTTTCAAGCATCATCAACCTTCTGGTTTCAATGAGTCCAGGGTCTGTTCTTGTCAGCAGTTTTCAACTGGGGGTGGGGGGTCTGCTTCCTGTAAAAACAACTTAGGAACGTGTGTCAAGCCTCTGTCTGTATCTTTCAGGGAACTGTGAGTTTGATGATTCTGCTATGTGGCAGAATAATAGCCTAAATTTTTACCAGTTCCCCAGTCCAACAGCTATTCTTTATTTCTACATCTTCACATTTCCCAATCATTAACTCGAGTCAGCATTTTACTTTAAAAGACAAGGACACAGGGGCTTGTACATGGTTTCAATCCCCCTTTTTCTTTGATACTCCTCAATCTTGAGGAGAAATAGGTGTGGAACAAGAAAGGGAATAAAGTTTTAGATTGAGAGGTTAATCATAAATTTGGAAGAGGAACTCAGTTTTAATTCCATTTGTTTCAATTTTCCCCAACTTTTTGAGGGAGTGGGGTGATGACCGTGCTCTGGTTACCTCCTGCTGAAGTGGGCGTACTTCAGAAGAAGCCTAATTTGGGGAATGGACACAGAGTTGGAAATAATCTCGAGTTCCAAGCTTAGCATCGATATTTTGTATTAAGAAAATATTACCTCTCTCATCTGGACAAACATTTGAAAATTATTAGATGTATTACAATGAAGATAATGGTTAAAATACACCTTTGCAGTATTTTTGAAAAGAGTACTCCTATTTTATTTTTATTTATTTATTTATTTTTATTTATTTATTTATTTATTTTTGCGGTACGCGGGCCTCTCACTGTTGTGGCCTCTCCCGTTGCGGAGCACAGGCTCCAGATGCACAGGCTCAGCAGCCATGGCTCACAGGCCTAGCCACTCCATGGCATGTGGGATCTTCCCGGACCAGGGGACGAACCTGTGTCCCCTGCATCGGCAGGCGGACTCTCAACCACTGCACCACCAGGGAAGCCCAAGTCCTCCTATTTTAGATGGCAACCAGAAAAATAAGTTTTGGAGTGTTTTCTTTTTACATATATTTAGTAACCAAGTAGACTTTTGCTGGGAGGCTATAGCTTGAGTTGTCTCATTTGCTATTACTATTTTTAAAGTAGGAGAAAGGTTTCATAGCTACAAGAAGACTTTATGATTTTATGATCTTTATGATTTCTTTCCTTCTGCTAACTTTGGGGTTTTTTGTGTTCTTCTTTCTCTAATTGCTTTAGGTGTAAGGTTAGGTTGTTTCTTTGAAATGTTTCTTGTTTCTTGAGGTAGGACTGTATTGCTATAAACTTCCCTCTTAGAACTGCTTTTGCTGCATCCCATAGGCTTTGGGCTGTCGTGTTTTCATTGTCAATGACAATGAAAACACAACACTGATTTTCCTCTTTGATTCTTCAGTGATCTCTTGGTTACTTAGCAGCGCACGGTTTAGCCTCCATGTGTTTGTACTTTTTACAGTTATTTTCCTGTAATTGATATCTAGTCTCATAGGATTTTGGTCAGAAAGGATACTTGATACAATTTCAATTTCCTTAAATTTCTGGTCCAGATTTTTATTTCAGCTGTCTTCCATTGCTGTTGTCTTCTCATTCTGGTGTGGGTGTTGTTTGTGGTCAGCAGTCTTTTCTATAGACAGTCCAATTAAGAGGGCCTTCTTAAATGAGAAATATGGATTTAAGAGTCAGTTCTGGGAGACCTTCAAGATGGCAGAGGAGTGAGACGTGGAGATCACCTTCCTCCCCACAAATACATCAGAAATACATCTACATGCGGAACAACTCCTACAGAACACCTACTGAACGCTGGCCGAAGACCTCAGACATCTCAAAAGGCAAGAAACTCCCCAAGTACCTGGGTAGGGCAAAAGAAAAAACAGAGACAAAAGGAAGGGATGGGACCTGCACCACTGGGATGGAGCTGTGAAGGAGGAAAAGTTTCCACATACTAGGAAGCCCCTTCACTGGCAGAGACAGGAGATGGCAGGGGGGAAGCTTCGGAGCCACAGAGGACAGGGCAGCAACAGGAGTGCAGAGGGCAAAGCAGACAGATTCCCACAAAGAGGATCGGTGCCAACCAGCACTCACCAGCCTGAGAGGCTTGTCTGCTCACCCGTCAGGGTGGGTGGGGGCTGGGAGCTGAGGCTCGGGCTTAGGAGGTCAGATCCCAGGGAGAGGAGTGGGGTTGGCTGCGTGCACAAAACCTGAAGGGGGCTAGTGCGCCACAGCTAGCCAGGAGGGAGTCCGAGAAAAAGTCTGGACCTGCCTAAGGGGCAACAGACTATTGTTTCGGGGTGCGCAAGGAGAGGGGAGTCAGAGCACCGCCTAAATGAGCTCCAGAGACGGACGCAAACCGCGGCTATCAGCGGGGACCCCAGAGACAGGCATGAAACGCGAAGTCTGCTGCTGCAGCCACCAAGAAGCCTGTGTGCGAGCACAGGTCACTCTCCACACCTCCCCTCCCGGGAGCCTGTGCAGCCCGCCACTGCCAGGGTCCCGTGATCCAGGGACAACTTCCCCAGGAGAACACACTGTGTGCCTCAGGCTATCGCAACGTCACATCGGCCTCTGCCACCGCAGGCTCACCCTGCATTCCATACTCCCTCCTCCTGGCCTGAGTGAGCCAGAGCCCCCTCATCAGCTGCTACTTTAACCCTGTCCTCTCTGAGCGAAGAACAGATGCGCTCAGGCTACCTACACGCAGAGGCGGGGCCAAATCCAAAGCTGAACCCCAAGAGCTGTGCGAACAAAGAAGAGAAAGGGAAATCTCTCGCAGCAGCCTCCGGAGCAGAGGATTAAATCTCCACAATCAACTTTATTACCCTGCATCTGTGGAATACCTGAATAGACAACGAATCATCCCAAAATTGAGGCGGTGGACTTTGGGAGCAAACATATATTTTTTTTTTCCTTTTTCGCTTTTTGTGAGTGTGTATGTGTATGCTTCTTTGTGTGACTTTGTCTGTATAGCTTTGCTTTTACCATTTGTCCTAGGGTTCTATCTGTCCGGTTTTTTTTTTGTTTTTTTAAGTACAGTTTGTAGCACTTGTTATCATTGGTGGATTTGTTTTTTGGTTTTGTTGCTCTCTTCTTTCTTTCATTTGTTTTTTAAAATTTTTTAATTTTTTTAACTTTTACCAAGTATTTTTTATTTTAATAACTTTATTTTATTTTTTTCTTTCTTTCCTTCTTTTTTTCTCCCTTTTCTTCTGATCCGTGTGGCTGACAGGGTCTTGGTGCTCCGGCTGGGTGTCAGGCCTGTGCCTCTGAGGTGCGAGAGCCAAGTTCAGGACATTGGTCCACCAGAGACCTCCCAACTCCATGTAATATTAAGCTGCAAAAGCTCTCCCAGAGATCTCCAACTCAACGCTAATACCCAGCTCCACTCAAAGACCAGCAAGCTACAGTGCTGGACACCCTATGCCAAACAACTAGCAAGACAGGAACACAACCCCACCCATTAGCAGAGAGGCTGCCTAAAATCATAATAAGTCCACAGACACCCCAAAACACACCACCAGACGTGGCCCTGCCCACCAGAAAGACAAGATCCAGCCTCATCCTCCAGAACAGAGCAACAGTCCCCTCCACCAGGAAGCCTACACAACCCCTGAAACAACCTTAGCCAATGGGGACAGACACCAAAAACAACGGGAACTACAAACTTGGAGCCTACGAAAAGGAGATCCCAAACACAGTAAGTTAAGCAAAATGAGAAGACAGAGAAACGTACAGCAGATGAAGGAGCAAGGTAAAATCCCACCACACCAAACAAATGAAGAGGAAATAGGCAGTCTAACTGAAAAAGAATTCAGAATAATGATAGTAAAGATGATCCAAAATCTTGGAAATAGAATGGAGAAAATACAAGAAACGTTTAACAAGGACCTAGAAGAACTAAAGAGCAAACAAACATTGATGAACAACACAATAAATGAAATTAAAAATTCTCTAGAAGGAATCAATAGCAGAATAACTGAGGCAGAAGAACAGATAAGTGACCTGGAAGATAAAACAGTGGAAATAACTACTGCAGACCAGAATAAAGAAAAAAGAATGAAAAGACTTGAGGACAGTCTCAGAGACCTCTGGGACAACACTGAATGCACCAACATTCGAATTATAGGGGTCCAAGAGAAAAAGAAAAAGAAAGGGACTGAGAAAATATTTGAAGAGGTTATAGTTGAAAACTTCCCTAATATGGAAAAGGAAATAGTTAATCAAGTCCAGGAAGTGCAGAGAGTCCCATACAGGATAAATCTAAGGAGAAACACTCCAAGACACATATTAATCAAACTATCAAAACTTAAATACAAAGAAAAAGTATTAAAAGCAGCAAGGGAAAAACAACACACAAGGGAATCCCCATAAGGTTAACAGCTGATCTTTCAGCAGAAACTCTGCAAGCCAGAAGGGAGTGGCACGACATATTTAAAGTGATGAAAGGGAAAGACCTACAACCAAGATTACTCTATCCAGCAAAGATCATATTCACATTCGATGGAGAAATTAAAACCTTTACAGACAAGCAAAAGCTAAGAGAATTCAGCACCACCAAACCAGCTTTACAACAAATGCTAAAAAAACTTCTCTTGGCAGGAAACACAAGAGAAGGAAAAGACCTACAATAACAAACCCAAAACAATTAAGAAAATGGTAATAGGAATATACCTATCGATAATTACCTTAAATTTAAATGGATTAAATGCTCCAACCAAAAGACACAGACTGGCTGAATGGATACAAAAACAAGACCCACATATATGCTGCCTACAAGAGACCCACTTTAGACCTAGGGACACATACAGACTGAAAATGAGGGGACGCCAAAAGATATTCCATGCAAATGGAAATCAAAAGAAAGCTGGAGTAGCAAGTCTCATATCAGAAAAAATAGACTTTAATATAAAGACTATTACAAGAGACAAAGAAGGACACTACATAATGATCAAGGGATCAATCCAAGAAGAAGATATAACAATTGTAAATATTTATGCACCCAACATAGGAGCACCTCAATACATAAGGCAAAAGCTAAAGCCATAAAAGGGGAAATCGACAGTAACACATTCATAGTAGGGGACTTTAACACACCACTTTCACAAATGGACAGATCATCCAAAATGAAAATAAATAAGGAAACAAAAGCTTTAAATAACAAAAAGCATAAAAATAATAATAAAAAAATAACAAAAGCTTTAAATTAAACAAGATGGACTTAATTGATATTTATAGGACATTCCATCCAAAAACTACAAATACACTTTCTTCTCAAGTGCTCATGGAACATTCGCCAGGATAGATCATATCTTGGGTTACAAATCAAGCCTTGGTAAATTTAAGAAAATTGAAATCATATCAACTATCTTTTCCGACCACAACGCTATGAGACTAGATATCAATTACAGTAAAAAATCTGTAAAAAAAACAAACACATGGAGGCTAAACAATACACTACTTAATAACTGAGACAACACTGAAGAAATCAAAGAGGAAATAAAAAAATACCTAGAAACAAATGACAATGAAAACACGACTACCCAAAACCTGTGGGATGCAGCAAAAGCAGCTCTAAGAGGGAAGTTAATAGCAATACAATCCTACCTCAAGAAACAAGAAACATCTCAAATAACAACCTAAACTTACACCTAAAGCAATTAAAGAAAGAAGAACAAAAAAACCCCAAAGTTAGCAGAAGGAAAGAAATCATAAAGATCAGAGCAGAAATACATGAAAAAGAACTGGAGAAAACAATAGCAAAGATCAATAAAAGTAAAAGCTGGTTCTTTGAGAAGATAAACAAAATTGATAAGCCAGACTCATCAAGAAAAAGAGGGAGAGGACTCAAATCAATAAAATTAGAAATGAAAAAGGAGAAGATACAACAGACATCGCAGAAATACAAAGCATCCTAAGAGACTACTACAAGCAACGCTACACCAATAAAATGGACAACCTCGAAGAAATGGACAAATTCTTGGAAAGGTATAACCTTCCAAGACTGAACCAGGAAGAAATAGAAAATTTGAACAGACCAATCACAAGTAATGAAACTGAAACTGTGATTAAAAATCTTCCAACAAACAAAAGTCCAGGACCAGATGGCTTCACAGGTGAATTCTATCAAACATTTAGAGAAGAGCTAACACCCAACCTTCTCAAACTCTTCCCAAAAAATGCAGAGGAAGGAACACTCCCAAACTCATTCTATAAGGCCATCATCACCCTGACACCAAAACCAGACCAAGACACTACAAAAAAAGAAAGTTACAGACCAATATCACTGGTGGATATAGATGCAAAAATCCTCAACAAAATACTAGCAAACAGAATCCAACAACACATTAAAAGGATCATAAACCATGATCAAGTGGGGTTTATCCCAGGAATGCAAGGAATCTTCAATATACACAAATCTATCAATGTGATACACCATATAAACAGATTGAAGGAGAAAAACCATATAATCATCTCAATAGATGCAGAGAAAGCTTTGGACAAAATTCAACACCCATTTATGATTAAAAAACCCTCCAGAAAGTAGGCATAGAGGGCGCTTACCGCAACATAATAAAGGCCATATATGAGAAAACCATAGCCAACATTGTTTACAGTGGTGAAAAACTGAAATTATTTCCCCTAAGATCAGGAACAAGACAACGCTGTCCATTCACACCACTATTATTAAACATGGTTTTGGAAGTTTTAGCCACAGAAATCAGAGAAGAAAAAGAAATAAAAGGAATCCAAATCAGAAAAGATGAAGTAAAGCTGTCACTGTTTGCAGATGACATGATACTATACACAGAGACTCCTAAAGATGCTACCAGAAATAGCTCTAGAAAACTACTAGAGCTAATCAATGAATTTCGTAAAGTAGCAGGATACAAAATTAATGCACAGAAATCTCTTGCATTCCTATACACTAATGATGAAAAATATGAAAGAGAAATTAAGGAAACACTCCCATTTACCACTGCAACAAAAAGAATAAAATACCTAGGAATAAACCTACCTAGGGAGACAAAAGACCTGTATGCAGAAAACTATAAGACACTGATGAAAGAAATTAAAGATGATAAAAACATATGGAGAGATATACCATGTTCTTGGATTGGAAGAAACAACACTGTGAAAATGACTATACTACCCAAAGCAATCTACAGATTCAGTGCAATCCCTATCAAACTACCAATGGCATTTTTCACAGAACTAGAACAAAAAATTTCACAATTTATATGGAAACACAAAAGACCCCAAATAGCCAAAGCAATCTTGAGAAAGAAAAGCAGAGCTGGAGGAATCAGGCTCCTGGTCTTCTGACTATAATACAAAGCTACAGTAATCAAGACAGTATGGTGCTGGCACAAAAACAGAAGTATAGATCAATGGAACAGGACAGAAAGCCCAGATATAAACCCATGCACGTATGGTCACCTTATTTTTGATAAAGGAGGCAAGAATATACAATGGAGAAAAGACAGCCTCTTCAATAAATGGTGCTGGGAAAACTGGACAGCTACATGTGAAAGAATGAAATTAGAACACTCCCTAACACCATACACAAAAATAAACTCAAAATGGATTAAAGACCTAAATGTAAGGCCAGACATTATAAAACTCCTATAGGAAAACATAGGCAGAACACTCTATGACATAAATCACAGCAAGATCCTTTTTGACCCACCTCCTAGAGAAATGGAAATAAAAACAAAAATAAACAAATGGGACCTAATGAAACTTCAAAGCTTTTGCACAGCAAAGGAAACCACAAACATGACCAAGACAACCCTCAGAATGGGAGAAAATATTTGCGAATGAAGCAACTGACAAAGGATTAATTTCCAAAACTTACAAGCAGCTCAATAACAAAAAAACAAACAACCCAATCCAAAAATGGGCAGAAGACCTAAATAGACATTTCTCCAAAGAAGATATACAGATTGCCAACAAACACATGAAAGAATGCTCAACATCATTAATCATTAGAAAAATGCAAATCAAAACTACAATGAGGTATCATCTCACACCAGTCAGAATGGCCATCATCAAAAAATTTAGAAACAATAAATGCTGGAGAGGGTGTGGAGAAAAGGGAACACTCTTGCACTATTGGTGGGAATGTAAATTGATACAGCCACTGTGGAGAACAGTATGGAGGTTCCTTAAAAAACTACAAATAGAACTACGATATGACCCAGCAATTCCACTACTGGGCATATACCCTGGAAAAACCATAATTCAAAAAGAGTCATGTACCAAAATGTTCATTGCAGCTCTATTTACAATAGCCTGGAGATGGAAACAACTTAAGTGTCCATCATTGGATGAATGGATAAAGAAGATGTGGCACATATATACAATGGAATATTACTCAGCCATAAAAAGAAACGAAATTGAACTATTTGTAATGAGGTGGATAGACCTAGAGTCTGTCATACAGAGTGAAGTAAGTCAGAAAGAGAGAGACAAATACCATATGCTAACACATATATATGGAATTTAAGAAAAATGTCATGAAGAGCCTAGGGGTAAGACAGGAATAAAGACCCAGACCTACTAGAGAATGGACTTGAGGATATGGGGAGGGGGAAGGGTAAGCTGTGACAAAGCGAGAGAGAGGCATGGACATATATACATACCAAATGTAAGGTAGATAGCTAGTGGGAAGCAGCCGCATAGCACAGGGAGATCAGCTCGGTGCTTTGTGACCGCCTGCAGGGGTGGGATAGGGAGGGTGGGAGGGAGGGAGACGCAAGAGGGAAGAGATATGGGAACACATGTATATATATAACTGATTCATTTTGTTGTAAAGCAGAAACTAACACACCATTGTAAAGCAATTATACTCCAATAAAGATGTTAAAAAAAAAAAAACTCAATGGCCTTCCAAATGTCTCCCTGCTTCAACCTTTACCCCATTCATTCTATTCTCAATATAACAGACAGACTTATCTTTTAAAATATAAGGTCGTATCACTCTGCTCAAAACCCAGCAAGTCTTCTCGCTTGTTCAAAGCAAAAGGCAAAGTCCACACAATGGCCTGCCAGATTCTACTTCTGTTACCTCTTTGACTTAATCTCCCCTCTTTTACTCTTCTCTGGCCTCCTTTGCTTTTCTTCAAAGGTGCCAAGCACATTCTCACCGAAGAGTTATTACACTTGCTGTTCCTCTGCCTGGAGCTTACTTCCCTTATCCATATGGTTTGCCCTCTGGTTTCCTTCCAGTCTCTGCTTCAAATGACCCCCACTTACAATCCATCTTCCCTGACCACTCCTCCCTTGACCCTCTTCAACTCACCCTATCTCTCTGACCCAGCTTTATTTTTCCCTACGGTACTTCTCACTATTCGATACATTTCATACTTTCTTGTTTTTGTTTTATTTTAAAGTCCCTGTTTTACCTAGAACATAAGCTGCAGAATGGCAAGGAATTTGTTTTGTTCATGCCTGTCTCCCTAGTACCTAGAACAGGGCTTGACTCATAATACAATGATTTGCTGAATGACTAGCCTATGGCAATTTTGTGCTCAGAGAACCCCCAATAGCATCATCTCCTACTTCCTGACAAAGCTGTCTCCTTCACCTAAACTAATTAACACCTTAAATTAACTAATTTATTTTTGGCTGCGTTGGGTCTTTGTTGCTACACGTGGGCTTTCTCTAGTTGCGGATAGCGGGGGCTACTCTTCGTTGTGGTGCGCAGGCTTCTCATTGCGGTGACTTCTCTTGTTGAGGAGCACGGGCTCTAGGCGCACAGACTTCACTAGTTGTGGCTCGCAGGCTCTAGAGCGCAGGCTCAGTAGTTGTGGCACACGGGCTTAATTGCTATGCAGCATGTGGGATAGTCCCAGACCAGGGCTCGAACCCATGTCCCCTGCATTGGCAGGTGAATTCTTAGCCACTGCACCACCAGGGAAACCCCCAAATGCCCATTTCTTAGTGCAAGGAAGGCCAGGAAAAAAAAAGTCAATTGTAAAGAGTTATGTGTCGACTGGGGGCAGAGAGTGATGACATATTTACTAGAGGGTTTCTCTGTCCTTTTCGGGGGGGGACTCCCAAATGCAATAGGTAGAGGTCTTTTCTTCAGAACCATTCAGTTTGTCCAAAGAACATTCACTCTCAAACCTCACTGTCTCATTGATGGGGGTGGGAGTGGTAATACGCCTGACTGCCAAGGAAGGGGTTGATGGTCCCAAAATCTTATACAGAAATTTTAACTGAATTCCTCCAGGCCTCTGATTTACTTGATGTCCACACTTTTGACACCTTTTGGTTCATTTTTTTTCAAAATTTAATCTTCAATTTTCTGCAACATCAGAAGAGGTAGATGAGGGTGGGTTGGAAGGGGAAGAGAGTAGTCACCTGACTTCAAACTATGGAGGTGGTGTAGGGTAACCAGGAAGTCCCAATGGTCTGTACAGACATCAGCTCACTGTCTGCTGCACTGACACCTCTGGAGTCCTGAGTCTCTCAAGACCCTGCTTCACTCGCTCTCCGTGTCATTCCTGCAGGGATTTGGGTCCTACTCACCCTGTGCCATTATGTCCATTATCCCTGGCACTATTATCTCATCTCCTGTTCAATGTGTCATGTTATATATAGTGTATATAAAATATATTACTGTCATTTTAGTGGAGAGTATAAACCGAGTATGTGTGGTCAACCTGTCATTTTTATGCAGAATCCCAGGATTTTAAAGATTCTATAAATTCAAATCTGTCAGGAACCCTACTGATCTGGAAAGCAGACCTTGTCATTTTACAAAAAAAGAAGACAGGAAATCTCAGAGAAATGAGGTCCTTGCCACAGTGATCTGTAGTGATGGAGTTCTTCTGGGGGCAGCATGGAGACATGGTCCGGACTCCATGCTGTTGAGTCAGGCTGCCTAGTTTTGCATCTCAGTTTTGCTCCCATTCTCTACCAGCTCTGTGATCTTGGGACAGTTTCTTAAACTCTCTGTGGCTCGCTTTCCTCAAATGTAAAATGGGGATAATAATACTTACCTAACTCATCAGGCTCTGGTTGGCATTAATGCATTAATATTTGTAAAGCACTTAAAATAGTACTTTTACACTGTAGCCATCTATTCAATATTACTATTATTAGTTTGGATAAATCTAACTCAACTTTCAAAAACCCCAGGCACAGTGCTACTACAGTAGAAAGAGATCTTAATTTAAGAATTTGTAGAACTAATATTAGGGACAATTTATTCTAGTATATATGTTCTGTATGGAGAGATTAGCCTAACCCTACTGCTGACAGAAAAAACCATTATCCCTGAAAAAGTCTGCATTAATCCATCCCTTTGAAATACGTTAAATTTATCCAATAAAAGAAACAAACTGAATTACATAACGGTTTTCAAATTAAAACATACTCATTAATCATCTAAGATGACTAACAAGTCTAATCCTTATAAGAACACGACCTTTAAACATCAGAAAAGATCATTGTTTTTTTTGCTGGTGCCAAATGCTCTTGAATCAGCATTTTGCTTCAAAAGGCAAGGACACAGGGGCTTGTACACTGTTTCAGTAGGAGATGGGTGAACAAACAACCTGGCACACCCCAGCACCTATCGGAATGTAGGTATTCAGCACACACTGGTTGATCGGTTACTGGACAGAGGGCGCTCACTCACTGGGCTGCCCAGATAGACGGTGGCCTCTGAGACCCACCCTGAAGTTTAGTGGGGATGCCTGGGTCCTGGAGGTAGACCCCCGACTTCACATGCGGCTCCCAGGCTGAGTTGGTGAGGCTGCAGAGGAAGTCATGCCTACCCGATGCTGGTGGGAGTGGAATCGGTCCCCCTCCACAGAGGGCCGTTTGGCCCTATCAGAACTCCAAATGTGTGCAGCTTCGGTTCCAATTCTACTTCGAGGAATTATCATTCAAACATTTGCACATGTAGTGGAAGATACAGGTTACAAGAATGTTCCCTGTGTGTGGGGACTGATTAAGATCCCAGGGAATCCTGGGCAACCTTCTGTGTTGGTACAAAGCAGCCCCAGGCTGGAGTGAACAGGCAAAGGCAGTGTGCCTCGTGCAGGATGCCACGGGCGGGGGAACTGGGGAGGCGCTGGCTGTGAAGGTGCCGTGTCTCTGGAAGGCGGTACAATGAAAGGCTAATATTTGTGGTATCTGGTGAGAGAACTGGATGCCTGGGAAAGAGGCAGTCTTATTTTTCACTGTATGTTATTTTGTATCATTTGGTTTTTGTATCAAGTGCAACTATTATCTGCCTAGCAGTTCTCAAAATGTGGTCCAAGGACTCCTGGGGATTTCCAAAACCCATTCAAGGGGTCCCAAGTGTCTTCCTTTTTCCAACTATGTATCTATGTGAGGCTGGTTTTTCTTCATAGATTTCAACCAAAGCAACACATCACAGCAGACCCAATGCAGAAGCAGCTGTGGGGATCCAGCCACTTTTCTCCCTAGAATGTTTTCGTTTTGGAAAATATAATTGTTTTATGAAAGCGTTATTTTTGATAATATGTATCATCTTTATTACAGTTATTTTAAGTCAATTACTGAATTTTAAAAATTTGTCAGTTTTAATTTCTACTGCAGTAAATATTAGTCATCCACAAAAACAAAAAGTTCTTTGACGTTTGCAATTATACCTTAGAGGATAAAAGTTCCTGAGGAAAATCTTGAGAACTACTGATCTAGCTAGGGCAGACCAATTCTAATTAATTAATTATTAATATTTTAAATTTATTTATTCTTGGCTGCACTGGGTCTTCATTGCTGGACGAAGGCCTTCTCTAGCTGTGGCGAGCAGGGGCCACTCTTCGTCGCGGTGCATGGGCTCTAGGCGTGCAGGCTCAGTAGTTGTGGCTCACAGGCTCTAGAGCGCAGGCTCAGTAGCTGTGGTGCACGGGCTCAGTTGCTCTGCGGCATATGGGATCTTAGTTCCCCAACCAGGGCTTGAACCCATGTCCCCTGCACTTGCGGGCAGATTCCTAACCACTGTGCCACCAGGGAAGTCCCAATTCTGATTTATTTTAAACTCCTGTTTCCACCAATTAGTAGCTAATAACCCAGGGTAAATTAACTATTTTTCTGAGCCTCACTTTTCTCATCTATGAACATTAATACAAGGATGCACATATAGCATTTAGCACAAAAGGTAAACTCAACACTATGGTTATTTAACACTGTGGTAGGCTCCGGCTACCCAGCTCCACCTTCAGGGACGTTAGGTCGGCAGCTTGAACTCGGCCACGGCCACGGGGACAGTCTTTACACCAGGGAAACTGGAAATCAGCAAACACGACATGTCAACGACTTGTTTTTCTTTTCCTAGTGGATTGTTAAACATTTACTAGCACATTACTGCTACCTACAGGCCATGAATGTACAGGACAGATGTTTGCATCTCTTTAATCTTAAATCTGCAAGAGCAAAGCGATCTGATAACATAACAGGTTTTGTGTCTGAGTCCACAAAATTTTGGTTTGGGCAGAAACTAGTTTTTACTTAAATGCCTGCCCTTCATACAGCTAGCTGGGGCTCAATTCCCTATTTGCAGGGGAATTCCTTACATTCGAGATGCACCACCTTACGAGACCTCCACTAGACCAGTTCTCTCCCTGGAGGGATGTGCGGGTCTTGCCCCACGGCCATCTTGGGTGGGCTCTGCTTCTTGCCACACAAACAGAAGTTCAAACCATGGGTTTGTGCCTAGGGGTGAGGCATCTTGTACCCAGTTCATACTTCCCCTTTTCTGGACTTCCTAGTCTCGTTACTATCTTCCTTTTCCCTCTGTGGGTTTTTTGGGGGGAGTGAGGTGGGGTTGGCGGTATTTTCTTCTGTTTTCTGGCCTTCATTTTTTTTTTTTTTTAAATTGAAGCACAGTTGATTTACAATGTTAGATTAGTTTCTGGTGTAGAGCAAAGTGACTCAGTTTTATACACACACACACACACACACACACACACACACACACACATTCTTTTTCATATTCCTTTCCATTACAGTTTATTACAGCATATTGACTATAGCTCCCTGTGCTATACAGTACGACTTTATTGTTTATCTATTTTATATATAGTAGTGTACATCTGCTAATCCTAAACTCCTAATTTCTCCCCCCGCTTCCCCTTTGGTAACCATAAGTTTGTTTTGTTTGTCTGCGAGTCTGTTTCTGTTTTGTAAGTAAGTTCATTTGTATCATATTTTAGATTCCACATACAAGTGATATCATATGATATTTCTCTTTCTGTGTCTGACTTACTTCACTTAGTATGATCACCTCTAGGTCCATCCATGTTGCTGCAAATTGGCCTTCATTTTTGATGTTTACTCTCTGCCAGGCACCTCCTGGCAGTTTCCCTGTCACTGAAAGGGATGTTCAAATTTTCATGCAATAATCTTCTATCCTTTTACCCCTTGCAGACCGGACCTGCCCAAGGCCACTGAAGACAAGGAGGGGGTGGATCCCCAACGGGATGCATCTTCTGGGGCCCCTGGCCTCTGTCGCGTGCTTAACTGCCAGCTTTTCCTCCTGCAGCGCCCACCACCACCATGTGCCCCCACTCTCCTCCGGTGCCTCCCTCCCTCTTCACTGCTGTGCAGATAGTGCTCCTTTTTCAACTTTAATTCCCATTTTGAGCATCCTTTTCTCTTTCTGATGCTTTCCAGTCATGCCTGTTCCACAACGATGTTGCTGTAAAGGGGACCCTACAGAGGTCTTTACAAAGATCATTTCGGAGCCTCCACGGGTTGCGTAAACTTGAAGTCAATTGAGTCTCCTCACCCTGGGCTTTCAGTTTTCAGTGGCTTTAGTTAAACAGAGGGCTGGGGAGGGATGATTCCTGGAAGAAGGGACAAAGAGCTCTGATCCTTCTTCCACAAGCTCAAGGAGGGTGGTCTGGCAGTAGGGCCCCACTGGGGTCTGACCACTAAACAAATTACCCCACGAGGCAGAGACAGTCAGTGGCCTGCCCCTCCAGAGCTGTGCACTGAGCAGAAAGAACCATGGCTCCAGGTTTGAAGGGCCATGACCTGGTCCTCCGGAATGAGGCCTTGGGCCGTGGCAACGGCTTCCTCCAGGCCCTGACCCTGAAGACTCCTCCTGGGTCTGGGCAGTGTCCAGATAGGCAGGGCCTCCCAGGCTGTCCCCCTCTCTGGGGGACGGGTGTTGGCAGTCTCCAGCTCAAAGGGCTGACGTCTGAACTCCTGTTTCGGAACAATGAGACGAAAGGAAGGAGGATCGAGTGCCACATGCCACTGCCAGTCCACAGCAGCCCAGCAGCCATGGCTCCACACCCTACGGCTCCATGGTATATGGCATGGCTAGGGCACTCCTGAACGGGCAAGGTGGAGGTGAGGAGAGGGGGATTTCACGAGACAGATGGACTTCCAGCCAAACTGGGCACGTGAGGGATTGAGGATTAATTTGGGAAGTTACAGGGAGGGGGGCTGACAGCCTGGCTGCGTTACCTTCTCTTATCTAATTTGCTTCCCTCTTGCTCCTGCCTTGCTATCCAAAGCCACCAGTCAGGCAGCCTTACTCCTGCCTTGAAGGGTCTGCCCCTTCTACTGGGCCCTGCCTCAGAGACCTGGTACTCCAGGGCCTGGGCTTTAATCTCTGACATCATGAGTGGCCAGGCCCACTGTTCCCTTCCCTTTAACCAAGCAACAAGCAATGGCAGTGTCTCACAGCGAGCAACAAGCACCCCAGCATGTCTGGCCTGCTTTGAATCATGGCTCCACCAGATGCCATGTTTTTTCTTTACCACATACCTGAGCCTCGGTTTCCCCACCTGTAAAATAGGAGCAATAATACTGCCTTCTCAGAACTATGGCAAGAATTAAATGTTATTTACTACATGCCTGGTACGTGGTAGGCGTTCGGCTGATGGGAGCCATGTAGCTATCTATTTCTTCAACCCAAGCCTCAGTCAAACCCGCCAACATGTGTTGAATGTCTCCTATGTGCAAAAAAGCTGTCCAAGAAACCCCCTCCCCGGACACCCATGCTGAAAAGGGGAAGGAGAGAGTATCTCAAGGAAGTGCTCTAAAAACTTCCTGTCCAGGGCCAGCCTGAATTAGCACTTATAGTCTTGCATGCCCAGTTCTAAAACTCTTTGATTCTGAAGAGTTATGTACTATCTAACACGCACTATTTTATTATATCACATAACCTGTATTACATCTTTTCTCTCCAACTCGATTGAAAGTTTCTTGACAGCTGGACCCATGTCCAGTCCTTCTTTGTGGGTTTTCCACAGTGCTCAGCACTGAGCTGCATGCATAAGAGGCAGCTGATACGAAGACCTGTTGATTAAGGTTGGTGCCTTGTGTGTGTGTGTGACCAAAGGCGAGAGTATAGTCTGACAGCTTTTATTCAGAGTGACATTATCATGTATCTGCTTGAATAAATTCGTTTCCCCTTTTCATCCTGCCTCAGTGAACAAGAAATCTTCCTGCTCCTGAGAAATAAGTGAGAGGTGAAGGGACCAATGAGACAGTGATTTTGTATCCTATGGCTGGCCCAGAACCTGGGCAGGGGCAGGCAGTGTGTTGGTGTGAGTCTGAGACACCGATGGAGGTACTGGAGAATGGTTGGTGACTCCAGCAGGATTTGGAAACTTAAGCCTAGAGATGTTTACAAATAGAATCACTATCAGGAATGACTGCGGGGAGGTAGGCAGGAGCTGGGTAGAAAAAAGCAGAAGTGCCTATAACCAGAAATAGGTCAGAGGTACCTCTCTTGGATAAAGAGCTCATATACAGAATAGATTACAAACTCCTACAAGTCAGTATGAAAATGACAAACAACCTAATTATTTTAGATCAGGAAAGATCTGATTAGCCACCTCACAGAAAGTGATAACTAAATAACCAACACATACGCAAAAAGGTGATCAATACCATTAATCATTTGAGAAATGCAAATTAAAACCACAATAAGAGAGCAGCACATACCCACCAGAGGAGCTAAAGCTAAAGTGTAGAAGAAAAATCTCTAACAACAGACAATACCAAGGGTTGATGAGAATGGGGATCAACTTGAGTTCTTACACATTGCTGGTGGAAGCATAAACTGGTACAACCACTTAGAAAACTGTTTAGTGGTATGAAAAGCTAAACATGCTTTCTCTATGACCCAAAAATTCTACTTCAAGGTATATACTCCGGAGAAAGAAGTGTATGTGAACCCACAAGATATGCACAAGAATGTAGCTAGTAATTTTACTCATTAACAGTCTCAAACTGAAAATCCCAAATTTTTATCAACGATAAAATGGGTAAATTATAGTATCTTCATGTAATAAAGCACTATACAACAATATAAAAGAACAATCTACTACTACTACATACTGTACAACTCCATTTATACTGAGCTCAAGAACAGTCAAAACTAGTCTATAGTGATAGAAACAAAATAACAATTACTCTGTGAATACAGACTGGGAAGAAGCACTAAGGAATGGTCTAGCGTTCTGGCAATGTCCTGAATGGTGGTTACACGGGTGTATACACATGCAAAAACTTTAAGATTACTGTACTTTAGGCATTTTAACATATGCATGCTACATTTCAATTTTAAAATCTTAAAACAATTTTTTATTTTGTGATAAATTGCCCAAGAATGTGATTGCTGGATTGTATTCTAAGCACGTTTTAGTTTTATAAGAAACTACCATACTCTTTTCCAGAGTGGCTGTATCATTTTATATCCCCAACATCAATGCAGGAGTGATCCAGTTTCTCCCTATCCTCTCCAGCATTTGGTTTTGTCACTACTTTTTATTTCAGCCATTCTGAAAGGTGTGTAATAACATCTCATGATAGTTTTAATTTGCATTTTCCTAACAGCCAATGATATTAAACATGTCTTCCTGTGTTTAGTTGCTATCTGTATGTCTTCTTCAGTGAAATATCTGTTCATGTCTTTGACCATTTTTTCTTTTTTTGTTTTTAAACCATCTGAAGATTTCTTTATTCATTTGAGATAAGTCCTTTTAAAATTTCTACCTTGTTGGAAAAAAAATCTTTGCCCATTTTCTAATCAGATTGGTTCTTTGTTTTTGAATTTTGAGAGTGCTTTATATTTTAGATACAAATATTTTATTGGATATGTTCTTTACAAATATTTTCTCTGAGACTCTGATATTTTCACCTGCTTAACAGGGTCTTTCACAGAGAGGAGTTTTTAATTGTGATGAAGCCAAATTTATCGATCCCTTCTTTTTGTGGATAGCACTTTTGGCATCAAGTCTAAGAACTCTTCGCCAAATTTTAGATCCCAAAGATTTCTCCTTTGTTATCTTCTAAAGTTTTATAGTTTTACATTTTACGATTAAGTCTGTAATAAACTTTGAGTTAATTTTTGTATAAGATGTGGTTTTTTAAGTTTTATTTTTCATTGAAGTATAGTTGATATTTATTCAATTTTTTTATTGAAGTATAGTTGATAAATGTGAAGTTTAGGTTGAGGGTTTGTTTTTTTTTTTCTGTCTGTGGACATCTAATTGCTCCAGCACTATTTGTGGAAAAGGCTATTGCTCTTCTGTTGAATGGCACTGCACCTTTGTCAGAAAGCAGTTGGATACATTCGTGAGTCTAGTTCTGTAATTCTCTATTTTGTTCCATTAATCTATGTGTCTATCCCTCTGCCAAAACCATACTGTCTAGATTATTCTAGCTATATAATAAGTCCTGAAATCAGATAAAATGATTCCTCCTATTTTATTTTTCTTCAAAAATGTTTTAGCTACGCCAAGTCCTGTGACTTTCTATATAAAGTTAAGAATAATAAGCATATCTGTATCTACAAAAAACCTTGATGGGATTTTGATATAAATTGCCTTAACAGATCAATCTGGGGAAAAACGGACATCTTTACTACATGTTGAGTCTTCCAACCCATGAACATAGTACGTTTATTTAGGTCTTCTTTGATTTGTTTCATTTTGTAGTTTTCAGCATATAAGTCTCGCCCATGTTTTGTTAGATTTATACCTAGGTATAATCTGAAAGCTTTTGGGAGCAACTGTAAATGGTATTTTGTTTTTAATTTTGGTTTCCAAGTGTTCACTGATATAAAAAAATGTGATTGATTTTTGTTTGCTGGTTTTTTCCTGCAATCTAGCTGAACTTGTTAGTTCTAAGAGTTTTTGGGTGGATCCCTTGGGATCTTCTCTGTAGACAACAATGTCATCCTCAAATAGGGACAGTTTATTCCCTCCTTTCCAATCTGTATGCCTTTTATTTTGTTTTCTTCCTCACTGCACTAGCTAGGACTTATGGTTGGATAGGAGTGGTTGAACGGAAATCCTTGCTTTGCTCATGATCTTGGAGGAAAGCATTCATCTTTCATTGTTAAGTATGATACCATCTCTAGGCTCCTTGTAGATGCTGTTTATCAATTTGCTGAGCGTTTTTTATCATGAATGGGTGAAATATTTTGTCCAATGTCTTATCTGTGTTAATAATCAACAAATTGGTCTATTTCTTCTAAATTGTTGCATTTATGAGCATAAAGTTGTTCACAGTATTTTATCTCTTTTAATGGCTGCAGAATCTGTAGTGATATCCCGTTTCATTCCTGACATTGCTGATTTGTGTCACCTCTCTCTCTCTCAGGTCTTGCTAGAGGTTTATCATTCACTGCTAATGACTTTTTGAAGAACCAGCTTTTTGTTTCATTACTTTGGTCTGTTGTTTGTTTTAAATTTTATTAATCTGTGCTCTTATTTTCGTTTTTCCTTCTTTCTGCTTCATTTGGGTTTATTTTGCCCTTTCTCTGGTTTCCAGAGGAAGAAACTTAGACTATTGATTTGAGTCTGTTCTTCTTTTCTAATGCAAGCATTCAATGTGGCAATATTTTCCTCTCAGAACTGTCTTAGCTGCACCCCACGTATCTTGATATGCTGTATTTTTGTTTTCACTTAGTTCAAAGTTTTTTTTTTTTATTTCCTTTGAGACTTCCTCTTTGACCCGTGGATTATTTAGAAGTGTTTTAAATTTTTCACGTTTAGAAGTGTTTGTTATCTTTCTGTTTTTAATACTGCATTTTGGTCTGAGAACATATTCTGTAGAATTTAAAATTTAAAAACTTTCTGAGGTCCTGGATATAGTTTATCTTGGTGAATGTTCCATGAACACCTGAAAACATTTGCTAGTCGTCAAGGCACTGGAATCCTATATAAATTCCCCTCCTGGCCAAAATACCTACAGAAGCCTTTTTCACGACCAAACCCTAACTGAGATAGAAGGTTACACCCCACATTACACGGCAACTCATGCTGAAATCCTGCTGAACTTTGTCTTCTTTCCCTACATCCTTTCTCATCTGCTGCCCCCTTGCTGGGTGTCTTCCCTTCTCCCTTCTGGCCCCACGCGGCCATTCCAGTCTCCCTGGTGCCAGCCTCATCTTTCTTTCCAGATCTCACGTCACACCCACTTCCCATCCCACTCTCTCTATCTCCTTTCTTATCTAAAGAATTGTTTTCTTCTCTCTCAAATTAAAACATGTGGCTCTTCTCTGCACCCCTGCCATCAGCTCATTAAGAATTTTGTGATTCACCCTTCTTAGAACGCGGGGGGGGGGATGGTAAACAGCGATCCCCCTTGATATTCTTGATGTTCTTGATATTCTTGATGTCCCGGGTTATGTTGAAATCTGCCGCTGATAATTCACAGCTCTCATCAAAGTGGGAAAATCCTGTAGTTGATTTGTTCTGTCTCATGCTAACTGCAGAAGCTTAGGAGTCAAGAAAGACCTGGGCACAAATTTATCCTCTGCCATTCAGTTGGTAGCCATCTGGCAACCACGGCGGGTCACATAATCTCCCATGACTTTAATCCTCATCTGGAAATTGCACACCTATAGAATCGTAAGGATAAATGTGATAAAGCACTTGGTATGAAACTCGTCAAAAGATGACAGTTATTCTTATTGTGTGTTATTTCGTTGTTATGTTGTTGCTGTTACTGATGATAATGGCATTATATGTCAGTATGTCTTTTATCTTCCTCTTTTGAGCTTTTCCTTTTCTGGTCAGGTAACTACATGCATACGGTGAGCATTAGTAATTTCTGGACACACAGACAGACTATATTCTAGCCTCTCTTGCACTGCACTTAGGTGTGGTCATATGACTGAGTTCTAGCCGATGGAATGTGGACAGAAATGATGTGAGTGATTTCTCCACCAGCTCGCTCATAAGACCCTTCCAGGAGCATTCCTTCATACTCTTCCCCTTCCTCTTAGGTGATGCAGCTGTATACATCTGGGTCTTGAATGCCAAGTTTAGTGATAGCAGACACAGTATATAGGTGCCTAGGTCCCTGAATGAATGACTGGAGACAGACTGCCACGAATTAACAATCCTGATTAGCTATAGGTGATCAAGAAACACTTCTATGTGTTAAACCTCACTGTACATTTTAGAGTTTGTGTGTTAGTAGCTAGCATTTTCTAAACTAACATAAAAATTGGTACCTTGGAGTGGTGCCACACAAAAATCTAACATATAGCACTGGCTTAACGTTCACGCAATGGGCTGCAAAGAAACTGATCTTAAGAACTGGAAAGACGTGGTTGCCTGGAGTTGGGGGGTGGAGGAAGGGATGGATTTCAAAGGGGCACAGGGAGTCTCTTGGAGGGGATGGAAATATTCGTATCTTGACTATGGGAGTTGTATCCCAGATGTATACGACTGTCAAAATTCATCAAATTGTAGGCATTAAATGGATATAATTTATTGTCCAAAAATTATATCTCAATAAGTTGTTGAAAAAAAAACAACTCCCATCTATGTTAAACGACCTGTCTTACAAGCGTCAGGTTCCCAGACCCTGAGGTGAGGATTCATGTGTGAGTGATTTACTCAGTGAGTGCTCCCAGAAGACAACAGCAAGGTGAGAGAGCAGGACAAGGAGGGAGGAAGCAGCAGGACTGTGGTCTTAGGCAGAGCTCCCCACAGTGGCCTCCACCTGATCCTGAGGGGGGCTCTGGGGCATGAGCCTCACAGTGTGTCCTGTTTCAAGACAAGGCAGTAGGAGAGATTCCTCCCGGGGCCTGAGGACAATCCACAGTGAGTCACAGGTGCAGCGGCTGGAAACAAAAGAGCACAGAAGCTGGGGAATGAGAGCCAGAAATGGGAAAGGGATTCAAGGCGATCCAGCAGAGCACCACCAATATCCATTACACCCTCCTAGAAGAACTCGTTTCTTATTATGATGAAGTATAATATGCCTGCTTTCTTCAGACTGTTTTCTAAATGCTGAATTACTAAAGCAAGGGTGTTCTGACATGAAAATCATCTGCAGAATCTTGGGCACGGACCACTGGAATGGGATGAAGGGCCAGCACCAACTGACCCACGGCAGCAGCCCACCCGCTTGGGCCACATCCACAGAACCCTGGGGGGAGAGCAGACACAGTGGTTGGGGGAGGGGCTGGAAGCAGACAGATGTGGGTTCCAGGACGAGCCCCACCATTTTCTGGTTGTGTGGCCCTGCAGCTGTTGCTTAACCCACTCACCTCACTTCCTCCTCTGAGAAATGGTAAAAACAAACTCATTTACCTCACAGGGTCACCGAGAGGTTTAAAGAGACAAAACAGGTAAAGCCCTCAGCAGATCCCTGGTGTGACATGCGACACAAGTGCTCAGGAAGAACTGCTTGTATCCCTGAACAATCATTTCTCTCCTCCCCCCCACAACTTCCCCGCCATCCACGGCAGCCCCCACCCCACCACTCCTGGTCACCGTCTATGTCCACTGATGCCGTCTGGAGCTCAGGACTGACACACCTTCCCTCCAACCCTCACGCTAGCTCTTTTAGCTTTTCCAGAGCAGAGGCTCTGGCACATTTTAGGATTCATTCAGAATTTGTACGGGTCAAAACAGAGGCCTGACATGTTTAGAAAGTACCCAGATTAATCTTGGGGGTGGGATGCAAAACAACACCCCATAGGAAAACTAACCATCCAGTCCTCTCCACCCCAAGTTACACTTCTAGGTGTCCTTCTAGCCACTGGGGTTTACAGAAACCTCCAAAACACCGTATTACTTAGTTGTGAACAAAGCAGAAATTAAATTTTCTCATTTGGTGGAAACATTTCTGGCTGACATTTGGGAAAAGGGAAGAGATTAGCTTAAAGATCTAGTATCTCCCCATCCCCATCATATCCCCAGTTTCTCTTGTCTGTTTACCTATCCTTTTTCTCTCTCTCCTCTCTTACATTTCCAAGGGCCCATCTCATAGTTTGAGAAACCAAGGAAGAAAGGACATCACTTATTCTACTTGACAGATATTATGCAGGTTTTCCCTGTTCACACAGAGGTACCTACCATACCTCGGGGAGAAAACTGTATTTTCTACATCACTTCTAAATCGTTGTTCACTTTTCTCTTCATCATTATATTTATCCGCTAATTTTGATACTAGATTTTTTCTTCAATATTGACATAACAGAATGAAACTGAGCAAAATAAAACATACAGAATAGTGAGAGCAACAACAGCAACAACCCAATTTCTCATGGGAATGGCCTAAAGGGACCTGGGCTCTGTTTTGAAGCCAGTTTGAATACGCAGGTTGCGTTAGTCCAGATCTCTGAAAAGCAGACACCCAGCAGGTTTTATACCTTTATTAGAGGAGGCACCTGTGAGGGAAAATGAGCGGGTGCTGTCAGGCCCCAAGTGAAGCAAGGAGCAAGGGAAGGATGGCAGAAGACTCCCAGCCTGTTGTGTAGACTAAGGGGAGTTTGGCATGTCCACTGGGGAGCCCTCGAGCTGAAGCCGGCCGTCAGAGGAGGCCGTGTCTCCCAGGGGTGGGCATGCTCGGTTCCTTGCGGGCTGGGTCAGGAGTGGTGCAGGCCACAGGATGCGTGGCCTTGGGGCAAACAGAGCATTGGTTTCAGGGCCCAGCAGCGGGGCTTGGTCAGTCACACACCCTGCAGTTGGAGGTGTGCCAGGTGCATGCTCATGGCCGCCCAGTGGGTGGTTCGTTGCATCGCTGGTTTAATTCTAGATGGCAGCTGGAGGCCAATACTGAGTCTAGACTCTGCTCTTCCGTTCAGATCTTGAGACGCCCACTACCTCCCCAAATAGCACAGCTTCCACGTGGTCACTCCAATTTGTCTTGCAGAGGAGTCTGTGACGGGGGCTTGCTTCTGCTGATTTTGGGCCTTTACAGAAGGGCAGGGTGCTGTCGATGGAGGGAACTCAGAAATACACTGGGCCACCAAGTGCCAGAGGCAGGCGCCGCTGGCTGCATGAATCCTTCCCTTAACTCCACTGGGAACATGTTAGTAAGTGGAGGTAAATGGCCGGAGTCCACCTTCCTGCCCCAGGACCCTGCACCCAAGAGCTGGTGTTGAAGATGGGGGTAATTAAAGGAAGCCGCGTACTTCTCCCTGCAGCTCTGGCAATCACTTCCTTTCACACGCTCAAGGCCGTGGTTGACCTGAGCCTTCCGCAAGAAATTTCTGGCCCCTTCATAGCTTCTGAACATCTTTTGCTTGTCTGTTTGTTTTCCCCTCAGATGCTCCCATATTCCTAAGCTGTCTTCTGTCTGGTTTGTTGTTGTTGTTGTTGTTGTCATTTGGTGGTTTTTCCTGAAAAATGTTTCTTATCTGCACTGAGAATCTGAACGATCAGAGGTATCAGTGTTTGGTGTCAGGTTTTCCTGTGTACCTTGGGAACCTGTGAGTTGAATGCCTTGAGCAGCCTGAAAGAAGCATCAAATATCTCCTGCCTATCCAGACAGAACAAGCCACTCTGGACCTCGGGGAAACCCCTTTGGGTTCTGCCTTTACATTTTGCCATCCTCATCTTCAGCTGAAGGCACCAGTCCTTCAGATGGTGCTACAGTGCAGGAAAAATGACCACCAGTGAACAGTCTAAACTCTGGGGTGGAGCCCAGTTCTGCCTTTCAGCCTCTCTGTGGTGTTTGCCAAGTCCCTTGTTGAATCTCAGTTTCCTCGTCTACCACATGGGGTATCAACAGCATCCCTATCAGCCTCGTGGGGCTGCCATGGAGACCCTTGTCCAAATGAGAGGATAGGCCAGAAAGGCAGTTGGCAACTGTACTGTGCTGTGCCCATGTGATGAGCAGTCATCAGACGAGCACCTCACAGAGTTCTCCGACCCAACCTTAGTCTTGAGGGATGATAATAGGTGTTATTTGAAAAAGAAAATGTTTTTCTACCTTAAAAAACGTTTGAGGAATGCAAGGTTACCCACGTTTAAACCTGTTCCTCACTGTGGATTTCTCAGAGACTTTAGCATCCTATGAATCTCTATGAGTGCTTCCACACAGTGTCTGAGAGGATATGCTTTCGTGCAAACCTGTGGGCTCCCACACCACACCCTCTGTTGGAAATGCCGTATTAGATAACATGATGGTCCCTGAGTGGAGGACATAGGTGTCAGACTTGGTGCCAGCCCCCATGCTGATGCTTGGATCATAAGAAACTTGAAAGACCGATGAGTTCATTTAACCAATGGAGAGTTGATATGGGGCTACAACCTGGCAGACTGAACGCTCTTGATACCAAAAAAAAAAAAAAAAAAGCCCAGGAGAAACCCCTGACGTGCGTGACGAATCTGACCAAGATCTCCCAGGGTCACCAGGGCCGTTCCAGAGTCCACACAGGCTCCTAAGTCACATTTCTAACAAGAATCCTATGTGATCGTGATTCTTGGAGAATTGGCCCATGGGAAAGGCCAACTCTATAATAACAGAAAGCAACGGAAGACTTCTTGTTTTCTTTCTCTTATTCAGAACAGAAGCTTGCAGTCCTCCTAACTCTTCTCTGACGGGGGTTCTACTGACGACCTGAGGTTGAACGCAGGCTGTCAAGCTCCCTCAAACTGGGGCCCCCAGTATGCCCGTGAGCCCTCCCAGCAGAGTCTTTGTCTTTTTTTCCCTATCTTTTCTTTATCATTTGAAGCATATAGCACAGTCCTGCATACACAGCAGATGCTTGATAAATACTTGGTGAATTTCATTGTCTTGTCCACTTAGCCAGTGTATCACAGATCACACCATCCATGGTCAGACCTCTCCCCACAAATGTCGGGTGAACACTGGTCTGTGCCCAGGACCATCCTAGGTCTTGTGGACACATCAGCACATAGAGCAGGCACATGGCTCTGCCCTATGAGGCTTCTGTAACAGTGGCGTTCTACCCACTCGTTACGGTTGCTTAGCCATGGATAGTCCACAAAGACTTTTTACATATTTATCTTAGTTGGGTCCATGGCAACCCTATGATGTAGTTATTATTATTCCCAGTTGACAGATGAGAAAGCTGAGGTCCAGCAGGATTAAATGATTAACCCAAGGTCATGCAGCTGTGGGCGCCCCAACTGAAACTCAAGCTCAAGTCTTCTTGGGTGTGTAAACCCATACTACAACTCACCTCATCAAAGTCTCCCATTGAGCTCCACAGAATAATTAGGTTATCCCCTAGCCATCAGTCTTTCTTTAGAAGGAAATCCCGATTTCGTTTTTTATCCTGTCTCCTCAAAGGTCAAAGGCCTGCTTATTCAAGAATTATCCCCCCTTCCAAAACAATGAGCAATTCCCAGGGAAGGCAGAACCCCTAAAATAGCTGCTAAACATCAATGGCGTTCATCTCAAGGATTACTCAACTGAGTGCTTAGTGTGTGATCTCAACCATAGAAAAGAAGAACTGCTCTTAAGCTCGATTATCTTTTTAAAAATTTGCAAAACTGTAGAAGCTAAGCCCGTTTGAAACAGGAAGCTGTGTTCCTTCCTACCTTACTAATGTCGCTGGTGGTATCAGATGGTATCTCCGTTTCATGAGTAGCAAGACCTAAGCTATCACTGGACGCATAAAGGACTTTGCTAAATTGGCAGGTACCACTGTCTTCTTTTTGTTCTCATCTGGGCGAGAACTTATTAAATGCAACAGAAGTTGTTTATTCAGGAGAGGTTTCCAGGTAGGTCATCAGGTTCCAGAAAGGAGATGGAGCAAGGGGTGCAGCCAGGCAGAAGCAATTCCTCCCAGGAGTACTCTTGTATGGAGGAGGTAGAGAGGGAGGCCTGCTGCAATGCAGTAGGTAGTTTGGGACCAAAGTGGGAGAGCAGATTGTGAAATATGTCCATTTTCGTCTTGCTTTCTCCCATTCTGCTTTTCTCTCACCCGTATCATGATGTGTTTGCCTCTTCCACTCATCCAAACTTGGGCTTTTATCCTCTTCGGTCAACATGCCCAAGGCTGTGTCCATGCTGCCTTCCCTGGGCTTTCATAAATTCTCAACTATTGAGAGGATGACCACTCCAAAAGGGTTATACTTAGTAGCTTTGTGTTATTGATATTGATTTGTAAGAAACATTCAGTGAAAGTATAATTGACATATGTGTGTACATACTTTTATATATTACATCTGTATATATACATATATATTTCAATTTTTCATTGAAAATCCACTCTAAGTCTGGCTATTAGATGGATCAGTTGTTCGGCTGGCTTGGTGTCTTTTTATCTGGATCTACAAAGTTGACTGTTTGCTTTTCCTGGATCTATATTAGAGGGTAGGAAGAGAAAGCCTTCCTAATCTTCTGGGAAACCTTCAATTGGTTGGGGATGAAAGTTAACTGTTGTGCGACAAGCGTTTTGAGGGGAGGCGGTGGGCTTATGGGGTCTTTGGTACATGGAAGTGATAGGAGTTGGAGTGTATCTGAAGCTCTTTTCAGAAAATGATGATGATTACCATGAACTATGCAGGTGGAGTTATTTCTCCTAGAGGAATAACTGCATGACTTAATAAGAAAAAAGCAGATATACCCAGCAGAATAAAATGGGTAAAGGGCACAAACAGATAATTCGCAGAAAAGGAAATACAAATGATTAATAATTACAGCTAAAAAAAAAAACACCCTCGGGTGTTTTTGGGGCTTCCCACCTCGGGGCTTCCCTGGTGGTGCAGTGGTTGAGAGTCCGCCTGCTGATGCAGGGGACGTGGGTTCGTGCCCCAGTCCGGGAAGATCCCACATGCCACAGAGCGGCTGGGCCCGTGAGCCATGGCCACTGAGGCTGTGCATCTGGAGACTGTGCTCCGCAGCGGGAGAGGCCACAACAGTGAGAGGTCTGCGTACCACAAAAAAAGAAAGAAAGAAAGAAATAAAACAACCCTCCGTAATTAAATAAGTGTTAGTTACATAATTAATGACATCCTTGTTGCCTGTAAAATTGGCTGAGGAATTTTTTTCTCTTAGATCTCCGTATTGATGGATGCTTGCTGAGACTGTCACCATCACCTACTAGTATATATATTGTTACACACCTTCTGGAAGCAATTTGGCAAAATGCATCAAGAGTCTTAGCAATATGACTAGCGGTAGAAACTGTGCTTTGGGAAATCTACTTTAAGGAAATAATAAAAATACAGACAAAGATGTTTACTGCAGCATTATTTGTAAAGGTGCAAATTGGAAACAACTTAATCACACAACAGTAAGACAATGATTAAATAACCATAAATATACAATATGTTGCAGTTGTTACAAATTATATTTTCAAATAATTTTTAACCACATGGAACTAGGTGCAGGGTATAAAATTTTAAGTCTCAGAATACAAAAGGGCATACAAGTGTGATATCAACTGTAACAAACATGGGGCCTAGAAAAGAGGCAGTGGTTCTCTCTCCAAGCACAGGTGGAGGTGGAAATACCAGGGGCCAGGAAGCTGACCCTCCAGTATGCTGAACATCCCAACTATGTTATTTTGACTGCATAGGTGTAATTTCCCCATAAAACACTTCTTCATGATCATCTCTTTCAACTAAGTAACATATCAGCCTGTATACAAACACTAAAAATCAGCCACATTGGAAACACCCGCTACTGGAATATAAAGTGTAAATCTAATCTTTGAACAAGGAAGTTGGTAAAAATATCCAAAGTCACTTGGCAGGTGGATGAAACCAAGTTACTTAACTGACTACACTCCAAGAATAGCGTGTAAACTTTGCTCTAGTAACTAATAATATGAGTGGCAGCCGTGCAAGTCCATGTGCTGCTCTAAAACATAAAGGCTGGGAGATGTCTGCTGCTGGGAAGAAGACTGCATTTATTCAGGATTTCAACCTTGAGGGGTTCCTGTGTATTTCTAGGGAGGGAGTTTACTGGCTCACAAGACAGCCCATTCTGTTCCTGCACAACTTGGTTCTCAGCCAGTTCTTCCCCATATGTGACTGAATGTAGTTTCTTCCAATACCATCAAATTCCTGTTCTCTGGAGAGTCTACTCCCTCCTCTACAGGAAAAGCTATTCCATTACAGGCTTTCCCTTCTCAAAGGAATCCAAAACATCGCCTAATCCAATTTTTTAGTAAAAAAAGATTAGAAAACTTTGGTCCAGATCAAAGATGTATAAATATTGGGATAAAAAGGAAAAGAAAAGAAACTAAAATAAATCTGAAGACTTTTTTCATACAAAACATTCAAGTTCTGCCAACTACAGCTGATGTTTCTGGACCTTTATCATCCTAGCCTGTCCTATGCTCCAGGTTGATCCTATGCTCCCTCTTAAAATGTGGTACCTGGGACAGAACCTAATATTTCAAATGTATAGTCTGAAAAGTGAAAAGCAAGGTAAAATTATTCTGCTCCATCCTTGTATTCATTTAAGAAGCATTTATTAAGCAGCTATTACTTGTCAGGCATTATACGGGGCACTAGTCCTGCACTGTCCAATATGGTGGCTACTTGCCACATGTGGCTATTCCAACTGAACTTAATTAAATAACATGAAAAGCTCAGTTCTTCAGCAGCAGTAGCCACATTCCAAGTGCTCAATAGCCATGTGGCTTGTAGGTGCTTTACTGAACAGCACAGATACAGAACATTCCATCACTGCAGAAAAGTTCTATTGGATAGTGCTGTACCAGATCATTATCTTTTCTGACTATCCCAAGTTTGCTGCGGAAAGAAGTACAAGGGAAGGGGGACTGGTTTCAAACTGTGTAAGTGGGAAGCAATTTGAGGAGCTAGATGGATAGGTAATTGGATGAATAAATGAAGGCCTAGCTGGGTAGAGAGGAACATGGAGAATCAGATGGGTAGATTTCCTTTGTTCTGGATGATCTATTAACATAGACGAAGACTGAATTAGCTCTTGGGGTTGGCTTCTAAAGAGCCTGCAACTGAGGATACTCTTAGTTCAACCCCTAAATTTCCTCTTTTCTTCTCACTTCAGCTTAAGGAGGTTGGAGAGATGTAACTCAGAGACAGTAAACAGATTCAAAAAATTTGGGAGGGTGCAGTGTATCATCTATCTATCTATCTATCTACCTACCTACCTACCTACCTACCTACCTATCTATTCCTGTCATCTTTGTGAAAGATAATCTAACCTCGATGATTCTTCATTGGAATGTCAGTCGGTAAATGGATTAATATAATCTTGGGTTCCCATTAGGTTATTTAATTTGCTTGAGATCCAAAACCATTTGTGGAAATTCAAAATCCTCATTTACTGTAACTAAAGATTTTTTTTTTAACATCTTTATTGGAGTATAATTGCTTTACAATGGTATGTTAGTTTCAGCTTCACAACAAAATGAATCAGTTATATACATACATATATTCCCATATCTCTTCCCGCTTGCGTCTCCCTCCCTCCCACCCTCCCTATCCCACCCCTCCAGGCAGTCACAAAGCACCGAGCTGATCTCCCTGTGCTATGCGGCTGCTTCCCACTAGCTATCTACCTTACGTTTGGTAGTGTATATATGTCCATGCCTCTTTATCGCTTTGTCACCGTTTACCCTTCCCCCTCCCCATAGTCTCCGAAGGCTGAAATGTCTTGTTAAAACATTACTGGATACCAATCACTGTGTTTTCTATAACCTCACTCCCTCACCTTCCTCAAGACTTTTCTCAAATGTCATCTCACGAGCTCCTTGTTGACCCCCTCCAATTTAAACTGCACCTCTTCAACCCCATCCTATTGCCTTTCCTCATCTCCTACTTTATCTTTCTCTGTAGCACTCATGACCGTCTGAGACACTGTAGATTTTAGTTATATATTATTCCCCAACTAGAATATAAGCTTCATGAGGTCAGAGAGTTTTGTCTATTCTGTTCACTGATATGCCTGTGTCCCTGGAATAGTGCCTGGCATATCATAGGTGCTACTAAGTATTTGCTGAATGAATGACTGGAGAACCCCATGAGGCAGTAACTCTTCTTATCACCAGGTTACACATAAGATTCTGAAGCACAGAGAGGTTAACCTACTTGCTCTAGGTCACACAGTCATTTCTTCAGACTCAGGAATTGAATAATTATCCTAGACTGAGGAGGACCAAGGATATATAAGCAAGAAAATCTTACAACTATATTCCTTGGCACCAAATACCCATGAAACCAGAAGTATCTAGGGCCTTAGGCATGGAACCTGATCTTAACAGCAGGTGGTCCTGCAGGAGTGATCCCCACCAGGAGTCACCTGTAGGCAGGGCTCTTCCAGATGGACAGGCAGTTTCAGGATGGTAAGCACTGACTTCACACCTGCTCTCTTCTCTATATTCTTTAGATGATTTATCAAGTTCACCTGAGAGGCGGATCCCCCTCAAAGAGACTAAGCACTTACACACACACACACACACACACACACACACACACACACACACGATTAGTGACATTACTAAACTGGGATATCATTCAGCATGTGGCCTTCTATCAGACATGTCTGGTTTTAACCAAACTCCCGCTACTGTCAAGGATCAGCACTCTTCATCATAGGCATGACAGTTTTCCACTTTAGCAAAGTTTTAGAATAAAACGGATTTCAAATTAATAGTATCTTTCTTGTACTTTGGGGACTTTGAAAGGTTGGGGGGTAGGATGTCCAATTATAATCAGGAACCAGACAAACGTACTAACACCACTATTACTTAACATCACCGTGGAAGTTCCAGCCAAAGCAATAAGGTGAGAGAAACATATAAGAAATACCAGAAAGGAGGATATAATCTTATCACTGTGTCACAGATATATGATTATCTATCTAGGAGTCCTAAAGGAATTTATTTTTAAAAATCAGTAAGGTAATCAGCTTAAAACATGTAAAATAATTTTTTTTATACTACTAACGATTGGTTAGAAAATTTGCTAGGGAAAAATATATCATTCACAGTAACCTCAGGAATATAAAGGCAGATAAAAATTTAAAAAGAAATGTGCAAGACCAATAACTTAAAGCTCTATGGTAAGCAGACATAGCATGTTCCCAGATATAAACGTTTGATATGTAAACTTATCAATTCTTCCTAAACTTATTTACAAATGTAACAAAATACCACTCAAAATTATGTTTCTGTAAGTAACTGACCAAGTGATCCAAAAGTTTATCTAATAGGACAAATGGCTCTAACAGATAAGACATACTGCAAAATGAATAATGAAAGGCAGTTGTATAATCGGATAATCTATATAAATGATCTAATAAATCTACAGTAATTAAAAGAATGTTTCTGGCACAGAAATCAATGGAATGTAAAGTACACAAGCAGAATCAGGAACTTGAGGGAACATATGGCAAAGGTGATGTTTCCAGCCCAAGGAGGAGAGAGAGGGTAGTTACTCAACATATGGTGTCTTTAAATTGGTCAACCATTCAGAGAGAAATAAAATAGAAATGCACTTCACGCCATATATCAAACCAAACTAAAACATATTAGTGATCTGCGTGTATAAAAATGGAACCATAAAGATACTAGAATATATATAAACATCTATGTAATCTTGGGGTGTGGAGGCCCTTACTAAATGGAACCCTAAGGCTATAGCAGTGTGGTCTTTGGAGACACAGAGTCCCAGCCCTGCCGTGCATCAACGGAATAGTGACTGAGCCTTGCCAAGCCTCTGTTTGCTCATCTATAAAATGGGTATATAAAAACCTACCTTGCAAAGCTGTGAAGACAAACAAGCCTGTATAAAGTGCTGGCCTAAGGAAGGCACAGTTATTACTCACTATTGTCTCACATTGGTTATGTGTAAAGAACGTAAACTTCCTGAACTCAGAGGCCATTTTCTTCTCAGTATTTTTTCCTTCCCAGGTGGTTGCTGACAATAAGGGGAAAAAAACTACATCATACAAAGAAAGCTTCTGACGATATCATGCATTATTTGATCCATGCTGAGAAATACATATTTCTTTCAGTCAGAGGCACTGTACTGGCTGGGGCTCAGGACCAAGGAGCTGGAGGCCCAGTGCACTGGCTTGATTTGGCGTGTCTTTAGAGTTTAATAAGATTCTTTGAGTGGATTCTCATTAGGAGGGGCTCTGGCTTGCATTTGGGGAGGGTCCAGAGAAATGGTCTCCACGTCTTCAAAGACAGGAAGGTTTGAATTGCTGTAAACCCTGGGGGGTGGCCTTCTGATGTGCACTCTGGATGTTTAAGCACAGTGTCCAGCTATACAGGCTGAAAGGCTGGCCCAACAAGAGAAGAGCAGGGGCCCTGTGAATATCCTCCAAGTTCAGAATTTGCCAAAAGCGCTAAGAATCGTGGAGTGGGAAGAAGAGAAAATGTGGGCATGAGAGTATCACACACTGAATAATTTGGAGGCATCCTGGGAGCTGGTGTCCTCACGGCCCACCTGTCCACACGAAGGTGCCCGCTGTGGTCATCCGAAAGGCCTTCTCACTCTTCCCGTGGAGGCCCGCTGAGCCCCAGCCAAAGCAGGTCTCAAGACCCTAAAAGATGCCTCCCCTACTCCAGTCTGGGGGTTGTATGTCAGCTCCACCCAAGATCAAAGGGGAGAACCTGGCTACTAAGATCTCCAAATTTCAGAACAAAATTCAAATGCTTTACCTAGTGTGCCCTCTTCTTCAAGTTTCTTAGATCTCAGTTTGTGGTTTCAAGTTCTGATGAGGAAACCCTTCATCTTTTAATTTGCCTGGGTTTTCAACACAATTACCTTTAGAAAATGTGTCTGCCAAATCTTCCAGCAGTCCCTGCCTAAAAACACTAGCTTTCAGCGACAGTTTAATTGATAAGGGAATATAGAAAATTTTTAAATTTTACAGCTTTGAAAATGATAATCCACCTACGCCCCACAGCTACTTTGATTCTCTGCCTGTTGCCTTTTACATGTACATATAATTTCATGCTGTTGCAATCTTCGTTTACACACTTTACATTCTCTTCATTTTTATAAACATTTGTCTGTGATTCTATCTGGTATCCAAAACTAGTTTTAATGACTACATAATAATCTATTGTGTAAATGGACTACAATTTATTCAAAATATCCTTCATGTGTCAAACATTTAGATCGTTCCCATTTCTTGTTTTTCTACTACAAAAACAATGCCACAGTGAACACCTTTGTGCACATTATGTCTTGGACCTTTTCCCCTTAGGGTAAATTCCCAGGATTAGAACTACTGGATCAAAGCCATGTGTATCTTGATGGTTCCTGTTATATATAAAATTTATTAAAACAAGTTACATTGCATCATCAATGAATAAGCGCTCCAGCAATGAATAAGGTTCACTGCAAACTCACTAGCATTGAGTATCATCATTACATTTTTTTTTGATAATTAAAATGGCATTTCAAACAAATATATTTTCTAAAGAAGGGTCTCCAATTCTAAATATTTCTTTTCAATTCAGTTTTGCAACACTCATTAAAATTTTACACTGGTGAATGTGAAATTATGAGGTATCCATTACCTCATACCATTTACCACAGTATAAACGAAGGTTGCATATATATTTAGTTGGACCTGGCCAGAAAAGAATGGCAGGGAGAGGGCTCCTCTCCTTCTGAGTCCAGGAATTGCGAGAAAAGAGACTATGGAAGGAAGCAGTCACATCTGTGTATCCCTATCTCTCCCATCCAGGCTTTGACCAGAGTTGGGGGGTGTGGAGGACTGTTTGATAAATTGGAGGTAACCCCAAAGGATGTCTCTCTGCAAGGCACCTCCTTACCCACATGGGGTGGTTAGCACAGTTAAGCTGGTGGTCAGGCAGAAAAAAGATCTGGTTTGCAGTCTTGCGTGTCCCTTGGTTTGTACATGGCATGGACATGGAGTCAAGGAGGAGCATGTCTGCCTGGGCACCTGCCAGTTCAGAAGAAAGAGCATAGCCTGGGCCAGAAACCTGATGGAGATGTGCTTCTCCATTCCAGCCAGAGCTGAGGGAACACTCCATCACCTGGGAGAGGTCACTGTGCCTGGGGAGGACTGAGAATGAATCGATCCTGAAGCCATTAGCTACAAACCATTGCAGCAGATGCCAGCACAAGGCTCAGGATTGGGACTAGGTTGACCCGCCTCAGCAGACACAAGCCACGTAAATCAAGAACCAACAGGAGACTAGGGTACCCCCTTCTCCCTCCACCCACGCATCGAGTCATGCTGGCCCTTCCCCCATATCTCCACTGCCATCTTAGAAAGAACCAATGAGAGAAGACAAGGGACTGAAATTATAAGCTGGCAACACAGGATGAGTAAAACCTAGTCATCATTCAAATCAATGGATGGATCAGACTAAATTTAAACCACTTAGGACTAAAATTTGTGAATACTTTTTCCTGCTACCCAGCAGGTCGGAAGCTAGTAACAGAGATCCAAATAGTTTTGGAGACTAAAGAAACTTCATTTACAGTGCACGGTTGAGTTGTATTGTGAGCAATTTTAGTGAACCAGCTAAAGGAGTATGATGTCAATTTTTGTAAAACTTCGTATCCGCATATGCATATCTAGATAGAGAAATGTTATTGGTGGTAAACTCATCATGGTGAGATTTGGGGTGGTTTTTACTGTGTGTGTGTGTGTGTGTGTGTGTGTGTGTGTGTGTGTGTCCGCGCGTGCACGCCTTTCTTTATTGTTGATGTTGTTTACTATTACTGTATCATTTTTCCAAACTGCAAGGACTGTGATTAGGACTGCAGACAGGTAAAAACCCTGTTTTTGTGTCTCTGACCCCATGTAACTAGTAATCAACGACTTGGCTTCTGACTCTACAGAACCTGCTTGCTTCCCTGTGCTTTGCAGTCTAGGCACCCACCCCCCACCAAGATTCTATAATCTTATACTGATCATGTTGGATTTATGGAAGTGACACATGAATTAAAGACGATCCTCAAGTTGAACAAAACTTCAGTGAAATTTTTTTAAAAGTCTGACATGTTTTTAGATCAGTCTGGGAGAAAAGGAAAGAATATACAAATAATTAATGGTGAGTAGAGGCTCTGTTCCTTTCTTGCTTTAGACATTAAGATTTAGAGAGACACTCATGTTGAAAATGCATAACAGACAAAGTGACAGGTATTTTTTCTCAGCTGCTGTGGATTTTGCCATTAGGAATAAGAATGCTGATAAGATCATACAAATCAGTTATTCCTCAATTCCATTTTTCACCTCAAAAGCCTGAAGGTGTCACTTATCAGTAGATGATGTACCAGGACAGAGCTATGAAAATAGATCAAGTTCTATCCAAAAGCCCCTACTTTTTCCTGATTTCATATGAAATTGCTTCTCATTGCCTTTCTTTCACTTCTGCTTCCTACCAATTTTACAGGTTTTTTCTAATTTAAAATGTTATCTCATGTAGACTGTCTGATTTGATGCTCACCACAACCTTGGGTGCTACCATGATCCTTATTTTAGAGATAAGTAAACAAGGCTCAGAGGTAAAGGCCTGTCTAAGTCCTATCGCTGGCGAGCAGAACAGCCAGGAACAGCTCCTGTGTCTCCCCTCTCCACTCTCACATGGACTACACAGAACCCTGACAGGTGCTGACCTCTGGGGTCCCAGTATTCTCTTAAGAAGCAAAGACAATCCTTGCCATTGGCTCCAATTATAGCAGTTTGAAGACTTGCCTTGAGAAATGCCTGCTGACATACATTCATGACCTCACATGTGTGCCTTCACAGAAAGGAGAAAGTCAGTAGGACTCCTCCTGAGGAGGCAGTGCAGGGATTAACTGCCCTTCATGGACTCCTCCCTTGTCTGTTTTTCCTTCTTCTCCAGCCAAGTCTGTAATCTTAAGAAAAGCAGGCACTGGCCCTAGGGATCCTGCTCTAAAAAACATCAAATCTAATATGAAGTCCCATTGGCCTATGCTCAGCTCCTTTATGAAGGAGAAGCTCTAAGGGGTTTGCTCTTGGCACATGACTGGCTTAGTCAGCACTGTCACGAACAGGAAAAGGGAATGCTGCTTATAATTATTACAATAGTTAGTAACTATTATAATAGCTAAGTCTTCAAAAGTTAAAGATCATCCCAGCTTACCCTTCCCCCTCCCCATGTCCTCCCTAGGTTCTTCAGACCTTTTTTTTTTTTTTAAGATTCCATATATACGTGTTAGCATACGGTATTTGTTTTTCTCTTTCTGACTTAATTTACTCTGTATGACAGACTGTAGGTCCATCCACCTCACTACAAATAACCCAATTTCGTTTCTTTTTATGGCTGAGTAATATTCCATTGTATATATGTGCCACATCTTCTTTATCCACTCATCTGTCAATGGACACTTAGGTTGCTTCCATGTCCTGGCTATTGTAAATAGTGCTGCAATGAACACTGTGGTACATGACTCTTTTTGAATTATGGTTTTCTCGGGGTATATGCCCAATAGTGGGATTGCTGGGTCATAGAGAGTGGCAATGACATATATACACTACCAAATGTAAAACAGATAGCTAGTGCGAAGCAGCCGCATAGCACAGGGAGATCAGCTCGGTGCTTTGTGTCCACCTGGAGGGGTGGGATAAGGAGGGTGGAAGGGAGACGCAAGAGGGAGGGGATATAGGGATATATGTATACGTATAGCTGATTCACTTTGTTATACAGTAGAAACTAACACAACAATGTACAGCAATTATACTCCAATAAAGATGTAAGAAAAAAAAAGTTAAAAATCACTGCACTTGAATCCAGGGATGAGAGAACTGGACATAGACTCTGAAGATCTAGCTTGAACTTTTGCAATTACTTACTAGAGGATTTTAGGCTAATTATTAAATTTCTTTAACGTTCAATCTCCCCATTAGCTATGATGAACAGCACATTGTTATGGGGCCATGGAGAGGGGGTAGTTATTTCTAATGATAATAATCACTATTATCATTATTACCACTATTATTATTATTAGCATTTGGTTTTTAAATAGGTAAGATGATTTTGAAAGTCATATATAACACATAAAATGCAAAATACCTTAAAAGATACAGTAATAATAAAATTAGTATAATATTATTGTTATCATTACCCAACCTGTCTCTTCGAGTTTTGTATTTCTTCCTTCAAATGCTTTCTGAGAGCAACACGCCCACTCTTCACCACCACTCACAACTCTTCTGTTTCCTTTCCCATCCCGGATCACGCTGACTTTGAAAACGGTAGATCTTTCACTCCAGACATCTCCCCCCACAGCATCTCTGATATACCTTTGGAAATACATGCTGAGGAATGTATAGGCTGTTTATCCCATGTGGTTTTATTGAGTAAATGTATAAACCAAGTGGTGTGGGTCACAAGGGGTGATCATGGCTAATTGTGGGGTTGCTTTTTCCTTCTTCTATCACAGAGACAAGGGAAATGGCGACCTCAGTCGATGGGACTAAGACTGTGGGTGAAGCTGCTGGGACCACACCCTATGACTATGAGGGGGCACTGCCATGTGAAAAAAGCAACATCAAGGAGCTGGGGGCTCAGTTCCTGCCCCCACTGTATTCCCTGGTGTTCACGGTTGGTCTGTTGGGCAATGTAGTGGTGGTGGTGATCCTCACAAAATACAACAAGCTCCGGATTATGACCAACATCTACCTGCTCAATCTGGCCATTTCCGACTTGCTCTTCTTATTCACTCTGCCGTTCTGGATTCACTATGTTGGGTGGAATGAGTGGGTTTTTGGCCACCATATGTGTAAGTTGCTCTCTGGGCTCTATTACATGGGCTTGTACAGTGAGATCTTCTTCATCATACTCCTGACCATAGACCGGTATCTGGCCATCGTGCACGCCGTGTTTGCCCTTCGAGCCCGGACGACCACTTTTGGTATCATCACAAGCATCTTCACCTGGGTCCTGGCAGGGTTAGCAGCCCTCCCTGAATTTATCTTCCATGAGTCCCAAGAGGAGTTTGAACAGACTTTCTGCAGTCCTCTTTACCCAAAGAATGGAGAGAATGCCTGGAAGTGTTTCCATGCTCTGAGGTTGAATATCCTGGGTCTCGCTCTGCCTCTGCTCATTATGGCCATCTGCTACTCAGGAATCATTAAAACACTGCTGAGATGCCCCAGTAAAAAAAAATACAAGGCCATCCGGCTCATTTTTGTCATCATGGTGGTCTTCTTTATTTTCTGGACACCCTACAATCTGGTTGTCCTCCTCTCAACTTTTCAAGTGCACCTGGAGACTGAGTGTGAGCAGAGCAGACAGCTGGACCTGGCCATGCTGGTGACGGAGGTGATCGCCTACACCCACTGCTGTGTCAACCCCGTGATCTACGCCTTCGTTGGTGAGAGGTTCCAGAAGCACCTCCGCCACTTTTTCTACAGGCATGTGGCCATCTACATGGGCAAATTCATCCCATTTCTTCCTAGTGAAAAACTGGAAAGAGCCAGCTCTGTCTCCCCGTCAACAGGGGAGCAGGAACTCTCTGCTGTATTTTAGGTCAGATGCAGAACATTGCCTAAAGAAGATGGATGGGGCAGATGAAGCAAACACATCAACCTCTGCACCAGTCCTCTGAACTTCCAGCGCAACACTGAAGTTCTTAAAGACATTAAAATATATACCCAATGGTAGCAGTCTATCTATGCACCCCAGAGGCATTACCAAAGGTCAGCAGCTGGGCAGTGACTTATTGTCAAACCTGAGAAGTAGAGCTTTGCTTGATTCTTTCAAGAGTTACATATATTTTAATGCACCTGAATGTTACACAGTTACTATGTGCAGCTACACACAGGTAAAGCTTTTCATATCTTAAACCTTAACTTCAGCCAGTTATTGATATAAATGAAACATACTTCACAAAATATAATAAATCAATTACATTATCTCTTAATGTGCCTAGTTCTTTCCTTGCTTGATAAAGACTTGTAAAAAATTTATGCATATGTACTCTCAAGCACCATAATGGCATGTCACACCTGTTTTGAATATTCTTAATAATGAACAGATCTCCTATTCACACTGAATGACCACAGTTCCCATGAGCTACTCGATAGAAGAAGAGCAATTTGGTATTTTCAGTATAGAGAATAAAGGCCCTGCTCATAGAAACTTCTCAAGAGTCCTGAAATGTGCAGACACTGTCCTCTTTTACACCAGTCTCACTGTTCATCCAGTAACTGTGCATTAGGTGATACAGACAGGATGCACAAACACTGCCTTAGGTTAAGTGAAGGATGCAAAACTGTGTAAGACAAACACAATCCTTGCCCCCATGAAACTTTCCCTGTATTAGAGGATGTTTAAGACAGAAACAATAACTTTAGCGCAAAGAGGGACACACTCGATGCTACGCCTGGGCCAGGAAGAAAAAGACCATTTCCAGCTGGAATCTGAGGGAGGAAGTGGCTTTTGAGTAGGTCTCTGAAGGAGGGGCAGGATTTAGAAAGGGAGAGGGTTGGGGGGAAGGCACCCGAAGCCAATGTACGCCCAATACAAAGGTGAGTGGGGAAGGCACCAACATGTGTGGATGGCAGGGTGAGGTGGGAAGGCTGGGATGGGGGGTGATTTTCAGACAGAGCATCTTGGGCTTTATTGGGAAGGCAAAGGGAACAAAGCAGTCAAAATGGTGTGTCAGGAAGATAAATCTGGTATCACGCAGAGGAAGGAGTAGAGCAGGGGTCCCCAACCCCTGGGCCATGGACCGATACCAGTCCACGGCCTGTTAGGAACCAGGCTGCAAGCAGGAGGTGAGCAGCTCCGCATCGCTCACGTTACTGCCTGAACCACCCCTCCCCCTCCCCCCACCACTGGTCCATAGGAAAACTGTCTTCCATGAAACCCGTCCCTCGTGCCAACAAGGTTGGGGACCACTGGAGTAGAGGCCCCAGAACCGGGCAGGGAGGTAAGTTAGGAGACAAATGCAAGTGTGGAGGCAAGGAAAGATTAATGGCTGGTCAAGAGAGGTGCCAAGAGCATGCCAAGAAGAATGTGGCCAAGAGACAGTATGAAGGAAGAGTTAAAGCATCAGGAGCAGTATATGGTTGATTGAAAAAAACAAAGGGCAAAACAGAATGTATGTTTTTAAAAAAAAAAAAGAGGAGACACTTTTTTCATTGTGCTTAGATGCACTGACCATCCTCTTTAAGGATACAAAAGAAAGAAGTAACAGAGGTCATCTTTAGGGAGGGGCGTGCGTAGAGAATAGAAGGAGGGATCTTTCTCTGAATACCCTTCTGCGTCTTTTAGATTTTGAAACATGGAAACACACTTTTCAAAAAATAAACAGCACTTTAGATTATACAAAAAAATAAAAGGCTAGACTACTACTCAGATGTGGTATCCATTCTAGCCATAAAGAGATTAGAAGCCCTCTGCCATGAATTAACTCTGTGACCTGGTTAGATTATCTCTAAACCCCCTTACAGTCCACGTAAACTCTGATCTTGCTAAAGTTTTAGGAGCTGGATGCTCAAAGTCTACAAAATATATTGTACAAAAAAGGAGGTTGGGGCCTGATAGACAATTCCACAGCATCACCTCTTACTGGCCATGAGACCAAGTGCATTTTCCATCGTTCACTAAGGTATACTCAAGTTTCATGTGTTCATTCATCCATCTGGTCACTTATCACTCATTCATTCAGTAAACATTTGCTAAGCACCTGTCATGTTCTCAGCTAAGTCCCTCAGGAAGCTCACTGTAGGACTGAATTGGACACTGTTCTGTCCTACACTGCCCAAGATCAAAATCATGTCTTAAAAAGAAAACTGCCAATACCTAAATTCAACCCAAATGAGAGAGACTTCCAATGTGAAGACCAGAAAACATTCCATTTCCAGAACATTTCACATCCTAATCAGATGCTTGGAGAAGGGATGTACCTGCTCTTGGCCTTCCATGCCATCCAGCCTCGACCGCTAGTGAGTGGCCTTAATTTTTCTTACTTTCACCCCTGTCTGAAAGGTCTTACCTCAATCCAACCCTACATGGGCAGCACAGGATGTGAACTTTGGAACACTAAACCACGCAACACGAATCTCAATTTGGTTAGGAAACTTTGAAGTTACTTTTTCTCTTTTTTGTGGTTCAGCCAAAATGTAAATAAAGCAATCATTTAAAAACTATACCTCACTGGTTCTCTCTTGCATTGAGAAGTACTGTTTGCCCTTAGGTAATCACAAGTGCAGGATATAGGTGCTAGTTCATACTCCCCTGATCCCTGAAAGCTTTTAGGAGCTCTGTGACCGACACAAAACTGCACATAACCAAATCACAGATTCAGTGTGCTCCCCAGCCCCATGCTGTCCGATGGAACCATCTACAGCGATAGAAAAGTTCTACATCTGTGTTGTCCAATCTAATCACCACTGATCGTATGCAGCTATTGAGCACCTGAAATGTGGCTAGCGAGACTGAGGAACTGAATTTTTCACTCCGATTCAATTTTAATTGAAATGGCTAACATGTGGCTAGCGGCTACTGCATGTGGTTAGTGGTACAGCACTAGCCCCTTCAAACTTGCCTCTTCATATCAACTCTGCCTATGCATCAAGCTTTCTGTAGTCAGCAATCATGTCTTGAACACTGTGCAACAGGCTGAGGAAAATGCCAGTGATGTAAAGATGAATAAGATTCATTTCTAGAAAACTTACCATTCAGTGGAAAAGATCCATCTGACTCAAATGACTATAATGAAATGTGACAGGTGCCCAAAGGCCCTCAGCAGAAAGTTGAATGAAGAAAGTTACACAGAGAAAGTGACATTCTGCTTAGGTTGGGTTCCCCCAAAAGCAGTTCCTGAGCAAGAAGTGGAGAGCAAAGAGTTCATTCGAAAGGAAACTCCAGGAGGGAGTGGGGAAGTCCAACAGAAGAGGAAGATGCCAACAAAGGGTACATTACGAAGTACCTTCCACTGAGGGGTGACTGGAGCTCAAAACCACTAGAAAACTCTAGGAAACAGTGTAACTCACACTCCTCAGTTATTCCATTCGAGGGGGATGACAGCTGGGGTATTAACACTCCACTCCTGTTGGTCACTGGCTGATTGGTGCTTAATTCCTCAGGATTTCCAGCCTGCCTGGTTCTCAAGAGGCCTTCCAGCTTGAGGAAAGCTCCCCAGCAACAAGATGCAGATACTGGATGTTGGACGCCAGCTAGGCACACTCAGTTAAGGCTTGAGGGATAAAGCATTTGCTCCATGTTTGAACAACTTTTTCATGAACCAAAGGGTGGAAGTGAGAGCAGTGTCTGCACTAGAGAGAGTCTGCTGCGGTGAAAACTAGGGTGACCTTGACAGTGGCAGGTGACCTTGAACACACCTCAGTGTTGACTTCCCTGCTGCTCTTTTTTGTTGAGCATCATAATCTGCTGGTTTTAAAAGTATGATCCTTTTCCAGCTGGAGTTTCTGAGGTCTTCAGGATTCCAAGGCTAAAATTCTAAAGTCTTCACATCTTCTGGACAAAGCAGGTTTATGTCCTCCACAGGCTATGGGCTTTCAATCACTGAGATTTTCTTCCCTTTCTGCCCAGATAAATCCCCAGTATAGTTAAGGTCACCATTTCTCTTTCTCTATTCACGGATCTAATCCAAGGGTCAGTGAACTGTGACCCATGGGCCAAATGCAGCCCACTGCCTGCCCTGTAAATAGAGTTTCACTGGAGCACAGCCATGCTTCTTTGTTTATGAACTGTCTGGCTGCTTTTGTGTTACAACAGAGTTGAGTAATTGTGACAGAGACCGTACAGCCCACAAATCCTCAAGTATTTACTTTCTCATCTTTACAGAAGTTTCCTGATTCCTAATAATCCATGCCCTACAGGATGTGGGGCTCTGATATGCATAGCCATGATGAGGGAGACCAGATTTGGCGGGGGCAGGGGGAAACTAAGGATGTGAGGTCTGTGGACAAGCTGCTTAAATCCCCAGGTTAGTTCTAGCTTGACCCTGGATGCAGTTCTAAACAACCAAAATAGGGCTAGGTTGTGTAGTAGTCAAATGCTGCTCACTAATGCAAAATGCTATCAGTCTGTACCAACATAGCACATTGGAAGTTTCAACTGGGGCAGCCGGACCCCACAGATGCTGTATTCCAAACTAGGGCTATATACAGAATTGACACAGGAATTGTTAAAACACATTTCACAACTCTTGAGACCCCTCACCTATACTGGGGACAAAGAGATTGGACTGTGAAAATTAGGGAGATAACTTGAATAGGAGCTGTTTGTCGAGGGCTGCTGGTGCCACCTCTACACCGGGGATGGGAGGAAGGAAGTCACGGTGGGTGTGGTCTCTCACCTCAAGCCTGATAAGAGCGATGCCAGTGGGACCACCCAAGAGCTTGATACAACTCATTGAGGTTAAAGAAGACCTGACTCTCACCCAGGAAATCAGGAGAACAGAGACAGGCCAGCCAGCTGCTTTGCGGGTGGAGTAGACAAAAACTGCCACTTCTCTGGGATGGATCTATGCTTTCAGAGTTGATTTTGGCAAAGAACGTGGGTTTCTTTTCCATGGACCAGATGAGAAAGAGCTGAATGGGGGATTTCTAACCTTGCCCAAGAAGACTGCCTGGATGGAGCTTGTCTGTAGGATGAGAAAAATGTGTGCAGTGGACCGCCGAAACAGCCGGGTATCCCTGTTAGGTTGAATATGAATATTCCCAGGGATGTCTCCAATTACTCTACAAAAGCAGTCCTTGAGAGGAAGAATCAACTTTTACACCTGCTGGTCCCAGGGGTGGAGCTGGAGGTGAAGTCATCATTTTATGACAGGGCCACTCAAGCAAAAACTTTCCTTCCTTTCCCAGTGCCTACCAGTCAGGGGACTAGAAACCATGCTTAGCAAGTAGGGGAAGGAGTAGAAATGCCAGGGAAGACGAGAGACAAGTAGGACAGCACCCCTCACTCCTCTCTCCTGAACGTGGTTCATCCCTCAGCCAGCTGGGAGGTGGCGGGAAGATTTAAATGTCAAATCAAGTTGAGTTTTGATATTCTTATGGGGATCAACCCTTCAATTTCTGAATTGAAACTCTCTCCTTTTAGTGAGTTCAAATGATCATGGGACTTTTTTGTACCTAAGCGTGATGATAAAAGTCATGGGACTGCCCTACTTTTCACTGTGGCTGGAAGAACTTCAGCCTTTAATTCATTCTGAAGAGATGTGAGACACAAAAGTAAATTCTTTCTGTTCATACCTCATAAGCCCTGTTGGTTCAACGTACTGGTGGCAAATTCAAAGCCCCCAAATTTCAGCTCTTGAGGTCCACAGATGGCTTACATGAATTTGCAGGACTGTCCTGTAGGACTTAAATGGATGTCAGAGTCCCAGATTCTGGCTGAGAAATTAGGCAGAGGGGAAAAAAAGCAATGATATTTAATATATAGAGAGATATAAATATACATACGGATATTAATATGGGCTTGAATAGAGACATACTTATTAATGCCTGTAAAATTCTACATACCTAGATTTTGCCTATTTTCAAAGTTAACCTTCCCAGGCTAAGCAAGAGCTAGTCCACTGGCCACTTCCCAATGCCATAAGAAGAGTGGTTGCCTCTTGCAATCTAGACTTTCTGAACTGAGAAAAGCCTCTCAGTTTTCAGATAGGACAAGATTCTTCCTTGCTTAGTTTGGGTCCTGGGAAATTGACCCCAAGCCTAAGACTGTCCCTTGCTAACACCTGCTTCAGTTACAGGTGTAGTGGGAAATGTGAACACAAGGGGGCCTTTGCATGCTAGAGCTGCAGCTAGCCCTGTGCAGTCATTCAAGAAAATAGTGAAGCAGAAAATATGCCCATATGCTAGGTGGGAGGTGAGGTTTTGATGATATCCCAGCACGAAATCAGGAATGCCTATATCTGATCCTGTCCAACTGGGTTGCAAAACTCTAGGGGATGTCATTTATATCCCTAGGAATTGTGCAATACAGTGGCCACAGGAGGGAGGAACAGAGGATAGGAAACACGGTTTCACTTTGTTAGTACCAGGGCTTAATTCCTAGTTCCCTGGTGTAGGGCTTTGGTAAAGCTGGTTATAGTTCAAAGCCTATGAAATTACCTTATCTCCTCTTAAACAAAAATTCACATCTAATTCCAGAGGGCCACACACGAGCAATGGGTAGGCTGAAAACATGTGCCATCAGAAGAGAGATGCAGGATGGCAGAACCTGACTCCATGGGGCCCACCCTGATTCCACATACTGCTGCTTGGAGGGTGGAAATAGACTAGACTTGCTAGTGCATATGTGGGACTTTTTAACACACAAAAGCCCCAACTGCTAATAAGTGTGTCCCAATCCATTTTCTGAAATCTGTAAATCAGAACAGCCACTCCTCTGACCCAGGACAAGTGAGAATGGACAGATGGACAGATGTTCTGCTCATCCTACTGTTGTTCAATCAGGATGCTGTTCATCAGTCGAACCCCAACTGGTCACACTTACTGAACATCTATAATCGTCCTTGTCTTTATGCAGGGAGGTAAAGGGGATGGTAAAAGAAAAACATGGTTGCGAGCCTCAAGAAGATGAGAATTTATCAAATTAGGGAGTGTGTGGGATATTCTGCTGCCCCACCCAGATCCACTCTCCGCCCTGCTCTGCCCTGCTCTGTGCCTGAAAAGCTGCCCTGTATGGACCACACCAGTTTTCTCCCTTGTTCTCTGGCCTAGGTCCATGCGGAGACTGGAAGAAGGGAGGAGAGTGAGATCAGAGTATTTATTCCCCCAGCCCCCTCCCTGCAGCAGCACTGGGGGCCGATGAAACAGCAGGTCCCATCTCTGAGTTCTGGACCTTGCCACATCCTCCCACCCCCAGCCCCTTTCAACCTAGGGCTGGTAATAAACTCTGTTACTCATCTCAGGGGACTGCATTCTCCCTCCACCCTGCTATCATCTTTGTATATGGTCCCTTGATTAAACTCTCCTCAGACTGCCCAATTTGAGTGTGTCATTTCCTGCTGGGACCCTAAGTGACATGAGGAGACAATATATGGCACAGGAAAACAAGTTGGCAACAGAAGAAAAAATATGGAAACTGTCAAGTAAGTGTTCAGGGAAGCCCTCCTGAAAGAGGAGGGGTGAGGATGGGTCCTAAGGACAGGAAACGACACCTCTGAGGAAAGCTGTAGGAAGGGGTTATACAAAGGTAGAGTTGAAAATGAACAGAGGATGTTCAGGGAATAGAGACTAACAGTCGATGTGGAGGGGAGAAATCAGCAGGTGAAGAAGCAAGGACACTTTGATGCCTGAATTAAGAACGTGCCAAGGGTTTGGATGTACCCTATTGGCAACGGGAAGTAACACTGCTATAGATACAAACCAGGGCGGGGTGGGGGTGGGGGGTTGCTTGGTTCATAATGATTCCTACAGTGGCCATCACCACGCTCCTCTTGACTTGTTTGATCCAAGAGTGATAGATCCTAGCCTGACCTAAGCTAAGCCAACTGGAATTTGAAAACTCAAATGAAGACACATAGAGATGGATGGGTGGCATTGATCGATCCTGTGGCTGTGGCCTAGACAGGGGCTCCATGACCTCCTCCTGAGGTCCTTCTCACTTTCTGTGAGCTGTCCAAACCACGTGCAGTCATTCTTGGCTGAAGTTGGGGTCGTTTATAAATCAAGATAAACTGATGTGGAAATGAGTGCTAGAAAGCAGGCTGCAGGCATCAGACTTCCAGGGAAATGAGACTCACATCCATATCCCAGAATGGGAAAATACCAGCCCATGGGATAGAGCAATCAAACAATTAGTCAGGCTATCACGTTGCACTATGTGCCCACTGAGGACAGAGCCTGGCCAGGGGTGAGGGCAGGTGGCAGGAAGGTGCTGCCACCTAAAAGGATGAGGGATGCCAGAACCAGAGGGTAGGATGGCTGCTTCCAAAGGCACCGAGCAGCTTAAAGCAAGGGAAAAAAAAACAAACACTCAAATACTGAAGCTTTCATCTTCAAGTTAGAGTGAAACAGAGGCTTTCTGTGACCAAGTCGGGAGGAAAAAAAAAACAACTCTTATTACTTGAAGTTGCCAGCTTACAACTGTTGGAAACCAATTCAGAGCCCGAATTGGCAAGTGTCTTAATTATAATATGAGTTGAATTCACACATCTGCCAAAAAGCATGTATGAATGTTAAGGCATTAATTGAGACAGACCAAGAACCAGTGGGACGGACTATCTGGATGGACGCAGAGAACCTGGGAAACCCTGATCCTCATTGCTCTCTGGCACACTCTCATCTGTACCTTTCTTTCCGAAGGAAACCATTTTTCCTTAGTATGACAAAGTTAACAGTTCACCCCATGTCCCACTCTTCAAGGCTGCTCACCTAATAAACAGGATACAAATTCAACATGACCCAGAAGATAAAATGCAGAATCAGAGAAGGGAAGAAAATTCCATAAGGAATTACAGAAATTGTTCAATACATATTATCAAAAATCTGAGTTTGGATTTTGAGAGTGCTTAATAAAAGTGAGAAGTGAATTCTGGACTCGGCTGAATTTACTGATATGTGCACTCATTAGAAATACTGAACTCGATGGCTAAAGTTCTGTGAGTTTGCGACTGGGCGAATACAGACTTAGACCAAATGCTTGTCCATGCTAGGCAAGTGTGAAGGGCCAGGGATCCTCTGGAATAACCTAGAGGAAGACTGAACATTATACTACCTCTATCACGTGGGTTCTGACTAGTCTACTTCACCTCACTCTCTTCCTCTCGAGAGCAGAGAAGACCCTTCTCTCTTTTGTCTTGAAGACAAGATTGGAGAGGGAGGGTCATCTGGAATGGTGGTAGGAGGGGCTATACTGAAATACAATCCTTGACCTCAATGAGTAGGGAGTATATTAAGTGTGGACGTTTTACCCGCCAGAAACAACACGGGTGTGGCCATTATGGAAGCCAACAGGAAAAGGATGGTGATCTGGGCCCAAGGAGTGATCTGACATCCAGAAAACTCTGTGTTCATTCATCATGGGGATCCCAGGCATTAAATCATGTGTTACTTAAGAAAATTTCAAGTATGGCAAAAATCAGACCTGTCCTGATTGCTCTGGTAGAGAATGCGGCCGCTGTCCAAATTCTCAGAAGTGAGTCATTTCACAAAACCAGGGCCTCTTGAATGAAAAGGAAAACACACATCTTTGAGGAAGAGCTTTAAAATATTGCCAGTCATGAAAACCTTTGCCCTTGCCTTTCTCAAGTGGACCCACAGCCAATTTTTCTGGAATAACAGGCACTGGGAAAAGAAATACACTTTTTAGTGGATGCCAGTTGTAAATTACAGTAATTCCAAAAGACCCAAGGAATCACTGAAGTCAGCCTCAGAGTAGGTGCTCATGAGAGTCAGGTGATAGAGTTCTGATGTGATTTTGTATCACTGTGGACTGGATAGAGCCCTGAACCTACCTTGCGATGTTTTCACCAGACCTCAAGTGCAGTGCAGGAAGAAATATACTCAGCGAAGGGTGGGATTCCCACACTGGCTTTCAGAGAGTACAGAAAGGTTACTATGAGAGGATGGTCCAAGTGGAAGCCATTACAGGCATCCTGTCCTCCCAATCAAGACCAGAACACTACCCTATGAGGAAAAGAGCAGAAATCAGCATCCCATCACAGATAAGAAAGGTGCAGACATATCAATTCCTATGATAGTACCTGCTTATAATTCTCCAGCTGGCCGACATAAAAAACCAGTGGGTCTTAGAGAAGAACAGTGGAATATTACAACTAAATCAGATAGTGCCTTTAACTGTATGTGTTCTTTTAAGTTTGGTTCTGTTGCTGAAGCGAATCGTTATAGTCCTGGTAATTAGCATGTAGATATACATCTAGAATAGGGGCTGTCAAATATTTCTGAAGGACAAGTTGCTGCATTGTGTTGGTTATCTATGGCTACATAACAAATTACCCCAAAACACAGGGGCTTAAAACAACAGCACTCATTTATTATTTCAGGGTCAGGAATTTGGACACGGCACAATGGGAACAGCTTGGATCTGCTCCATGATGTCTGGGTCCTCAGTCAGAAGACTCAAAGGCTGCAGCTGGAACCATCTGAAGGCTCACTCACTCGTAGGTCTGGCAGCTGATGGCGGCTTCCACTGGCTTAGGGTCTAACTGGAGCTGCTGGCCAGAACACCCACATGTGCTCTCTCCATGTGACTTGGGTTTCCTCACAACATGGTGACTAGATTCCAACGGCAAACATCCCAGGAGAGAGTGAGCCAGGCAGAAGCTGTCCCCTCTTTCTAAACTGGCCTCATGAGTCACAAGGCATCACTTCCAGCCCACATTCTAGGGGAGGATGATTAGCCTTGAAGGGAAGTATGCTAAAGAATGTGTACATATGTTTTCAAATTGCCACATATACCTTTATTCCACCAATAAAGGAATATCAATAACTGAGGGGTCTTTTGGATGGTGGAGCAGCATATACCATATTTGTGTGTTCTGCTCTACCTAATTACTGGGTTACCCCTAAAACTTCCATTTTTGGGGTCCAGAGCAAGAGAAAGTTCTAAAGATAACCAGGGGTGTAAGTCTAGTGACTTTGTCACCACTGTGACAACCCATCAGGTGAAATGCTGTGGGCAGTGTACAGAGCATATCAGGATACTGTGTGGAGCCTACAGCCAGCCTTGAATGAACATGGCAGCAGCTCCTAGGAGAGTGGAGTAAGGCCATGTCCCCAACTGCAAGAAAGAACTCCTGGACTGCTACTGGACTCCAGGGGAGACTAAGAGTTTTTGACTACAGGACACCAGGTTGCCATGACACTCAAGTTGTTTATTTTGAACTGCCATCTGACCCACTTAGCAACAAAGCAGGGAGACCTATAAACACTGCCTCGTACAGTGGAAGTGATGTATACAGGATCTAATCCAAGCAGGCGCTGAAGGAAATGTGGGCAGGTTGCTCACACCCATAGCATCCCTAACCCCAACAACCTGCCACCACCGTCCCTCAATCTGGACCTGTGACCTCACACAGGGTGTCCCCTCTGACTGGCTGACTTAGGATGGAAACTCTTATTCCTGGGCCATCTATTCCTGGCCCAGGAAGAGACGGCCCTGCACTTTGCTTGAATGAGCATGAAGTAAACTGCGTCAGTCACAGGCCCTCTTGGGGTAGCCCTAAAGGACAGTAAAGGAGAACACGCCTCCCAGGTGGTAGAATTCGATGAGTTTATGATATCACCCACTTTGCCTGGAAGGAGAGATTATCTAGGGTCAGAATCTACACCTATTCCTAGACAGTAGCTTACGATCTGGCCAAATGTTGAAAAAGGAAGGAATACGATTTTAAAATTGTGGTCAAGAAAGTATGGAGGACCATGTCAATTGATGTCTTGGAATGAGCTCCAAACCTAAAAATATTCATATCTCATGTAAACGCTCAACAAAAGGCTCTCATAGTGGAAGCGGCTCTGATAATATGGTGTGCTGGTTGCCCTCCCTATAGCAGCCAGATGAGTTACCACGGGCTCATGAACAAAGTAAACAATGGTACAAGGAAGGAGACAAAGCACAGACTTAAAAGCGCGGACTTCTACTGGTTGAGGCTATCTTGGTTTCTACCTTGGCTGTATGCCAATTTTCCTTCAGGAAAAATCAACCAATTTGATTGACTGATAAAACTACAATATGGCAGCCTGCTCAGAGCAGACCAGCCAGCTTCCAGATGCATCGAGGAGGGAGATGGGATTTGCCCTCAGTGGACTAAATATTCTATAATTGAACTGCTTCCCTTACTCGTTGTGCCTCTGCTAACTCCATCTATCCCCACACCTTCTGAAGGCCTTATACATCATCACAGTATCCTAACCGCAGGCAAGGAGTTTATTTCGCAGCTTAAGGTGGAGGGTTTAGGCTGATGCCCGATGTGGCATCTTGGCCTTGGTTCTGGTATGAACCCACATTCATTTAGAATCAATTGGACCTGTAGAATGGTGGGAAGGCCTACTGGAGAATTTGCTAAGAACAATGAGAAGCAAGCCAGTTGAGCCCTTCAGAACTTTAGCCATTTTTGAGACTCAGGGGTACCAAGTACTGTGGAAGCTGGGATTGAATCTCAAGGCTGAAAACAGGGCAGTTAGTTAAAAGTCTGCAAAAGGAGTAGTTAGATGCCCCACATCCTTCTCCACCCTGCCAGGCCAGGTGACTATCTTACCCATCCCCATAGGAGACGCTCGTGTATCTCCAAGAGTAAATAAACCCAAGGTTCTCCGCATTCAGAGGCACACAGTAGAGGGCAGGGGTGAGTGCTGGACTCAAACCAAAGGGATTTAGCACACTGGCTTGTGCCAAATATTGAGACTGCTAGCCCCACTTCAAAAATACCACTTTCAAAAACTCTGCAACCAGCCAGTGGAGGAGATAAGATTCTTCTTTGCAGAAACAAATGACCCCAGAGAAAGATACCTACAGGTTCTGCAGTTCAGGGGTCCCCCAACATAGGGAACAGCTCACTAAACACCTGTGACAAGCCACCAGCGGACAAGTCCTGCCCACTCAGGGCTTTCTGCCAGCTTTGGTATCTCACTCTTAAATATAAATGGAATGCCAAAGACTGCCAGACTCTGAGGACAACTGCCTACATGGAAGACAGCATCTGGAATGAACATCTAGGAGAAAAGGAACTCAAGAGGCAAGAGAAATATGGGGGCATGAAAAAAACAAAAAAACCCCCACCAAACATGTAATCAATTCTCAGAGAGATAAAGAAAAGTATGGCTCCCGGAAGAAAGCAGAAAAGGGAAAGAGAGAGAGAACACTCAGAGAAGAGGAAAAAACTCTTGGAAATTAAAAATATAATTTTAAAGAAAAGTTAACAGAGGGTTTGAAAGATAAAGGTGAACAGAAAAACTAATAGGTAATACACCATAATACAACTTTTATTATTTTCCCAGGAGCTGGTCTAAGAGTTTTATATATATTAACTCATTTAATCCTCATAACAATCCTCTTACGTAGAAATCCCCTCCATAACACATCCTTATGAACTTTCATAACTGCAGGGATAAATAAGTATATTGAGAGCTTTCAAGGAGAAAAAAATGGGCAACAGAAAGGAACAGAAATGGTCCAAACATCGACACAACACTGACTGATAAAAGACAGTGGGGCAGGGCTTCCCTGGTGGCGCAGTGGTTGGGAGTCCGCCTGCCGATGCAGGGGACACGGGTTCGTGCCCCGGTCCGGGAGGATCCCACATGCCGCGGAGCAGCGGGGCCCGTGAGCCATGGCCGCTGAGCCTGCGCGTCCGGAGCCTGTGCTCCGCAGCGGGAGAGGCCACAACAGTGAGAGGCCCGCGTACCGCAAAAAAAAAAAAAAAAAAAAAGACAGTGGGGCAGCAGCTGCACGGTTTTGAGAAAACACTACATTCAACCTGGAAATCTATACAGAACCAGAGTTTTGATCAAGTATGAAGGTATAATACGGGTACTTCTAGGCATGAGAGGACTTTAAACTTTTCCTCCAATTTACCCTTTTTCTCAGGAAGAGACAAGAGATATGCTTCAGTAAAATGAGGGGTTAGCAAGAAAGAGGGGGTCCCAGGATCCTTAAAACAGGGTTTAATACAGGTGAGCAGCAAAGGGAACTCCAGGGCCCCCAGAGACAGTCCAGATTAGTCTCGAGGATGAAACATAGAACGTGCGGGTTTTGAACATTCTGAAAAATTATCGTTGGGCAATAACTGACAGATCAAACTGGAGCATTTTGGGAAACTGGTGATAGGTGTAAAAACAACTAAGTAGATGGAGGGTGTGGGGACCCAATAAACTGCAGGAACACAACACACTGGCTTCACAGTGAATACTATTTATCATGGCATGAACACTAATTAGTGATTTAACCAGAAAACAGAAAATAACCAGACTGAGATGTAGAGAGGGGAAGAAGTTTGAGTGAGTTAGTCCTCACCTACAACAACAGGAAATCAATAATAATGTCTAAAACTGGTACACCATGAGGAAGCAACATAAGCATATTACTTAACAACATGTAGGTAAGCAGCAAGAGAAATGGCCAGTAGAAATCAAAGTGGTTGCCTGGGAAGAGTGGGCAGAGATGGGGAGAGGTGGAGCAGCAGATGCTATTTCTAATTTCTTTCTTTTCCTGTCCTCTGTAGGCCAGGATCTGATTTTCTTAACTATGCACTCTTATAACCTTCATAAAAACAAATGTAAAATTTTTGATGTTATTATATGAGAAAGTAAGTGCAAATAGAAAATAAGAATAGGAGAGTAAGATTAAGCCATACACAGAATCCCTTACTGCATATAAGTAAGGCTCTGACAACTGCAAGAGTTGAGCTCAAACCTGACCATGCCCTCACTTCTTAGTAACCCAAACGAAGAACAAAACACTGTCCAGAACGGTAACTAAAACATAATTAGATTATCAGAACAATATTAAATTAGAGGCTAATCAACTACGCATTTTTGGTAAATGCTGAATGGTACAACATTGGCTAAAATACCTGGCCACAGCTAAGTCCAAAACTGATGGTCACTATCATAGAAAAAAATTGCTGGGATTTACATAAATCTGATATCTTATTTTAAAATTTAATTATAATTGCAGTTGTATTAGTAAAGGTGAGTGCTCTCATTTTTAAAGATTGACATCATGGTGCAGAGATAGACACTTTTCTGCACTGTCAGCATTCAGCAGCTCCAGTGGTCACCGTGCGGCACATGTAAGATCCTACATAGTTATGGCTTCCAGCCAAGGCTGGTGGAGGAGCAAGGTCTTGTGCTCACTGTACCAGTGTGGGGAAGTGCTCACGGTGATGTTGTCACAGACTCACTAAGCTTTCCTTTCCTTAGCGCTCATGGTAATCGACTAAGGTGACAGTCTCCTCTTCAACTCTTGGAATTAAAGATACCATCACTGATTGATAATGCAATTTCACTATTAGTGCACTGCTTGAAGAGGATGCCTCTGAAGAGCGTTCTTAAAAGCTGACTATTTGCATGGACATAAACACACTAACAAACGTAAGGTAGATAGCTAGTGGGAAGCAGCTGCATGGCACAGGGATATCGGCTCGGTGCTTTGTGACTGCCTGGAGGGGTGGGATAGGGAGGGTGGGAGGGAGGGAGACGCAAGAGGGAAGAGATATGGGAGCATATGTATATGTATAACTGATTCATTTTGTTATAAAGCAGAAACTAACACACCATTGTAAAGCAATTATACCCCAATAAAGATGTTAAAAAAAAAAAGCTGACTATTTGGACACCTCTTAGGAGCCACTTCCAATCCTCTCAGCCTTTTCTGCTGGGGCGCCTGTCAGCCTCTCACAGGTGCAGCCTGATGGCACCTGGTCTGGGCTCGGACCATGCCTCTCACCACCTACCCCAGGACTCCTCCACTGACACTCAGCACCATGCATGTGCAAGCTGGGAATGCAGGCGACTTTATGTCCAGGGGGGCAGAGCCTTGACCAATGGAAGATAGGCGCTGATGGGGAAATGTGTCTGCCTCCACCCCCAGACAGACAATCCTGAGAAGCATCTCCAAGCTTCCAGCACGCATGGTAGTGGTGTCACAATGCATCCTTGTACTGGCCCTTACTCTTTCCCTGCTTTACTACCCCATCCTTCACCTCCGCTGCCTGAGATCACATACGCTGATGAAGCTGTGGCACATAAACCCTGATCTTGATCTTGAGCTCTGCCTTCTGGGAAACCCAAGTGAAGACAAGGGATTACGATTATCGCCTTCACTTTCAGTTTAAATTTCCAATATTTTCCCAAGCTTGTTCCATATAAGCACTTGAGAAAGGGTTGTTCTTAAGCCTTGAATCTAATAATGTGCCATAAGCAATCCGATTGGCATTAAATATTTTAAAAAACTGTCTCAGATTCCACCTGCACCTCAGCTCTCATCACAGGCACACCTCTGGAGTGGAAGGATAGCAGGATCTTCACAGCAGTATTGGGCCAGAAATACTTGTGCTTTCAAGATGACTTCTTCAGCGGGTTCCAGTAAATGTTATTTTTCCACAAGCAACTAATGGTTGTCACCAAGTTTTACTGTGCCAGCACTGTTATTTGTGAAGTGCATTAGTCCACTTTCTTCTGGTCAAGCAGCCTTTCTAACACATCAAGGATGCTATGCCATTTGAGCATTTTGGAGAAATGTGTATCAAAGCAGTTTTACTATCTCGTGTATGTCATATAGTTTACCTTTGGCTAAACACTGAATAATACTAGTGGCCGTCTACCTTTTTGCTTATGACCAGCAATTCTGCTACATTATGCAGTGTCATAGGTACTTTCTGAAAACACAACTGAAAGGTGTGAACAAAACACCACATGTTTGTGATCTCTAAACACTCATAGTCTCACCATGTGTTTTCCATTATCAATGACAATTACAGAACATTTTGCATTGCTGATTTTCCATTCAATACGTGTTTTTTCTTTCCTTCAGATTCACTAAGTTGTTATCCGTATGAGACTTAGAAATTTCTTGACAAGCAAATAAAGTAGAACATAATAGAATTCTGTCTGATTTCATGGTGCTCTCAAACTTAAAAAAAAAAAAGCTATCTGGTTGTCTCTGCATGCCCAAATAGCAGGTGCATCGTACACAAAATTTAGGATTGTCAGTAATCCATGTTTTCTAGAAGGATATTTGCATCTAGAATTCACAGCCTGGACATTTCTCAAAATTCTTCAACTTCTGAAAATGGTTGGGAACCTCTAGCAATCTTTTTGACAAGGTTTTTGTTTAAATTTTAGCCTCTGCTTTCAATTGTCTTTTGAAAACAAAGATTGTGCCTTTGTAAAACAATCTTGTGAAGTAGATTGTTTCAAAGTTTGATTAATAAAATAGAATGTTTCCCTTTCCCCTCAACACTTTCTTTTTTAAAAATACCTCATATTCTTTTTTCTGTCTGGATCAAAGAAAATTTATCATGGATATTTTCATACATTCTTCTGAAGTTCTTTTAGGAAATTTTTAAGGTGAAAATCTTCACATTTTGCTTTTAATTCATCTTCACAGGATGAGAAGAATTCTCAAATAGAAAACCTTATGGAGGGGCTTCCCTGGTGGTGCAGTGGTTGGGAGTCCGCCTGCCGATGCAGGGGACACAGGTTCGTGCCCCGGTCCGGGAAGATCCCACATGCTGTGGGGAGGCTGGGTCCGTGAGCCATGGCCGCTGAGCCTGCGCATCCGGAGCCTGTGCTCCGCGATGGGAGAGGCAACAGCAGTGAGAGGCCCGCGTAGCACAAAAAAAAAAGAAAAGAAAAGAAAAGAAAACCTTATGGAGGGGCTTCCCTGGTGGCACAGTGGTTAAGAATCCGCCTGCCAAAGCAGGGGACACAGGTTCGACCCCTGGTCCGGGAAGATCCCACATGCCGCGGAGCAACTAAGCCCGTGCGCCACAACTACTGAGCTTGTGCTCTAGAGCCCATGAGCCACAACTACCGAGCCCGCATGCCACAACTACTGAAGCCCACGCGCCTAGATCCCATGCTCCGCAACAAGAGAAGCCACCGCAATGAGAAGCCCACGCACCACAAGGAAGAGTAGCCCCCGCTCGCCGCAACTGGAGGAAGCCCGCGTGCAGCAATGAAGACCCAATGCAGCCAAAAATAAAATAAACAAAATAAATAAATTAACTAAAAACAAACACCCAAAAACCTTATGGAAAGATTCTTGGCTAAAACTGAATTAACTAAACTAAGAATCAATTACAGTTCTTAAAGCTTATTTTGTTTAATTTTATGAATAATTCTAGGAAGTCAACTACAAATATCAAAATTATATAACTGACTCTCCATAATCTCTATTCTTTTTTCTGTTCTACCTTTTAATGTTATTTATATGTTTATAAACATTTCTCAGCCTAAAACTGACACAATGTACTTCCTAGTATCCAAATAAAACAAATTCTCCCTGATTTCTTGTTTTAACTCCAGTTTAATTTTTCTATTTATTTAACTATTTGAAACATCTTAATTTTTGTACATAAAATTGACAGCTTATTACCATCAGTTTTTGCAGCATCTTACTCTTGCAATATTCAATGTACATTTATATTTCAACCAGTTGATAGAATTTCAACATATAAAGCACATAAAGAGATTTTTCACTCTATGTTACTTCCAAATGCTTATGTATGTCTGGAACTGAATTCAATTATTTATAATAAACTTGTTCTTGTGTTTCATACATTTATATGATGGGGATCTGCACGATCACATGACCATTGATCATGCAAAAGTTCAGAAATCCCAAAACTAACATTGATGCAGGCAAATAGCTTTTTGCCCTTACAATGACTAAGGTCAAAGTTGAAGCCAAGGGGCTTCCCTGGTGGCGCAGTGGTTGAGAATCTGCCTGCCAATGCAGGGGACACGGGTTCGATCCCTGGTCTGGGAACATCCCACATGCCGCGGAGCAACTAGGCCCGTGAGCCACAACTACTGAGCCTGTGCGTCTGGAGATTGTGCTCCACAACAAGAGAGGCTGCAACAGTGAGAGGCCCACGCACCGCGATGAAGAGTGGCCCCCGCCCACCGCAACTAGAGAAAGCCCATGCACAGAAACGAAGACCCAACACAGCCAAAAATAAATAAATAAATAAAATTAAAAAAAAAATTGGATAAAAAAAAAGCTGAAGCCAAAATTAGATTCTTTTAACCATATTTTTTACCTGCCTCATATTATCTCAACCACATTTTTGAATGGCATTGAATTCTTACATCAACTATATCCATACCGGGTACTGGTCCAGAATCTATGTTTTTGTCTCTTGTGACTCACAAGAAGTTAAAACAGAAAAAAAGAGAGCAACATCTGTGTGGTTATTTCCAGAACTATAGATATTTCAGGAAGTCTTATAAGAAGCCTAAAGATACACTGGTGTAATGCTTTTCTTTCTCTTACTGTGCCTGAAAAGTCAATAAATGCTTTTTAAATTATGTAAACTTTTAACTAAGTTACCAGCTGAGACAGCATCTTGAAGATTGTGATGATCTAGCCTCTAAACCAGAGGCAGGAACCACAAGGTGAAGATGGGTGGGGAGACGCAGGAGGCTGTGACACATCTCATGTTTTTACCTAATGATCCACTCACAAATGTTTCCTGTCCTCACACCGTTAAGCTCCACTGATCTCAAGGTTTTAGCGCCCAAGTGACCCAAAAAAGTTCTTAAGGAAACTGAGAATGCCACCTGACCCCACTGTCATTTCCTTACACAATTAGAGAAATGGTGAACAAAAGAAAGAATTTTTTAAAAAATACATACAAATATATATATTCTGGAAGAGTATATATCACATATGAAACGTAGGGGAATGTTTTATGCATCACCTTATACTGTTACACCCAAAAGTAGGAATTAACAGAAACTACTCCAGTCCTATACAGACAGATCTGTGGATGTCTCAAGGGACTGAGGAATGACAGACTGGGCCACCTCAAAGGACTCCATCCATGCAGGTGGTGGCCACAGGAAAGGGAACCTGAAATAGTAGTGGAGGACGGGGGTCTTAAAAACCAGCTGCAAAAATATGTATTGTCTCTGCCTGTAGTTCTCGTCCCTCTTTACTTCTCCCAGTATTGTGTATGAGTTACATTGGTTATGGTTAAATTTAACATTTGGTTCATAGGTTACAGATTATCAGTTGGGCTTAAGCGAAACCCCAATAGAAACTCACATCACTGGGAGAGCACAGGCTTGGATGACAGTGAACTCAAGTACTCATTTCTAGATGCAGCAGTTGTTGATCACTTTAGGCTCTTCTCCAAAACACACATTAACATACATAATTTTACATTTGTGGGATCATATTATACATGCACATCTGAGGGTATCTTTTTCTTTGTAGTACAGATTTTTGTTTCTCTCCTTTTTTTCCTAAGATGGTCTTTCCATCTCCACTCTTTCCTCTTCTGATATCCCCCAAGTCTCACAAATGACCCATGGTTTCTGTCCTAATGTACCATATCCATACACAGTTGTTTGGGTTTTTCTTTTTTTTTTTTTTTTTATTTATTTATTTTTTTTAAAATTTTTTTTTTTTTTTTATTTTTTTACATCTTTATTGGGGTATAATTGCTTTACAATGGTGTGTTAGTTTCTGTTTTATAACAAAGTGAATCAGTCATACATAAACATATGTTCCCATATGTCTTCCCTGTTGCGTCTCCCTCCCTCCCACCCTCCCCATCCCACCCCTGGGTTTTTCTTTTTTTGCCATTGTTTACAATACACAGTACACTGTTCTTTGCATCTTACTTTTGAATCCCATAATACTTTGTGGAAGTTCTTCCTAATCAGCCAGTTTGGCTCTAATTCCTTCTTTTTAATTGCATAATAATATTCTAGGGCACGGATAGGCCATAATTTATTGAACCTTTCTAGTATTCAGAATTAATGGCTTTTCAAAATTTTTCTTTTTTACTTACATATCCTTACATGCCAGTCACTGGTACTTTTATTTCTATGGCATTGGTTCCCAGGCATGGGATTGGTGGGGCACAAGATATGTGTTTTAAATTTGAAAGAACCTGGCAGATTATTTTATAAAACAATAACAGTAATTTACTTTTTCATAGACAGCATATGAAGAAACCTCTCACTCCTCCTTACTCTTCAACTCATTATACCAGGCACTTCCACTCTTCCTAATGTGTTCTGTATGGTGGACGTAAAGTGATTTTTCACTTTGAGTGTAATTTCTGTGTTTGTGCATATTTGTATATTTTTCAGTCACTTGGATTTGCTCTTCTATGAGCTGCACATTCATTAGATAAGAGAGGAGACACACTCACAAAGACGGGAGGGATGAACAATTATAGATGAATTCTACATACAGCACTATGGCAACTCACTGGAAAACCTTGAAGAAATGGGAGGATGCCTAGAAAATTTTTATGTATCAAAATTCACCCAAAAAGAAGTAGAAAATACAAATGGGCTGATTAACGCAGAAAAATTAGAAAGGTAAATTAATATCTACTTTTTAAAAGATACCAGAACCGGATATTTTCATAGCTAAGTTCTACCTAAACTTTAAAGAAGAGATAATTTCTATGATATTTAAATTATTGTAGCTCATAGAAAACTATGGAAAAATTCCCATTTAATTTTGTGAAGTCAGTCTATTTTTAAAGATAGAGTGCAATTCTCACTTATAAATATATCAATCTCACTTATACATTTGTAAGTAAAAGTCAAAATATTGGGGAATAAAATCTAGCAGTACATCAAAAGAATAATAAACTGTGGTCAAGTGATGGTATCTAAACATGAAAAGATGGTCTGAATTAGGAAATCTATTCTCTTAATGCATTAGATTAACAAATGGCAAAAACCAAATGACTGCATTAATAGATACTGAAAAATTATTTGATAAAAGCTCAGCAACTGGACTTCCCTGGTGGTGTGGTGGTTAAGAATCCGCCTGCCAATGCCAGGGACACGGGTTCAATCCTTGGTCCAGGAAGATCCCACATGCCACAGAGCAACTAAGCCCATGCGCCACAAGTACTGAGCCTGCGCTCTACAGCCCATAAGCCACAACTACTGAGCCCATGTGCCACAACTACTAAAGCCCACGTGCCTAGGGCCCATGCTCTGCAACAAGAGAAGCCACCGAAATGAGAAGCCCGTGCACCGCAACGAAGAGTAGCCCCTGCTCTCTGCAACTAGAGAAAGCCCACGTGCAGCAGTGAAGACCCAACGCAGCCAAAAATAAATAAATAATAAATTTTTTAAAAAAGAAAAAAGCTCAGCAATTATCTCCAAAATGAGGGAAACTGTGATGAAATCTGTTACCAGAAATTCTCAAAAAAAAAAAAAATCACCCCAAATAGTGAAATATTAAAACTAAGCCAAGGGGGCTTCCCTGGTGGCGCAGTGGTTGAGAATCTGCCTGCCAATGCAGGGGACACGGGTTCGAGCCCTGGTCTGGGAAGATCCCACATGCCGCGGAGCAACTGGGCCCGTGAGCCACAATTACTGAGCCTGCGCATCTGGAGCCTGTGCTCCACAACAAGAGAGGCCGCGATAGTGAGAGGCCTGCGCACCGCGATGAAGAGTGGCCCCCGCTTGCCACAACTAGAGAAAGCCCTCGCACAGAAACAAGGACCAAACACAGCCATAAATAAATAAATTAATAAAAAAATTAAAAGAAAAAAAAACTAAGCCAAGGGCTTCCCTGGTGGCGCAGTGGTTGAGAGTCCACCTGCCGATGCAGGGGACACAGGTTCGTGCCCCGGTCTGGGAGGATCCCACATGCCGGGGAGTGGCTGGGCCCGTGAGCCATGGCCACTGAGCCTGCACGTCCGGAGCCTGTGCTCCGCAACGGGAGAGGCCACAGCAGTGAGAGGCCCGTGTAACGCAAAAAAAAAAAAAAAAAAAAAACCTAAGCCAAATAAGTCAGGCATCATGTATCAATGCCTGCCACCACCATTATAATTTAATATTTTTTAGAGGGTCTAAAAAAACACGAAGAAAAAAGTTGATAAAACTTTGCATGTTCATATACCTAGAAGATCAAAGAGAAAGAAACTTCTGGAACACACAAAAATCAATAGCTTTTCCTTATATTAGTGATATGGCACAAGAATCCAGAAGCTATAAAAGAACAGGTAAACAGGTCTTCCCTGGTGGCGCAGTGGTTGAGAGTCCGCCTGCCGATGCAGGGCACACGGGTTCGTGCCCCGGTCCGGGAAGATCCCACATGCCGCGGAGCGGCTGGGCCCGCGAGCCATGGCCGCTGAGCCTGCGTGTCCGGAGCCTGTGCCCCGCAGCGGGAGAGGCCACAACAGTGAGAGGCCCGCGTACCGCAAAAAAAAAAAAAAATTGTTTGGAGAAAATACGTCTGCAACAAAGATGATCAATAAAGTATTGATATCTATAATACACAGAGTTCTTACACATTTGCAAGAAAAAGACAAACAACCCACTAGAAACAAGTGTTGAAAGTCACACCTTGATGAGATAAGGAACTAGACATTATACCACAGAGAGCAGGTTTCCCCTCAAAACTGTTGCTTCTAGCAAAGCAAAGCGTGCCAGGTTAACAATCAGATTGCAACTCTGCTTTCAGCACACTTTAAAAAATAATAATATAAAGGAGAAAGCATATGTACCACCTTTCAAATCCCCTCGCACCACCACCACCTAAAATCGTATGCCCTCAAAATCTAGTCTTATACTTCCTACCAGTCTGTCTTGGTTGTGGAGGAAATAGAAACACAGGCACCCTTTAAGTCTCTGGAGGTGATTTCTGACTCTGGCTTGATAGTACCCCTGTGAATTCCAGTTCACATATGTGGGGACCTGAAATCCTGCTGAGCTGCAGAAGAGGTTCCCCCTGGCCCTGGATGTCCTCAGCACTCTTTATACTCCCGATCTGTAGTGTAGCCCTGAAGGACAGATCACCTGCATTTTGGATGCAGATTCAGGTGGTGTCTGTAGTTTTACCACCAGGCCCCACCCACTAGACTGGGCTGTTTGGATGGAATCAGGACCCTGGGTCAGGACACCCCATTATACCCTGTGTAGAATGCACCACAGGACACTTCTTCAGGTGCAAAACAGCAGCCCAGCCACTCCCCTGTCCAGGCCACTCGCCACTCCCTCCTGTTATGAGTTGATCCACATGTGTTACGACAACTTGGACATTGCCCAGTGACCTGGGCTGAGGTGAACAGCACTGAGTGAAATGTTCAGAGCCCACCAGTTTCTGAGCTGCCTCTTGGTCCCAGCCCATGTATACAGCCTCCATGACCTGTGACTCATACCCTTTCTCCCGGAGGTTGTGTGTGTCTTCTACAGAAAGCACAGCAATCCAAGAGCGACAGTGGAGGGAATGTGTGGAAACAACCAAGAAGGGTTGGTGTGGATGGCTGAGGCATCAACAGTGTCTCTGCCCCAGAGAGAAGGTGGATGTGACAAAAGCAAGGTGGGGAGTCTCTCAGGGAAACTGACAAAGCAACTGTGACACATCCCAGGAGTGAGTGGGCTTGGAGGTTAGCAGGGGACAGGGAGATGCAGACTTTCAAAAAGCATGGGGAGAGATGAGCCATGCAGATAATTCAAAACCTGCAAGAAGGAAACTACACTAAACACTTAAAATCAAAGGTTGTTAGTTTCAATCCTTCTATACAAGTTAAGACAAAAAGGCAAAAAAAAAAAAAAAAAAGGAACAGGTAAGGAGAGGGGATTTCAACACAGGAATCAAAACTGAGGCAGCCGGGGGCTGAGAGAAGGGCAAAGATGTTTTCTGCTAATGGTGCATGATCCTAGCTCCAATCCATGAAGAATCAGGTGGGTTTTTGCGATTTTCTCATAGCTCTCATGGTGCCCACACCAAACATTTAGGAAGCGGTGCTCATGGATGGAGTGCTGAGCTAAGCATCATGGTAGGTACAGGGGAAATGTAAGACCTACTCTCTGCATGAACTGCTGGAAGGCACTAAACAGCAGTGCTGACTGGTTTTATGTAGGACCTTTGCTCTTCAGCATGGTGGTCCAGCAACATCCACATCACCTGGGAGTTTATCAGAAAGGCCCAATCTCAAGTCCCACTCCATTCCTTACTGACTCAGAATTTGCATTTTTAGCAAGATTGAGTATGGATGCCGAGTGGACTGAGAAGTGCTGGGGTGGAAGAACTGAAGGTATCCTCAGGGCCCATTTCAAATGCTTCACACATATGAACTCAGGAGGATACATCCACCCTGCCTGTCCTCTCCCCAGCAAACTTCCCTGGGATGTTTTAACTCAGGAAATGGCCCTGGTTGTCAGGTGTGAACTGACCCAGTCAAAGAAACTGGCCTGGGCTACCAAGGCCATTCTGCCATTCAGCTTTTTGGCTGCACTCCAGAAGTGGGCCTGGGGTTTCTGCAAGGGGCCCCAGAATGACCTCACCACACCAGGCCTTTCTTTCCCTTACTCATGTGACCTTCCTGTTGGGGTAAGTATGTGTTTAGGTACAAGTAACATACTTCCCATTAAAGTGCCTGGGACTGTTACTTTTGCTTTTAGGAAACCCATAAAAGGGAAACTTCAACTCAATCCAAAAGAAAGGAATAGCTCATATGTTAAGAATGGCCCTAATCCCTCAGCAAGGGGCTGTTCTCTATGTCCAGAAAGGGGAGATTAATCCATGCACACTTACTGGATGCTTTGTATGAGGCAGATGCAGCCCTCCACACCCCACTCCTCCCACCACCACCCCCGCCCCCAAGAACACCTCTTCCTGAACTTTGCTTCTGCAACTGACCTACATTGAAGAGTGTTTCACTTTAAAATGGCTCTTTGAAGGGCTCTGCTGTATCTAGTCCATGGATCTTATTAAAGAAATTGATTACATTGCCCTAGTAGCTGCCATCATGAGCTCCATGATACACCAGTCAACAGCTACAAAAGAAAATTAGGAGCAAGAGGAAGAAGAAGTTGAAGATACTCTTCTGTGCTCCAGAAGCTCTGGAAGCTAGTCTGTCCACTGTGAAATTTACAGGGACTTTAATTCACTGATGTGGGATTCTCCAAGAAGGAGGTCTGATAGATGGGGCTTTCCAAACTTATTTAACCACCTTTTTCAAGATGGTTTTGTGTAAAACATTTTAGTACAGACTTCACCATGTCCATGTCTTCTCAAATAAGACCTGTGGAAGATACTTCTCTCCTCGAATCCAATACCAAGAATGGCTATGTGTCTCCTGTGGAACTACCCTGCCTGAGAATTTGAAATGAAATGTGTTTTACTCTTCATTGGCTGCTGGGGCTGAGGGCAAGATGTTGGAAGGCCTCCAGCAAGTGTACCGAAACTTGGAGCATACCCTCTGTGGCCTGACTCACTGGTGTCCACTTGTTTTCCTCCATTTCCTCAACAATTTATCTGAAATGTTTCTCTTGGCCTAGCTCCATTTGTAAGTTGCATTAAATCTTTTTCCAAACAAAAATTCAGAGAGGCTAAGCGACTTGCACAAGGTCACACAGCTTATCAGAGAGGAATCCAAGATTCAGTCTCAGTTCCGCCTATCTCTGAGGCCTGAGCTCTCCTAGGCCACCTTCCTAGTCCTGTGTGGGCCCATTAAAGTTCTGGGTGTGTTGGTGACACTGGGGGCTGGTAGGAAATGACCGTTATTGAACAGCAATGATTTGGCTTAATCTTTCCTTCTGCCTTTGCTTGTTTCTTACTGCCTAGCCTCCTCCACACCCACCCTTTAGGACCCCTTCCCTACTTTCCAAGACTTTTCATCAGCTCCCCAAGTCCAAGACCCCTAATCTATGACTCACAGCTCCAGCCCACGTACTTCTAGATAACCAGATATAGGAGAACAATGTACTGAGTGGTCAGCACAGACACCAGCCATAATAACAGGGTGACCATTCCAGCTAAGTCTCCCCCCACCTTGCACACAACAGAAACCCAGCCACAGGGGTGGCTTGACTAATTATGGCCTTGTCTGACTCACACAAACACCCCAGCTGCTTCATCCAGCTCTCTACTCTGCATCCCTGGAGTGACGTTTTCATCCCCCTGGTTGCCACATGGGCTCCAGATGGCTGGCCTACTGCCAGCCTCATATTTGCATTCTGAACAGGAAGAGAAAAGAAGAATAAATTAAGAGGAGGGGGAAGGGACCGCAAGAATATGAAGGAAGAACAATCTCCCAGGAATCCCTAGCAGATTTCCCCTTTAGTTTCATTGGCCAGGATGGTGCCACACGATCACCTCTAGCTAGAAGGGAGGCTGACCTGAATGTAATCACAGTTAGAAAGGAAGGAAGAGCATGAGGTTGGGGCAGTCAGCTGGTGTGATCTTCCACACCAGAGGCCCCCCCAAATGCTTGAGCTAAGTACAAGATGCAGAAAGCAGGCAGCAGGGACTAGAAGGGGAACCCCAGGGCTGAGAGGGTTGGCAGAGTCATCTAGGGGGTGCATCCAGGGTCACTGTGCTGCACCCCAGGCTCCCCTTCAGATCTGAAGGGCTCATTCCCCCTGGTGCTGGGAGTGCTGCTAACACAGCCACAGCTGTCAGCCTCCTTTGGGCATCACCTCCGCTGAAAAGAGTCACATTCCCTTTCCAGGACAGCCTTCACCCACTGCCTCATCTCTTCATATCTATGAAGGCTCCTCCCAGCTCCAGAGCTCCCCAGGGAGTCAGCTGAGGCCTTTGTTGAGATTGCCCTCTTCTCATCCTACTTCCTGCCTTTCCCTCCCACCTGAGTTATTCCTAGGCACTCCTAATAAACATGTGGCAGGCTAATTTCCCAGGGGCACAGCCTGCACCAGGGAATAAGCCACTTCTTTCTTTTTCAAGTTCAACCAACAGGTGTGTCTAACAGGTGTGTCTGGTGAATGTGAGTATGTCTGAAGCCCTGAGCCAGGTGCTGGGAATAGAGGGGGGCAGTGAATCCAAACAGGAACAAGCATCAGTCCCCGCCTTTAAGGAGCTCACAGGCTTGTGCAATGGAGCTGGGAAAACAAGCAGCTAAGACACAGGACAAAACAGAGTAAGGCAAATATAAAGTACAATGGATGTTCAGAGGAGGAAGATGTTATCAACGGTCTGGACCGGAGTAGTAAGAGACTAGGAAATCTGTAGGAGCTTCACAGGAGAGGGAGCCTTTGAAATGACCTCTGAGGATGACAGGGCAGAGCCCATGGCAGAGAAGCACTCCAGGCAGGGCCAGCATAAGCAAATGTCCAGAGGGGAGTAACACATCCAGTTTGGCCAGAATGAGAAGTGAAATTGAGCACTAGTTCCAAGTCAGACAGCCGGGACTTGACTCCCAGGTCTGCCTTCTCTGAAAGAGGGGGATCAGGCATATTGCTTAACCTCTCACAACCCCGACTTTCTCATCTGCACAATAGTAATTATACATCCCCTTTCCCCAAAGGGCTTTCATGGGGATTGAGTAGCTAAGACATGTAGACCACTATACAGACACCTGGAGAAGCTGGAGGCTCAACTGATACTCTAGTTGTTATCACACAAGCAGAGATATTGAGGAGGCTGTTGTTTAAGCCAGTGGTGCTCAAAGTTAGGTCCCCAGACCAGCAGCATCAGTAACGTATTGTTAGAAAAGCAGTCTTGGGCCCCACTCACCCCAGGCCTACTGAGCCAGAAACTCTCTTGGTGGGCCTGTCAATCTGTGCTTCAGCAAGGACGAGTTGGAGAACCACTGTCAGGAAGGGCTTGGAAACAATGCAAAAAGCCCAGTTGGTGAAGAGACGAATCATTTCCGTAACCTTGCCTTTCACTCCACTTCCTCAGATTCGTAATGACATATGCAAAAGAGACACCAGAAGAAGAAACATCCAGGGCAGTGGCCCCCCTTTACTCTTCTTCCCTTAATGTGCAGTACAGAGCAAGAGACAACTTCCCAAATTCCACAGACTGTTAGATCTGGGATGGAGCCCGACATTCTTTTCTTTACTTTTGGAGAAACTGAGGTCCTGAGGGGTCACAAGCCATGGCCAGTGTCTCAGATTCATTGGCAGAGTCAGGACTGAAGCTCAGGCTTCCCAGCTTCAAACTATGATGGTGAAAAAATGGAACTGTTCTGGTCAAAGAGGAAAGTAAATGAGAAAGTAGATCAAAATGACACCATAGGAGACCTGGGTGAATAATCAAGAGCAACTCAAAACCAGCTAGTGGAGTTAGGAAGCAAAAGGGTTGCATCTACAGTATCATTTTGCAGAATCCCCAACCAAAATTATCAACCCAACATCCACTGTTAAGCCCCATATTCCACGATTATAATTAAGAGCTTTTCATACACGACAAACCAGGCAAGCCAAACCCACTGCTACCTCAAAATAAGAATACATCCATAAGGCTTTAATTATAAAAGGAAGGAAGAGGAGGAGAGGGAAGAAAGAAGCAAGAGACATTTTACAGAGCTATTCAAAAGAAAACTACAGCTCCTAAGTTCTTATATTTAAATGGATCTGTGATGGGGGAAATAACTAAATTGCATAGAGTTGTAAAAACTATCTACTATAAGTTTGAACTTTGTGAAACTACAAAAAAGAAAGATATTCTTGGCAGTTAATGTGTCAGCCTTAATGAAAGTGGCGAGTCCAGCCTGAGTTAGGGTGGGTCAATGTGCCCTCACTATGTGGCATGCAGAAAGAAGTGAGCAGACAACAACAAAAAATTAAGAATTTAAAAAGAGGAGCCAGACTGAATCAAAGAGATCTTTGGTTGCTCTTAGCTCTGGGTTTTACCAAGATGTGACTGGAGGAGGGGTGAGCAAGGACAGTTTTGTATCTTGTGCCCTAAACAAGCCTGCTGCTCCTACCCACGGGGCAGGCGACAACTGAAATCCACGTGGTGCTCTGCTCACCCAGCCATGATCAGACCAGCACAGGGTGGCACATGTTCTTAACCTCATAAGACCAAATTACAGAATCATGCTGCTGGGTTGCCTTTTAATATTTGTAATTAAGTCTGTTCAAAGTAACTGCTTGGCAACCCATACCTTTAAACAAATGATGGGTTATTTTCAGATAATTTCCTTATTTTCTTTGTAAAGTCCCAAACTCAGAGATCCAACCAACCATTCAGAGTCCCTATCTTGGCGTTGAGACAGAGCGAAGTGAGAATCTCCCCTCGGAGAACAACGTGAGCAGATCTACTTTCAGGAAGAGGCACCAACTACAGTGCAGTCCTTCATAACTCCCCTCATTATTTTTAAAATTTTTATCTTGTTTGTTTCTGCAGCGACTCTTCTCAAGATCTTAGTGATTTTGATGATATATTTGGGGATCTACTTTCTTGCTTCATTCCATGACACCTCCATGCTCTACGTGACTAGAAACTGTCAGACCGATCCACTTATAGAAACCCTTCCCCAACACTCTTTAAAGGGTGAGCTCTTTAAAGGGTCAAAATTAAACAAGCAGGAATAGTAGTGGCCTCCTCACTTTCACAAGGAATGGGAAAGAAGTGCTGCTCTCTGGGGGAGGAACTGGATTCTAAGAAGTACTAACGAAAGGGAGTTGACTTGTTTGCTGCTGGAAGATTTCTAACCCACACAACTGGACAGTGTGTGGGGGTGAGGCCGGTGCTACATGTGTGCTCAGCATCAGTCACATGGCCCCGGGCTACTCAGGATCTGACCATTCATCTCCACCTCCACTGCTCCGGTCCTTAACAAGCCTCGTCATCGTGGGAACTTCGCCTAACTTGTTTCCCTGCCTGTGTCTGCCTTAACAAGCTGTGCTCAATGCAGCGCCAGAGTGATGTGATCCTGTTGAAACATCTGTCCCTCTGCTACCCAGGGCCCTCCAACAGCTCCCCAGCTGATGCCCACTAAAGGGCAAAGCCCCCCCCGCCAAGGTCTGCCAGCCCTACACAACATGGCTCCCAACTGTCTCTCTGCCATGGGTCCCTACACACTGCCCTCCCCCTCCCTCTGCTCCAGCTACTCTGGTCCCCTTGCTGTTCCTTTGTGCAAAAGTACTGAAATTTCTTCAGGTCGGACATATATCTAAAAATGGAACTGCTGAATCAGAGCATCTCTACATTTTCTAGATATTGCCAAATTGTTCTACAAATTGGTTTGCCAATTTACATTCCAACCCACATTATGGAAGAGGGCTGGTTTCTCCACATCCTCAGCAACATTGGCATTTTCATCTTTACTAATCAGATAGGTGGGAACGGTTAACCCAATACTGTTTCAGTTTGCATTTTCTTGATTAGGATGGAAATTTAGCATATTTTCCTGTTTACTGGCCATTTGTATTTCTTATTCTGAAAAGCTGATGGGGGAGAGAGGAGATTTTAATAACTCAATTTCTTAGAAAAGTTTATTCGGTTTTTCTATTTTTCATGAGTCAATTTCACCAATGTATAATTTCGAGGAAATTATGCATTTTGTCCAAATTTCCAAATGTATTGGCATAAAGTTGCTCCAGGAGTTCTCTTATGACGGTTATTCTCTGTTCTACTTAGTTTAGTCTTTTGTTGCTGTTGTTGCTAATATTGCTTATTTGTGCCTCTTCTCGTTTTTTTTCCTTCATCCATTTTGCTGGAGGTGGGATCACTGAGACTGTGAATGGTCTCAGGTCAGGTTTTGCCACCAAATGAGTTATGAACAAAAGTTTTCAGTTTTCAGAATCTTTTGGATTTCAGACTTGTGGACTACAGATTATGGATTGATGCTTTCATTTTCATTCAGCTCTAATTACTTTGTAATCTTTGTTCTGCTTTCATAATTAACTCATAAGGCATTTAGAAAAGTTTTTTTGGTTTTCAAAAACATGTTTTTTTGTTTTTTATAATTTATGCAAAGACGGTTTTTAATTTAACAAATTGTGGTCAGAGAATGTGGTCTGTGTGATACCATTTCGTTCTTATTTGCTAATAACTCTATTATGAACTTGGATCTGGTCAGTGTTTATCAAAGTTCTCTATATAGTCTCAGTTCCAGAGCTTCTCTGCTGGTGACTCATGAATGGACTGTGGGTGTTGTAACATATTGATTTCTTCAGCCCTCAGGACAGTTGAGCAGGGCCTTCTCATAAGCAACCTTATCTGGGTTTCCTGGAGGGCAGCCCCTTGCCCAGGAAGCTCACGCAGTAGCCTCCACGGGTAGTAAACTCATGACCTCCTTCCAGCCCTTGTGCTCTATGGTAATGTGCTAAGAGCCCAGACAAGGTGACATTCACATCACCAGCCAGCTGCAGAGCTCATGGCTGCCCAGCAAGGACAAGGGGTCTGTGGAACTGATGTTCATATTCCAGGTGCCCAGGAGATGGAGCACAGCCAAGGCCTCTGGTAGAGACTGGGGCCCGGGGAGGCTCAGTGGGGCTCCCAGCTGACGTAGCTGCAGGCAGCAGCGTCAACTCTCTGCTTTACGTATTTCAGTCACTTCTGTCCATTTGTGCCTGATGTACCCTTTTAGTGGCATCCAAACCAGCTGCAGGGGTGACTGTTTTAACAACGTTATGTGTGCTTTGTAAAGTAGAGCTACATCATCTTTTAAACTCTTTACATAACACATTTGATTGCCTTTGATATTCATTTGTATTCCAACATTATAAGAAATTTCAAGATTAAATTTGTTAATGAAAGAGAACTATTAGATTCTTCACATATAATTAAAACTGTTGCAAAATTCTGTATGGTTGTAAATATTGTGTTTTAATTTTGATTAAAAATTATTTATGTGAATAAAGTTTCTCATTTATTGTGATTATCAAGAATTTGAAATTATTGTCATCAGAAATCTTGATCTGGAATGTGTCCAGCAGTTTCACACGTAAAATATGATAATGGCTTATGTTTGTGGGAGCAACTTTATTTCTTATTTAAAAAATGGGGAAATAGGGCTTCCCTGGTGGCGCAGTGGTTGAGAGTCCGCCTGCTGATGCAGGGGACACGGGTTCGTGCCCTGGTCCGGGAAGATCCCACATGCCACGGAGCGGCTGGGCCCGTGAGCCATGGCCGCTGAGCCTGCACGTCCGGAGCCTGTGCTCCGCAACGGGAGACGCCACAACAGTGAGAGGCCCGCGTATCGCAAAAAAAAAAAAGGGAAAATATTTTATTTGTAAAATTTATTTAAAAACCAATGTTAATATTTTATATTATGAATTTTACCTTATTATAATTATAATACTAATAAAATGAAAGTTACTTTCTTAATAGATCATTCCTTTAATAGTATGTAGTCTTCTTCTTTCCCAAATTGAGGATTTTGCCTTAAATTCTATTTTGATATTATATCTCAGTGTTCTTTTGACTAATTGTTTTACAGAATAACTCTTTCCAACCCCTTTATTTTCAGTCTACATGGTGTTCTTATAGGAGTTCTTGTATAAGCAGTGAGTGATAATTAGCTTTCAACAAATGATCTTAATCCATTTACTTTTTACTTCTTTTGCGGCTATTGATATAATCTGACTTACTTTAGCCATTTTGCTTTATTTTCTCTTTACCAACTTTCTTCCTTTATTTCTTTCTTAAATCTCTTTCCCTGTCTTTAGTTCCCTGCTACTTTGGAGCCTATAGATTATAGTCAATTCTCTTCACAGTTACTCTTTATTTTTTTAAGCATCCATATTTAATTATAGATTTTTCTAACAGATTCTGAAGTTATTTAATATTTCTATTTTCCTCCTAAATACAACATGGAGTTTTGCTCACTTTACCCACTGAACATCACCTCCCTACTATCTAGTAATTACTGCCTGGAGGCTTGTTTTTGGTTTTTTCACATTTTTAAACAACAAAAACAAAAACTTTTCTTCCATCAGTCTTTAAATTTACCAATATATTTTTATCAGTTTCTATCTTACAGCAGTTTTTTTATATCCCATGGTTTCCTTCCAAGTTCACTTCTCTTCTTGTTAGAGCATATTTTGGGGAGATAGTTCTTTTATTGAGTGTCTATAGACAATGGAATTCCCTAATCCTTGTATGTCTTAAGATCTTTTTCATTTGTCTTCATTCTTGAATGACAAATTAGCAGGCTATAAAATCTCTAGGTTGACAGTCATTTTCCTTAAATACTTTGATGACAGTACTTTGTCATCTGGCATAAAACCAGTCTTTTCTCTTTGACATCTTTGAAGCTTCTCTGTAACACTGATGTGCTGCAGTTTCACAATAATATATTTAAGCATATCTTAGCTCCATCTCCATTCAAGATATGCCTAGCCATATGACTGTGAACCACTTAATATATTTATTTTAAAGTACTTTTTCAATTAATTAATAATTAATTTCATCTGGAGTAAATTTGAATCAGTATGATTCAGGACACAACTAACAGAAAAGACAACCAAAAGAATGGCTTAAACAATTAGGAGAGTTATTATTTTACATAACAAGAGGTCGAGAGGTAAGATAATGTCATGACAATGATCAGTCATACACAATGTTTTAAGATAAAAAATCTACATGCATCATTAGTTTATTTTACCTTATTCATTCTTATAGCTAATTAAGAAATCATACATGCCCTTTTCATTACAAGTATTTACACTTGCAGAAATCAGAAAAAAAAAAAAGGCTTATTATTACCAAGGGCAACAAATTATCAAGCAAGAGAACCAATTTCACAAACCAGACTTTGATACCTAAAGTTGCATTTCACAGCAGTTATAGTAACATCAAAAGTCCAAGTGTCTTGAAAATCTGTTACAAATGTACTGCAAGGATTATTTTGCATGATAAAAGAAAAAGGTGCTCACAGTTAACAAATTTTCTCACCCTGTTCCTTAACAGACAAAGGAGTAGGACCAATATTCTTAACATATTAAGTGAACGTTTTCAGCTTAATATGTTATTAGAACTGACTCTTGAATTGCCTTTATGGTTCAGAACTTCATCTACCCTCTGCAGCTGCTGAGAGGTAGGGTTGTTGATAGAAAAAGAGAAAGGGAGAAAGACTCTCTTACTTTTGATCTTCCTTAGACAATTTTCAATAGCACTGAGAACTGAAAGGACTGAAAATCTCAAGGTTAAGGACAGGAATTTCATTATGTAAATTTTTGCGCAGGAAAATTTTATGTATATAAAACAGCATTTTACATTAAAAACCATTACATTTTTGGTCCATTATTCCAAGCTGTCACATTTTTGAATTCTGTACCTGTCTTTTAAATCATCTGCTGTCACTCCCAACTTTGTGTCAAATGCTATTCTAATAAAGCATGCTTCTTTACTTTCATATCCCCAATCACATTCTGCAATTACCCATTTATTTGTGTGTGTGCTTTTAATTAAAGTTAACTGTAGATTCACATACTTTTAGCTATAAGAAATAATACAGAAAAATCTTATTTACCCCTTACCAGTTTCCTTCATGGGAACATCTTAGAAAGGTATAATACAACATCACAACCATGATATTGACATCAATACAGTTGAGATACAGAACAATTCCATCTCCAGAAGGAACCCTGGGTTGCTTTTTTTAGAGCCATACCACTCCCCTCCCTAGCCCTCCTCATCCACAGTCCTTATCCCTGGCAACTGCTAATCTAATATTCATTTCTAAAATTCTGTAATTTCAAGAATGTTATGTAAATTGAATCATACAGTATGTAACATTTTGAAATGGCTTCTTTCAGTATAATTTCCTTGAGATTCATCTATGTTGTGGTATCAATAACTTGTTCCTACTTATTACTGAGGAGTATTCTGTGGTGTGGATGTGCCTCAACTTGTTTTAACCAGTCAGCCACTGACAGCCATCTCAGTGGTTTCCAGTTTTTGACTATTATGAATAAAGCCACTATAAACATTCATGTACAGGTTTCTGTTATGAACCTAAGTTTTCATTTCTCTGGAAATCAATGCTTAGAAATTCAGTAGCTGTGTCATACGGTATTTGCATGTTTAATTTTAAGAGACTGCCAACTTATTTTCTGGGATGGCTGTCAAGTTTTACATTCTCACCAGCAATGCAATACGTAAGCACTCTTCTGCATTGTCACCAGCATTTGATTTTAGCCAACCTGATAGATATTTAGTGATAGCTCATCATGACTTAATTTGCATTTCCCTAGTGGAAAGTGATGTTGAACATTTTTTCATGTGCTTTTTGGCCATTTCCACTTTGGTAAAATGTCTGTTCATGTTTTTTTGTCCTTTTTAGGTGGGTTGTTTGTTGGATTTTTAACTGGTGAGTTGAGAGTTCTTTATACGTTCCCTTTGTTGGGTATGTGGGTTGCAAATATTTTCTCCACTCTGTAGCTTGCCTTTTTACCTTCTTAAGAGAATATTTTGCAAACTAAAAGCTTTTACCTTGAAGTGCAACTTATCAATTTTTTTCTTTTATGGATCATGTTTTTTGTGTCAAGTCTAAGATCTCTGCCTAATGCTAGATCCCTAAGTTTGTTGTTGTTGTTTTTTTTACAAAAGATGTAAAAAACATTTAAGTCCATGATCCACTTTGAGTTGATTTTTGTATTTTTTTTCTTTCCTAGGATGACTATTTGCTTGAGCACCATTTGTTGAAAAGTTTATTCTTCCTCCAACGAATTACTTTTGTCAACAGTTGGCCATATTTACGTGGGTCTATTTCTGGATTCTCTATTCTGTTCCATTTATCTATGTGAATATATCTCCACTAATTTCACATATTGATTACTGTAGCCATATAATGTCTTAAAATCTAGAATACTAATTCCTCTCCCTTTGTTCTTCATTTTCAAGATTGTTATAGCTATTCTAGTTCCTTTGCGTTTCCATATATAAACTACAGAATAATCTTGCTTATATCTACAAATAATCTTGCTGAGATTTTGAAATGAACTGCATTAAACCTGTATATTAGTTTGGGGATAACTGACAACATTACTATGTTGAGCCTTCTAATTCATGAACATAGTAAGTCTCTGCATTTAGAAAGATCTTTGATTTCTTTAATCAGTGTTTTGTAGTTTTCAGCATAGTCATCCAGTACATGTTTTGTTGGAGCTATACCTAAAGTACTTCATTTTTTGAGCAACTGTAAATTGTGTTGTATTTTTAACTTCTGTGTCCACGTTCACTGCTAGTACATAGAAACACAATTGCTTTTTATTTGCTTATCTTGCATCCTCCAACTTTATTGAACTCATTATTTCTGGGAGTTTTCTTTGTAGATTCCTTGAAATTTCCTAGGTAGACAATTATATTATCTGCAAATAGGGACAGTTTATTTCTTACTTTTGGATCTGTATATTTTTGTTTTCTTTTCTTCCCTATTGCACTGGGCAAAAGACTCATTATGATGGTGAATAAGAGTGGTAAAAGTGCACATTCTTGCCTTGTTCCTGACTTTATGAAGAAAGAATTAAGTCATTCACCATTAAGCATAACCCTACCTGTAGGTTTTTTGTAGCAGAAAGTTTTGCTTTATTTCTGGTTTTCTGAGATTTTTTTCATAGATGCATGTTGAATTCTGTCAAACGCTTTTCTGCATCAATTGATACAATCATGTGATTTTCTTCTTTAGCCTTTTAATGTAGTCGATTACATTAACTGATTTTCAAATATTAAGCCAATTGGCTCGGTGCTTTGTGACAGCCTGGAGGGGTGGGATAGGGAGGGTGGGAGGGAGGGAGACGCAAGAGGGAAGAGATATGGGAACATATGTATATGTATAACTGATTCACTTTGTTATAAAGCAGAAACTAACACACCATTGTAAAGCAATTATACCCCAATAAAGATGTTAAAAATAATAATAATAAATAAATTTTAAAAAAAAAAGAAAAACAAATATTAAGCCAGCCTTGCATCCCTGGAACAAACCTCCCTGGGTCATGTTATATAATTGTTTTTAAATATTGGTGAATTCTATTCATTAATATTTTCTTAAGGATTTTTATGTGTGTAATCATGCGGGATATTGGTCTATAGTTATCTTTTTTTTTTTTTAGAAGATGTTGGGGGTAGGAGTTTATTAATTAATTTATTTATTTTTGCTGTGCTGGGTCTTCGTATCTATGCGAGGGCTTCCTCTAGTTGTGGCAAGCGGGGGCCACTCTTCATCGCGGTGCGCGGGCCTCTCACTATCGCGGCCTCTCGTTGCGGAGCAGAGATCCAGACGCGCGGGCTCAGTAGTTGTGGCTCACGGGCCCAGTTGCTCCGTGGCATGTGGGATCCTCCCAGACCAGGATTCGAACCCATGTCCCCTGCATTAGCACGCAGATTCTCAACCACTGCACCACCAGGGAAGCCCCTATCTTTTACTGTATTAACTTTTCCTGATTTTGGTAAAAAGGTAGTTCTAGCTATATTAAATTGTAAGTGTTCCCTCCACTTCTACTTTCTGGGAGCTACTGCATAGAATTGGTTTTAATTCTCCACTGAAACCATACAGACCTGGAAATTTCTTTTTTGGGAATGTTTTAAATTATTAATTTAATTTCCTTAATACTTGTAAGAATATTCAAATTATCTATTTCGTACTGGGTGAGTTTTGACAGTATGTGCTTTTGAAGAAATCGGTGCATTTCATCTAAGTTATGAAATTTCGGTTTGTAGAACTGTCTGTATTATTTTTCCTCTTTGTTGTCAATGTTATTGATCTTTTAGAAGTATCTTTTGTTTCAGTGATTTCCTTTATTGTTTTTCTCTTTTCAATTTCATTGATTTCTGCCCTTATTTTTAGTGTTTTCTTACTTTTTCTTGCTTTGGCTTTATTTAACTCTTCTTTTTCTAGCTTTTGGCAGTGGGAGCTTAAATAATTGATATGAAATTTCTATTCTTTTCTAATGTAAGCATTTAGTGCTATAAATTTCTCTCTTGGTACTGCGTTAGCAGTGTCCCACAGATATCGTATTCTCTTTTTAATTTAGTTGAATGTATTTTTATTTATTTATTTATTTTAATTTATTTTAGTTTTGGCTGCATTGGGTCTTTGTTGCTGCGTGTGGGCTTTCTCTAGTTGTGGCGAGCGGGGGCTACTCGGCTACTCTTCACTACAGTGCACAGGCTTCTCATTGCAGTGGCTTCTCTTGCTGAGGAGCACAGCCTCTAGGCATGCGGCTTCAGCAGTTGTGGCACGCGGGCTCGGTAGTTGTGGCTCGCGGGCTCAGTAGTTGTAGCTTGTGGGCTCTAGAGCGCAAGCTCAGTAGTTGTAGCACAGGAGCTTAGCTGCTTTGCAGCATGTGGGATCTTCCTGGACCAGAGCTTGAACCCATGTCCCCTGAATTGGCAGGCAGATTCTTAACCACTGCACCACCAGGGAAGCCCCTGAATGTATTTTTTATTTCCTTTAAGACTTCCTTTTTGATGCATGGGATTATTTGGAAGTATGTTGCTTAATTTCCAAATGTTTAGTTTTCCTGTTATCTATTATTAATTTCTATTTGATTCCACTGTGGTCTGAGAACACACTCTGTATTATTTCAACTCTTAAATTTGTTGAGGTTTGTTTTATGGCCTAGGACATAGTCTACCTTCATCTGTGCCCTGTGGTGCTTAAAAAGAATGTGTGTTCTACCTCTGTACAGTGGAGTGTTCTTTAAATGTCAGATCCTGTTAATTGGTGGAGTTATTAAGCTCTTCTATAACCTTGATGATCTGCTGTCTGATTGTTCTATCAGTTGTTGACAGTAGGATGCTGAGGTCTCTGACTCAGCATCTCCGATAGATAATTGTAAATCTATCTGTTTCTCCTTTCAGTTCTTTCAGTCTTTGCTTCACTTACTTTGCAGTTCTGATGCTTGGTGCACACACATTTAGGATCTGTATGTCTTCTTGGTAGAGTGTCCCTTTTATCATTATGTCCTCTCTGTCCCTTTCTAACCTGGTTAATGTCCCACTCTGTCCCTGTTAATTTTCTTTGCTCTGAATTCTGATATTAAGAGCCACTATTGTTTCTTTTGACTGCTGTTGGCATGATATATATATTTCCATTTTTTAACTTTCAATCTACATGTGTTATTATATTTGAATTGAGATTCTTGTAGACAGGATACAGTTGGGTCATTTTAAAATAATCCATCCTGCCTATATTTGTGTTTTAAAAGGTATATTTAGACCATTTATATTTAATGTTACTATTGACCGTATCAGGGCTTACGTCTGCCATTTACTTTTTTTTTTTTTTTTTTTGGTGGTACGCAGGCCTCTCACTGTTGTGGCCTCTCCCGTTGCAGAGCACAGGCTCCGGACACGCAGGCTCAGTGGCCATGGCTCACGGGGCTTGCCGCTCCGCGGCATGTGGGATCTTCCTGGACTGGGGCACGAACCCGTGTCCCCTGCATCGGCAGGCAGACTCCCAACCACTGCGCCACCAGGGAAGCCCTGCCATTTACTTTTTAATCTCTATTTGTTCTGTTTTTCATTTCTCAATCTTCTTTTCCTGCCTTTCTGTGGGTTATTTGAACATTTTATTTTTAGAATTCAATTTTGATCTATCCATTGTGTTTTTGAGTGTATCTCTTTGTACACTTTTTTGTTTTCGTGTTTTTTTGGTGGTGGTCATTCTAGATATTACATGATATATAAACATCACAGTTTACTGGTATTGACATTTCACCAGTTCAAATGACATACAGAAACCCTACCTCCTTCTACTTCCCTTTATCCTTCCTCATTTATACTTTAATTCTCTTAAAATATTTCCTTTACATATATCTCAAACCACATCAAACAGCATTACAAGTTCTGCTTCAATCATCGAAAGTCATTTATGAAACTCGATATCAGCAGGAAGATGTGTTGTTCTGACCCATATTTTTACTCTTTCCATTGTTCTTGCCCTCTTCCTGATGTTCTAAGAATTCTTAATCTTATTATTTCCTGTTTAGGGAATTTCCTTTAGCCATCCCCTTATGAGAAAAGAGAGGTAGCAAATGCTCTCTTCTTTTCTCTCATCTGATGCCTTGATTTTCCCTTCACTCCTGCTGGATATTTTCACTGGATATAGGTTTCTGGATCAAATAGTTCTTTTTTTCAGCACTTAAAATATTGTGCCACTAACTTTGAGCCTTTATGATTTCTGATGAGAAATTCACTGTCATACTATTTTTGTTTGCCCTCTATAGGTAATGTGTTTCAAACTGCTTTCAAGATTTTTAAATTTGTCTTCAGTTTTCCAAAGTTTGACAATGATGTGTCTTGATTATATCTTTTGCTAAGTTTATAAAGTTTCATCCATTATTTGTTTGAGTACTTTTTCAGACTCATTCTCTTTCTCCTCCCCTTCTGGAAGTCTGACGAATGAATGCTGGATTCTTTTGTTATAGTCCCTCAGATTCCTGAGGCTCTGTTCTTTTCTTTTTCCTCAGTCTTTTTTCTTTCTGTTATTTCTATTGTTCAAATTTTAAGTTCACTGATTTTGCTTTTCTCTGTCACTTCCACTTCTGCTGTTGAGCCCATGCAGCAATTTTTTGTTGTTTTTATTGTTGTATTTTTCAGTTCTATAATCTCCATGTGGTTCTTCTTTATATCCTCTATGTCTTTCCTGAGACTTTCTATTTCTTTGCTGAGATGTTCAATTTATTCATATGTTTCAAGTGTGTTTATAATTGCTCATTGAAGCCTTTTATATGATGGCTTCTTTTAATTGTATTTCTAACATCTGTATCGTCTCGGTGTTGGAAGCTGTTGATTGTCTCTATTCTTTCAAGTGGAGATTTTATTGCTTCTTGGTACGACAAGTGACTTTCTATTGAAACCTGGACATTTTGAGTAGCGTAATATAGGACTCTGGATCTTATTTAAACCCTCTGTTTTAGTTGGCTTCCTTTAACACTGCTCTAGCAGGGGAAAGGGTGGTACTGCCTTGTTAGTGCCATGTAGGGGTAAATGTCTGGGTTTTCCCACTTGGTCTTCATTGACACCCAAGGGGGAGGAGGGGCTCTTGTTACTGCTAGGTGGAAGTGAGAGTACCCACTAGGTTTCCACTAATACCATTCTGGAAGGGAGGGGTGAGAGTGCCTCATTATTGTTCCTCCATGTGGCCTCCACTGACACCACACTACCACTGGACCTTGTTAATGAGTGGTGGTAAAAGTCCTGTCTTCCCACTAGCTTTCCTCTGACACCACCCCACTGGGGAGTGGGAGGAATCCTTTTTTACTGCTGGGTGGGAACTGAAATCCAGGCTCCTCACATAGTCTCCACTGACAACTGAAGGGTGGTGGGGATGAGCCTCATTCCCTGGTGGGGATGAAAGTCCCTGCTCCCCACCTGGCTTTCTTGACACCATTCTGCCATGAGAGGAGGGGAGAAGTCTGGGCAGTCTCCTTAAAGCCTATGCTCACCAATGGTCTTTGACAGCCTGGGTGAGCTTGGGGTCACAGTTCTCTGTGAGGCATTTGGCTGGAATAGAGTGTATAATGTCTGAAAGTTTTCTGTCTTTCTAGTTCTTGGGCCAGAGAGAGTAGAAATTCATTGGAGCTATTTTTTGTCTGTATCTGTTGTCAGTTCTAGGTTCCTAGCTTTTCCAGCACCCAGCCTGGGATATATGAGATGCAAAGAAAACCCAATGAACTCATCACCGTGTTGCACCTTGGGTACTGAGGTCCCTAGCTGGTTTGCCTTCTTCTCTCCACCTTTCAGAGTTTTCTTTTTTTATTAAACTTATGATTATTTATTTATTTATTATTTTTGGCTGTGTTGGGTCTTCATTGCTGTGCAGCCTTTCTCTAGTTGTGGCGAGCAGGGGCCACTCTTCAGTGCAGTGCATGGGCTTCTCATTACAGTGGCTTCTCTTGCTGCAGAGCACAGGCTCTAGGCGCATGGTCTTTAGTAGTTGTGGCACACAGGCTCAGCAGTTGTGGCTCACGGACTCTACAGCACAGGCTCAGTAGTTGTGGCACACAGGCTTAGTTGCTCTGAGGCATGTGGGATCTTCCCGGACCAGGGATTGAATCCGTGTCCCCTGCATTGGTTGGCAGGCGGATTCTTAACCACTGCACCACCAGGGAAGTCCCTCAGAGTTTTCTTATGTTTCTTTTATATACGATGATCAGGGGTTTTAGCTGTATTCAGTGGGAAGAATAGGGAAAAGTACTTTTACTCCATCTTCCTGGAAATTCCTATTTGTTTAATTTTATGTCCTTGTCCCACAGCTAGACTGTAAGAGCCGTGTCTGTTTTGTCTACCATAGCAATTCCAGGAACCGGTACAATGTCCAGGTGATTGTGGGTGTTTGATAATGAATGCATGAAAAGTACTAAAAGGAAACAGAATTAAATCTTTACACTGTAGACTTTTTTTTAGCATCTTTATTGGAGTATAATTGCTTTACAATGGTGTGTTAGTTTCTCCTTTATAACAAAGTGAATCAGTTATACATATACATATGTTCCCATATCTCTTCCCTCTTGCGTCTCCCTCCCTCCCATCCTCCCTATCCCACCCCTCTAGGTGGTCACAAACCACCAAGCTGATCTCCTACAGTGTAGATTTTTGATGGTAGAACAATAGTGATTTTCCCCCTCTCTCTCTATACATCGAACAATTTTTCTAAAATTAGCATGTATCACCTTTATAACGGAAGAAATGAGCTTTTTTTTTTTTTGCGGTATGCGGGCCTCTCACTGTTGTGGCCCCTCCTGTTGCGGAGCACAGGCTCCGGACGCGCAGGCTCAGCGGCCATGGCTCACGGGCCCAGCCGCTCCGCGGCATGTGGGATCTTCCCGGACCGGGGCACGAACCCGTGTCCCCTGCATCAGCAGGCGGACTCTCAACCACTGTGCCACCAGGGAAGCCCAAGAAATGAGCTTTTTAACAGAAGAAATTGAAGCCCAAGATAGGTGAAGATATATTGAGAGCATCCATTTTTTCCAAAAGAGATTTATTCTCCAGATTCAGATAAGTCACATTAGAGGTATGGAAAGAATTTGCAGGTATAACTAGAAAACTACTGTCAATAATACTCAGAGAGTAAGAGAGGAGGCAAAAGACTGGATGGAGTTGGGAAGATATCCTTGCTTCACTTATATAAAAGGAGAGACTGTTGAGTATTTACTTAAGTGAGATGGTACTGAAACTTCACAAATGCTGGGCAGAATAATTAAATGCTAGCTCATAGATACTAAAAGACACTAAATATGAGGAGCCTGCCAAGGGAAGGTGGTAAGGTTAAGCCCCCAGACATGACAGGAATGAGAGGCAGGGGTGGAGAAATGGAGGGGAATTTACAAAACAAATACTTACTCATTCCCTCTGGTAAACTCAATGTCCAAAGTTCATGAACTTCTTGAATAACACTCTTTCATTTCCACCACCAACTTCTGACCTAAATTTCCCTGCAGTTAGTCCACCATGCTTACGAACTTCTGGTTTAGCCCCTCCTGTGCATGCTTAAGCAACACTTCTCAGTTCCACCCTACTTGCCCACCCTGTCATTTTCTGTTGCTTAATCCCTTGGCCTAGCGCCACCCTACCCCCCTGGCAGAGCAACCAACTCTTCCACTATAGGACAACATACATCCACTAATAACAATTCATGCCATACCAACTACATTTCCCTTTTCAATGAAGTTACTCAATTGGTAAATCCAGGAATGCCAATGAACCCCACTGACAACAAGATATTTGGCAGGCTCTCTACTGCCTAGTACATATCTTGGCATTTGGAGTTCAAATAGTGAGAAACAGATTTAATTGGATTGGACTGGACTGAATTGAGACCTATGGCATAGCTCAGTCAAAGGAGAAATGAAGACCGGTTCAATAATGGTACCTAACAAGAGCTGATTAATGGATTAATATTACCCTCAAAGAAGATCTGTAGGGGTAAGCTAAATCTATCACAGTGAACTATTTTCCAGTCAATGATCTAGCAGTTACTTGAATGAGGGCACTAAAGCTGTGGCTTACTGGAATGACAACTGGCACAAAGTTGGGAATGACAGCTAATGAAATAACAGAACCAGATTTCAAAAACATCTTGACAGCTGGTGCTTGGTTAAAACTAAGAGGATAAAATTTAATAGGAATAAGTATAAAGTCTCATTTTTAGATGCATTAAAAACTAACCTCTCGAAAATGTCAAATAATGATAATAGCTGAAGTATGTAAGTTTATAGTGAACATGATCCATTTGTATTTTATAAATTGTCATAATATTGTTGGAAAGTAATGGGGCAGATGTTTCAATAGTCATAAACTATTTTTTTCTCTTTGACACAGTAATTCCATTCCTCGGGATTTATACTGAAAAAAGTAATCTAAAAAGAAGAAAATGCCAAATGCAAAAAGAAGCTCATTACAGCACTACTTATCATAGCAAAAACCTGGCGACAAATGTACAATAATAGTGATAATGCTTAGTAATTTGATATGTATCAACCACATTATGTACCTTAAAAAAGGGAGGAGATTTTTAAAGGAAGAGGTGTTATTGTAAAGACAATACAGCACCAGAAATAAATCTTACAGTATGTGATGAAAACAAAATTATTTCCCATTCTATGAATACAATTGCAAAATTATATGTGCTTATGTATATTTTCAACAAGAATTATGAACAAGAACTGCATAAAAACAGAAAATGAAAGCAATCTGTTAGAATACTGTGATTTTTTTTCTCCTCTAATATCTATTATTTCAGTAGCGTATAAATTAATGAATTTTTAGCTGCACAACACACGATGAGAGATCTAACCTGTTATCAGTTTATGCTCATAAGATACCTAATAGTTTTTATTAGGGGCAAAGCACATGTTTGTTGGTTTGTTCTTTTCTCTTTAAAAGGTGTTTATTGATCATATACAAAATAAAGAAAACCTTATACATCACAAACATACACTACGTACAGCAATAAATACCCAGGGCCCGGCCCAGTGCTGCCCCTCGTGGACAATAACTTAGCAATAAATGCTGCACCGGGCAGGGAGGGCACGAGGCCGCCGCCACCCAGGTCAGCCAGGGTGCTCCAGTGAGGCCCCTCCCCACCTGGATCCTCAACAACCCTCCCCCACCCCGGCCCACCCCGGCAGATCCCAGCGTACCCATCCCACCTCCTGTCTTCAGCCCTAGGCAGGGCAGGCAGGGTCTGATCAACTCTGCTCTGCCCACCTCTCAGCGCCAAAGCACATGTTAAGTGGAAGAAGAGTTATGTCCCCAAAGAAAGAGTTAACCAGAAATCTACACAGAGATCAGAACTCTGAGCAAATGAGGTAAAAAAAATCTTCTTCTACTGGAATGTCTGGAATATTTTATGGAAGTCTAGGGGTCATCATAAGATGGAGCACATCTCTACAGGACTAATCCTTGAAGACATTCCATAATAGGTGTGGCTTCTCTCTTCTGCCCACTCTGGAACCAGAATCTGACTGCCAGGACCAGTTCAGTCCACCCCAAATTAAAACAGTACAAGGGTATTTTTCTACTTTATATCAAAACACCACAGTTATTTTTTTTAAACTGTGGTGCTGGTACAAAAGTGGACAAATATATCAATAGAACAGAATACAAAGTATAGTAACAAATTCATCAATATAAGAAAATTTAATATATGATAAACGTGGCATTGCAAAGCAGTGGGGGAAAGACGGATACTTTCTTGGAATGAGGCTCTTAACTAAAGTCTTCTCAAGTTAACTAACTAACCCCAGGAGGGTATATTCTTTTTTTTTTTTTAACATCTTTGTTGGAGTAGAATTGCTTTACAATGGTGTGTTAGTTTCTGCTTTATAACAAAGTTAATCAGTTATACATATTCATATGTCCCCATATCTCCTCCCTCTTGCGTCTCCCTCCCTCTCACCCTCCCTATCCCACCCCTCTAGGTGGTCACAAAGCACGGAGCTGATCTCCCTGTGCTATGTGGCTGCTTCCCACTAGCTATCTATCTTACATTTGGTAGTATTTGTAAGTCCATGCCACCCTCTCACTTCGTCATACAGGAGGGTATATTCTCGATTGAGGTATTTCAAATGTGCCCCCAGGATATGGATTAAAACTAAATAACACCTCTGTATTACATGTTTAAAACTGAAGTGTTTTAAATTAAATTCCAGACAACACAACAGCCTTTTATTACAGGTGACCACAGGTGGTACTTCCATTAGCTGTTTCAAAAGCCCATACCTTAATACCAGCTGGATTTTCATCAGCTTTAGCCGCAACCAGGCCAGGGAATCAATCCCAGTCCCCTCATTTCCCTGAGGGTCTGTGGTCTGTGCTCCTCTAGAAACCAACTTCTACTTGGTCAAGGTTCTTAGTGTGAGCAATAGAAACAATTCTAATTGATAGAGGAGCAAATAATTTTATTGGAAGGGTATCAGCAGATGCCATAATTGATGAGGAGGCTAAGGACCTAGGTTTGGGCATAAACTAAGGCACATCCATTATCCTGGTGACATAAATGTTCTACTTCTGCTATTGCTGAAGACCCTGTCACCCAACACTGGTCAATCAACGACACCACAGCCACTGTGAATGAGCTCTAACCTGACCACCACTCCCTCCAGATGAAAATTTCCAGAGGGCAGCAAATCGTCAGGCCTAGATCTCATGCTCAGCCACAAGGTGTCAGAAAGTGAGACAGGGGAATTTCTCCCCTGCTTTGGCTTCCAAAGCGGAAAGCAGAGCTGCCCCCTCCTTATCTGGGTTATTTCTGAAAATAGGAAGAGTGTTTTCATACCGGGCAGCCAAAATAATACATGCTCATTTTACCCCACCAATTACACATTCTCCTTTCTCTTAAAGGCTCAAATGAGGTCACATTCTCTTCTTTCTCTCCAGATCAAAACCTACATTCAGGAAAGTATCTGATTAATATTTTTAGTATGAAGAAATGACTGATAATGCAAAGTGTATTGGTACCTTGCTTCTAATAGTATTTGGCCTCAGACCAATTACATAAACGATTTGAGCCTTGAGTTCCTCATCTTTAAAATGGGAATACCATCACTTAACCTCATAGGGTTGTTGCAAAAACTCAAAATGCCACAGTGTATCTGAAACGCTTCCTACATGAAGGACACAAAACAGGGCTTGAGTAAGTGTAGAGTCCTAACACCTTCCCGGATAGAGAGACTACTGTTGTAAAGATGCCCATTTTCCTCAAGTTAAACTAGAAATTCAGTACAATTTAGTAGTTTTTTTTTAAACTGGACGAAGTGATTCCAAGTTTACAAAGAAAATGTGAGACCCCAAACAATATCTGAAACAGAAGAATAAAGTCTCATTCATTCAGAGATCAAAACATATTATGAAGCAACTGTAATTTAAATGTGGGATACCGGTGCAGAGGTAGGGAAACGAATGAAATGAAATAGTCAAAACAAATTCATGTGTATATAGGGATTTAGTATATAATAAAGGTGGCATTTCAGATCAGGTGAGAAAAGATGGGTTATTCAATAAATGCTGTTGGAAAAATTGGTTCTACATTGGAAAAAAATAAACTCTTCACACTATATATAAAAAATAGACTCCAGATGGATTAAATATATAAATGCAAAAAGAACCCAAAAAACAAAACAAAAAACCTCCATACGGACTAGAAGAAAATATAGGAGAATATTTTTATTCCTTTGGGATAGGGAAGCCCTTACTAAATAAAACACAAAATCACAGCAATAAATGAAAACAGCTGGACACAATAAACCAAGTTCAAAAACACAGGCAACAAAGCAGAAGTAAATAGTTACTACATTTTACAGGCCAAAGATTATCATTTAGCCTCATATGATAAGAGCACCTCCACATAAGGATATCTCTTTGACACCACATGGCTCCTCAAAGCAAGACAAATACTCCATCTTAGGCCAACCTAAGACAAACAAACAAACCGCTGACCTGTTCCAACAGTGAAGGGAAACACTGCCGGAGCAGCTACAGGGCACCTTCAGAAAAATGAGAAAAATGTACTCCTTCTAAGGAGCCACATGTGGCATATTCAGTTAGAGCAGAGGCTGGGCTGCATCTCAGCACCCAAGAGCACCCCAATCACACAATTCTCACGGGTCCTGAATGGCTGTGCTGTACTTACCAACAAGTCGTCAGTCTCCTACGTTTGTCTTCCACAATATTGTGATATGATGAGGATATATATATTGATGATTGGTTGATGTGGGGAAAACTCCCACATTATTTGGTGTCAGAAGTATTCTGTGGGGGGAGGAAACAGGGTTTTCCTTTACTTGAAGTGTCATGAGCAGAGTACAGGAAAAACAGGAGTTTTTCTTTTTAGTCTTTCTAAGGATTTTCAATAATATTTTTTTGCTTTTATTTAGATTTTGCTTTGCTCTACATTGCAATCTAGAGCAATGTAGAGCATTGTGGGATGCTTGTGGGATGCAGCTAACAATGCTTAGAGGGAAGGTGACAGTCCTAAACTCCTATATTAAAAAAGAAAAAAGTCACAAATCAATGACTTCAGCTTACACTTTAAAAAACTAGAAAAAGTAGGACAACCTAAACCCAAAGTAAACATAAGAAAATAATAAAAATAAGAGCATAAATCAATACAACAAAAAACAACAAACTAAAAAAATAGAGAAAAATCAATGAAAAGCTAGTTCTTGGAGATCAATAAAATTCATAAAATCTAGCCAGACTGTCAAAAAGTCAAAAAAAGGAAGAAGACACAAATTACCAAAAGTGAGGAAGATAACATCACTACAAATCCTAAAGATACTAAGCGAATATTATGAACAATTTTATACAAATAAATTAGGTAGTTAAAATAAAACAAACTACTTGAAAGACACAACCAAGATCACCCCCAAAAGAAACAGATAAACTGAATAGCCCAAGAGCTATCAGAGAAATTGAAATTGTAGGTTAAAAAAAAAAACCATAAAGAAAACTCCAGATGGCTTCAATTCTACTAGACATTTAAAGAAGAAACAATACCATTTCTAACAAACTCTTTTATAAAACTGGAAAAAAAGTTGAAAGGAAAAAATACTTCCCAGCTCATTTTATGAGACTAGCATTACCCTGACACCAAAATCATACAAAGACAGTGTAAGAAAACAACAGGTCCATATCCTCCATGAACATAAATGAGATACAAGCTACCCCATGCATAAATTAAGACTTCACACTGTCCTACAAATACAAGCAATTCAGCATTGTTGGCTGCCCTTCCAGGTCTGTTAAGTCCTGCCTTTTTCATCAGAAGGCATCCTTCTTGAGGACAGAAGCCTCAACATTTGTCTCCTCACAGCACCTCTCACGGTCCTCAGCACTTGCTGACCCATCACTACACAGATAAGACATTGAGTACATCCACAAATTATTTTAGAGAAAAAGCAAGAGGAGAAAGGGATTTTTGTACAGAGAAGAGAGAGGAAATTCTTGTGGGTTTTGTACAGATGGGGCCAAGGGAAAATTACACATGTGAAAAGAAGGAGTATGTGAAATAGTGTCGTTGGTACACACAAATGCAATAATTTCATTCTTTTTTTGAAAATGACAACTATTCTAATTTTTAATGGTAATGCTTTATTGAATGCAAACTATATACTGGTTCCTCATGCCTAAGGCTGGAGATGATAATTTCCTCTTTTCATTTGATTATATTTGGTGAAACAATTCAAAGGCTGAGATGCAAACACATTCTACTTCAGGTGCATGACCTTCCTCCTGGGCTCAACACAAGAGTGATTACAGCTGAAGACACCAGGTCCTACCAGCAGAACTTTTCTCACAGTCTTGACTTTGCCTTTGTAGTTCTGGACCTTAACATCAAAGCAGAGGGAGGCCAGAGGAAGTGACTCATTTCTGCTTGACGCAAGTGGCAGGCTTCTAATGAGGAAAAAGCAAGATGCACATCTCCCTTTCCTAGTATGTAAAGTCTGTGTAATTTAGGACTTAGGACCTATATGGATTTGAAATATCAAGCATTGGAGCTGGAGTGGTTGGGGACAACACTGGTGGTGTGGTAGGCCATGGAATGTCAAAAGGTGAAACCCGGGTGAGATTAAACATCAAAATCCTCCCCTCTTCCAGTTTCCTGTGGGATGTGGATTACAATCATTGATGGAGCATAACTGGGATGGAGCTGGAGAAAATATTATCAACTAGGCATTTAAAAATGTTTGTGAGGGGCTTCCCTGGTGGCGCAGTGGTTGAGAGTCCACCTGCCGATGCAGGGGACACGGGTTCGTGCCCCGGTCCGGGAAGATCCCACATGCCGCGGAGCGGCTGGGCCCGCGAACCATGGCCGCTGAGCCTGTGCGTCCGGAGCCCGTGCTCTGCAATGGGAGAGGCCACAACAGTGAGAGGCCCGCGTACTGAAAAAAAAAAAGTTTGTGAGAGCTAGCTTCTCTGAATGAGAACCCATCCTATTTCCATGGTGACCCACTGGGTATTGATTCTAAAAATCCATGAGTCAGAAGAGTCCTTGTCTTCTCCAAATTATTGTCCAGGACTCCAAGGAACCCCAACACATTAACCTTTCTGGATTCCTTTTTGTGCCACTAGCCTAGGAGTTTCCGGAAGGGGGTGGGGGGGGGTGGCAAGACTCTGTCCTATTCATTCTGTAACCTTAGCAACTGACCTGGAAGAGCTGTTCCCTCAAGGTCTGGTGAATTATAAACATGCATGTCTCATCCTACTTCTTCCAGAGTATAAGCTCCAGGTACGGATAACAGTATTCCTATGATCTGTTGAGCACCTGTCTCCCTCACTGAACTGTGAACTTCCTGAGAGTGAAATCCGTGTCTGACTTATCTTGGTCCCCCCTGCTCCCTGTATTCAAAACAGAGTAAGCACTCAGTATGAGTTTGCTGAATGACCTGAATGCACATGTGCATGAATGAACAAGAGCCTCCCTAAATTTTATTTATCAATTATACCTCAATAAAGCTGGGGAGTGGGGGGAATGAGCCTCCCTGTTTCTGACAGTGGATCAGCTGCTTTGCTATTTTCCTGCAGCCTAGAGCTCAACGCCTGGGGCATCTAAAGTTATCTATTAGTGCAGTGGTTCTCAAATTGGTGTGTATCAGAATCACCTAGAGGCCCAGGTTCTTTGATGTACCATAGGGCCTAGGCCTTTGTAGTTTTACTAAGTTAGGCCCTTGTAGTTTTACTAAGTTCCCCAGGTGATTCTAATACCAACCGGAACTGGAGAACTAACGCTTCTGTGCAGTGCTTATCAACCTTTTTCATGTTGAACCATCATAGAGAATGATACGTATTGAGCATATTGGAGTAAACAAGATGAAGCTACTTGTAGTCAGGGGACTCAAACTCTTGGCCCACCAATGATCTTTTCATTCACTGGAAACACCAGTTGTAACACTCTGCAGAACCCTGATATTCAAACAGCGGTCTGGGGACAAACAGCTTCAGCATCAACCAAGAGCTTGTTAAAAATGCATATCTCAGGCCCTCCCCAGACCCCTGAAGCAGCATTCTAACAAGATCTCCAGAAGATCTGTGTGCCAATGAAAGACTGAGAAACACTGGTTTTAACAACCCTAACCTTGAACTCCAACTCCTCTCTGACCTAAACAAAACCTATGTGTCCAGGAAAAGGCATGACTCTTCCCTCCCTGTGGTTGACTCAGAGAAGCAGGGGAAGTGGGGCAGAAACCTGCTGAGCTCAGCTACAACCACTATTTACACTTGAGGACAGCGGGCGGTGGGGGGTGGGGGGGTAGTGCACATGTTGTTCCATTCCTGTCGGAGCACCACTGAGCCAGAGCGTAATGGATGGTATCTGAGACGTTTAAGAAAAATAGTCAAAATTCTAAAAGATGCTGAAGGAAATTTTGTACTGACCCTTGAGCTCACTCTCCGCAGCTGAGATACATCCAGGACAGTTTTCTGCTCCATTCCTGCTATCATGACTCTAGTTCATTCATTCACTCATTCATTCACTGAGCATCGATTTTGTAGCAGGCACCACAAATACAAATGTGAAACAACACTTCAGATTGTTGCTCAAGCCTCTGCCCACAGCCTCTCGTCCTCCCAGTTCACACTGCCTACCGTACCAGACTAACCTCAGAATATGTATTTCAGTGTCACTCCCTTGGACCAGATGCTCTCAGGGTGCCAACCTTCTTTATTTGCTGGCCTATCTCCCAGAATTTTCCTATATAGACCTACCAATCCCTGAAGCTGGACTGTCCTTTAAATGTGCCAAGTGCTTTGGTGCTGGAATCTGTTTCAGCAGGTCTAGGAAGAGGCCTGAGCAACGTAGTTTTGTAAAGCTGATGCACAGCCATGACTGAGAAACGCTTGTTAACAAGATCAGAGATGTGACCCCTGTCTTCTGGACACTCATGGCCCAGCCAAGCAGGGTGTGAAGGCAATGACAGCATGAGGTGGGAGCTGCGGTACTCAGTAGAGTGTTGACATCAACATGGGTGGGCTGACCCTGGACAGGACATCCAGGAGGCTGGCTGGAGGAGAAAACGGCTGAAATGTTTTGTAGGTAGATGAGAGGAAGAAAGATACGCAGGCAGGAGACACGGTGTGAAGTTTCATAACACCTTCGGGGAACGAGAGTGAATTTAGTGTGGCTGGAGCTCGTGCAGGGCGGCATCAGGAGGAGAGGATGGTGAGGCAGAGGGCCAGATTTCAGCAATCAGCTATGCCACACTAGAGAAGTTGGTCTTAATCACATAAAGGGGTGCAGGAGGGCGGTATGGAGATTTTAATTGGGAATGCAGATCTGAACTTGAGTCTCAAATGAGGAGTCTGGACGTTTTGCAGAGGATGTGTGGTAAGATGGGGGTGGGGCTGAGGGCATGAGAGTCGAGTGCAAGAAGGCTAGTTAGAGAAGCCTTATGCAGAGTGACAGAAAGACAACTGTCATGACTTGGTTCTGCTGCTCATTGCTATGCAGCCTCCATTGAGTCATGCCATTTCCCAGGGCCTCAGTCTCTTCATCTGTAACATGGGCGGGTTGCACTGTATAACCAGAAAGATCATTCTCAGCGCTACAAGCTCATGATGTGGTGAAATTTAGTCTTATTTTTTTTTAATTGTGGTAAAATACACATAACGTAAAATTTACCATTTTTAAGTATACAGTTCAGTGTTATGAAGTACATCCACATTGTTGTGCAACCATCAGCGCCACGATCCATCTTCAGAACATTTTTATCTTCCTCAGCTGAAACTCTGCACCCATTAAACACTAACTCCCCATTTCCTCCTCCTCCGAGCCCCTGGCAACCACTATTCTGCTTTCTGGCTCTATGAATTTCACTATTCTAGTACCTCATACAAGTGGAATCATAGAGTATTTATTCGTTTGTGACTGGCTTATTTCACTTAACATAATGCCTTCAAGGTTCATCCTCACTGAAGCTTGTGTCAGAATTTCCTTCTATTGAATGTATATACCACATTTTGTTCATCTATTCATCTCCTGACAAACACCTGGGTTGCTTCTACCTTTGGCTATTGAGAATAATGCTACTATAAAGATGAGTGTACAAACATATGTTTAGGGAAAGTCCTGCTTTCAATTCTTTTGAGAATATACCTAGAAGTGGAACCGCTGGATCATATGGTAATTCTATATTTAATTTTTTGAGGCACTGCCAAAACTGTTTTCCACAGTGGCTACTACAGCATTTTACATTCCCACAAGCAATGCACAAGGGTTCCAATTTCCCCAAACTTCATCAACACCTGTTACTTTCTGACTTGTTGATAATACCATCCTAATGGGTGTGGAGTGGTATCTCACTGTGATTTTGATTTATATTTCCCTAATGATTAGTAATGCAGAACAGCTTTTCATGTGCTTATTGGCCATTTTCTTCTTTGGACTTTTAAGCTATTCAAGCCCTTTGCCCATTTTTGAATTGGGTTGTTTGCTTTTTCATTGTTCAGCTGTAGGAGTTCTTTATATATTTTAGATATTAATCCCTTATCAGATATATGATTTACAAACTGTTTTCCATTCAGTGGGGTGCTTTTTCATTCTGTTGATAGTTTCCTTTGATAAACAGATGTTTTCAATTTTGATGAAGTCTAATCTGTCTATTTTTACTTCTGTCGCCTGTTTCTTTAGTGTCAGATCCAAGAAGTCACTGCCAAATCCAATGTCATGAGGCTTTCCCCCTAATGTTTTCCTCTAAGATTTTTACAGTTTTAGCTCTTACATTTGGGTCTTTGATCCATTTTGAGTTAATCTTTGTATATGGGGTACCATAGGGTCCAACTTAATTCTTTTGCATTTGGATATCCAGTTTTCCCAACACCATGCTGAAAATAGTGTCCTTTCCCTATTGAATGATCTTGGAGCCCTTGTCAAAAATCATTTGACCACATATGTGAGGGTTTATTTTTGAGCTCTCTATTTTATTCCATTTATTTGTCTTTACGCCAGAACCACTGTTTTGATTACTGTAGCTTTATGTAAGTTTGAAATCAGGAAATGTGAGACCTTTAATTTTGTTCTCTTTTAAGATTGACTCTGAAAGTCCATATGAATTTTAGGATGGATTTTTCTTTTTCTGCAAAAAAAAAAAAAATGTTGCTGGGATTTTTATGAGGATTGCATTGAATCTGCAGATCACTTTAGTAAATACTGACATCTTAACAAAATTAAGTCGTCCAATCCATGAATACAGAATCTTTCATTTATTTTTGTCTTCTTTAATTTCTTTCAGCAGTGTTTTGTACTTTCAGTGTACAAGTTTTTCACCTCCTTGGTTAAGTTCACTCCTAAGTATTTTATTCTTTCTGATGCTATTTTAAATGGAATTATTTTCTTAATTTCCTTTCTGGTTTCCTCATTTTTAGTGTATAGAAATGCAACTGATTTTCATGTATTGATTTTGTATCCTGCAACTCTGCTGAATTCATTTATTAGTTCCAACAGATTTTTTGTAGAATCTTTGGGATTTTCCACATATAAGATCATGTCATCTGCAAACAGAGATAATTTTACTTCTTTCTTTCCAGTTTTGATGCTTTTATTTCTTTTCCTTGTCTAATTTCCCTGGCTAGGTCTTCCACTACATGTTGAATAGAAGTGGTGAAAACAGGCATCCTTGTCTCATCCCTGATCCTGGAGGGAAAGATTTTGGTCTTTCATGGTCTGAAAGAGTTTTTTTAGCTGCGTTGGGTCTTCGTTGCTGCGCGCAGGCTTTTTCTAGTTGCGGCGAGTGCGGGCTACTCTTTGTTGTGGTGCGTGGGCTTCTCATTGCAGTGGCTTCTCTTGTTGCGGAGCACCGTCTCTAGGCGTGCGGGCTTCAGTAGTTGTGGCTCGCGGGCTGTAGAGTGCAGGCTCAGTAGTTGTGGCACACGGGCTTAGTTGCTCCGCGGCATGTGGGATCTTCCCAGACCAGGGCTCAAACCCGTGTCCCCTTCATTGGCAGGCAGATTCTTATCCACTGTGCCACTGCCCTTAATCTATTCTTGGGGTTCAAGAACTTCAAGAGTTTGCTAAGGAAGAGACCGCTTTATTAACCCAATGGGCAACAATGCTGAGAGATCAGAAAATAAAGAGAAGAGGTGAGAAGTATCCGGTGAGTATAAAGGTTGAGTGGGCTGCATATCCTTCTAATTTTCCATAGGTATTAAACAGATTGCAAAAGAAACAATGAAAAATGAAGCAACGTAGTAGGAGAGGCAAAAGTCTTAAAGTTGACTAAGCATCACTAAATGAAATGGCTTTGCCTTTATTTCCATGAATGACTTCCCAAGAAGACTCCAGCCTTGACTGTAAGCTAAACAAACAAACAGACAACAACAACAAACCCAGCACCTAAAACCAGAAGCCTTGAAAGAATGAAGAAGGAATTGGGAGACCACTCCATGTCTATTCCAGAAGGGCCAGAAGGGGTCTCCCTCTGGGGTCCTGGCCCCTAACAAGCTATGCATAAACAACCCCGGCCACATTTACTGACAGATGGTAAGTTTGTCTAAAAATATGAGAGGGAACTGAAACATTTCAGAGAAGGCAGGGCTCAGGAGCAAGAAACAAAAAGAGGAAGGTAAAATTCTACTTACAAAAAAAGAGGAATGGAAATTGAATTTTTCTTACAAAGAAAGTCCAGAAGCTTCCCCCTCTTCCCTGACTACTCCATCAAAAAAGGGGAAAAAATAGTCAATGGGAAACAGCTCTGAGAAAAATAAGCCTCTGCACCATTACAGCTGAGAATTCAAACAACCTGAACTGAAGAGTTAGGCAATTTCTTGACTCAAGGTGTGTTTGAACTGAAAGAGCTTTTCTTAAAAACATCCATCCCTCCGACCTCAGAGAAGGAACTGAGGCTGAGAAGCCTCTGATCTCTCCCAGGGTCACAGAGCTAACTAACTAGGGTCAGAGACAGGCTGGAAAGTCATTTTCTGACATTGTCCTGTGCTCTTTTCTCTGGACACCCATAGCAATTTGATGTACTCATTGAACTGGAATCTCTCCCTTGACCTTTCCTCAGGACCAGGTTTACATCTAAGTCCGTGGTGCTCAGAGTAGGGTCCCCTGTCAGCAGCACTAGCATCACCTGAGAACTTGTCAGAAATGAACATTCTCAGCCCCAATCCAGACCTATGGAATCAGAAACTCTGGGTGTGGGGACCAGTCTCAACAAGCCCAATGCGAATTTCTGATGCATTAAAGTTTGAGAACCGCTGGTCCAAGAAATAAATCACTTTTATTCATTATAATAACATGCATAATAATGAACATGTACTTCACAATTGACAGAAGAGCTTTTAACATGCATTCTTTCTTATTTTGGTTTTCGGGAGAGATCGGCCTCTTAAAAATCTCTGTGACAATAGAAAGTTAGGTACTGACACACCTATTTTATGATCTCAAAGGTGAAGTTAAAGGAGGGTAAGTGATGCTGAGATGGCTGGTCTAGAGAGGATAGGGCCAAAACTGCAAGGGAGTCTTCTGCCTTGAAAAATTCAGCATAGTTGCCCCAAGGCACTCCTAGATAAAACTTACTACTTATCACTTCTAGATAAAATGGTGTCAACTACCGCCACGTTTCAGTACATTCTCAGAAGCACAGAATGCTAGGTCAATTGTGTCATGGTACAGATGAGGAAATGATAATACTAAGTGCTCCCATTTTCTAAGGCCTTATATAGGATCCTGTCAGGTAGGAAGTAGAGTCTCAGAGAGACAGCACTGTCCACTCGGATCACCAGGTAGGCCTGGAAGAGCTGGTATCAGAATGTAGGTGTTTGTCTCTAGAGCCTGCCTGCCCACATATGCCACATGGATTGTACTTGGTCATCCAGAGAATTAGGGGGCAGCACTGGCCCCACACTCAATGCTCCCAACTGCATATACAGTGCCCTGTCTACCTACAGAAAACCTCTTCTCCCTAGACCAATGGCTTTCAAACGTAACGTCCATCAGAAGAATCACCTGTGAGGCTGCTTTAAACACAGATTACTCCACCTCAAGAGCTTCTGATTGAATAGGCTGGAGTGGGGCCAATGGATCTGCACTTCTAACAAGCTCCCAGGTAATGCTGATGCTGCCAGTCTGTGGACCACACTTTGAGTAGAGAGGCTCTAGACACCTTAACTTGAAGGGTGATCAGGCTGATGCAGCAAATGAATAAGAACCAAAGTTCTGAGTCTAATATCTTCACTGCCAGTGCTAATCAGTAACGTACACACAATCCCATGCATTTTCCCTTTAGCTTCTCATCTACATCCATCCCTCCTTTCCCTTCCATTGCCTTCTGTCCAGTTACCTCACACCAGGTAACTCTTATAATGGCCTCCTAGCTCACCAACGAGTAGGTTTCTTTGGCCTCGATCCATACTGCCCACCTCCATCAGATTTACCTTGTCAGAGCACCAATCAATTCATGTAAGGCCTAAAACTCCTGAACTTATAATTTAAGGTTTTCCATGACTTCCATGAGTCAACCTAACATTTTAGCTTTATCTCCAGTGACATGTCTTCACCACATACTTTGTCACTCTTTCTCTCTCTGTAACTTTGTTTATGCCATCTCCTCTACTTGAAATGTTCTCCCTCACCATCTCCCCAGATTTTTAAATTCTTCAGAGCTCATCTCAAATGACCTCCCTTTTATGAAGCCTTTCGTGGAAACCCCCAGCGGGAGGTTCTTCCTCCTCTGAGATCTCCAAAACACAGAGATCTACATTGGTGGCCATTATCTTATGTTGCCTTGTATTAAAATTTCTCCATCTTGCCACATTGTCATTCGCTTAAGGGCAGACACCTTATTATGCTTTATGCATCTTTGTATTTCATCAGCACAGTACCCAAAACACTTCTGGCGCTCAGTCAGCATTTGATGAATGAACGCATATGTTCTGTTTCTAGTCATATTTGTATATATTTCAAGTGAACCATCAGTTTCCCCTCATAGGGATCTAAAGAATAAATAATAAAGGTCAGTGCAAATTCATTAACAAACATTAAGGACAACTTATTGAAAAATTCTAAGGGCTAATCATTACACATTGCAATGCTCATCTACCTGAAGCCAGCTAAATATTGGCCAAGTTAATGAGTCTAGAGGAAAAGACAGTAAAATATAATGAAAAGCCCCCACAACCCCTAGAGCCCCAGGTGATAAACTGAGGCCCTATGATAATATTTCATGAACAGTAAAAGTGCTTGACAGTAAAGCAAGAAATGAGAGAGAAGTCTGAATAACCCTTATATCTGGCTACCACAAACTTCTGAGAATAATGGCCTTTCCTCCCTTCTGCCTTCCAAACCATAGGTAAATTCTTCTCACTGGAGACCTCTAACCATACAGAGAAGGGAAGCCATGTAAAGTCCATACAAGGAGAGGGATTCTGGAAAATGTAATTTCTTGCTTCCCTTCTATACGCTCCTGATCCAAAGCCTTTACTATCTTATATTATACTTAAACTCCTTAACAAAGCATTATACAGTCTGGTTGCTTCTAACCCCGTAAACATTCACACATACTCTACCAGACTGACTGTGCTCTGGCCACACTGGCCTTCTTTCAGTTCCTTGAAAACACTGATTTTTCATCTATGGCTTAGTAACTTCATCTTTGGTTTTGTTGTTTCTATTGTGAAGATATGGCAGTGGTTTAAAAAAAAAAGAAACAAAAGAAAAAAATATATATATGACAAATCCCAGTTCTAAAACAAGCATCTTGGAACCAGAAGTGGAGCAGAAAACCAATGCCGTGAGTAGAGCTAAACCATGAGCCCAGGTCCAAAAGTGGGTGATGGCAGCCAGGAGTATGGCATCTGACGGGTAATAGGTACTAAAAAAATGCATGCTTGAGATGGAGATTGGAGCCAGGCTGAGTCTTAAAATCAAAGGCAGGATGAGTTTCTACAACTCCTGAATGAAGGCTGGCAGCTGTTGCCGCCCTTTCCCAGGTGCACAGCTTATACAGGGCGGCAGGCCTACGGAGGCAAGAGGACCCAGACATCACTTGGAAACTGGGCACGAACCACGTCACCTGCTGTTATAGCCCCAATATCCTCTCAGGGCAAGCACTCTGAACCAACGCATGAAGCCTGGTTCTGGCTTGGTTCGGGAACTAGACAAAGACAACCACAAAATAGCTGGATAGGGAGAGAGAAGCATAAAAGGAGGAAGAAGACCAAATGTTCTTTTATTCAAAATGAGACTACAAGTCAAAATTCCACAGTTTGTAAAGAAATCAAATGGTAATTAACACACCCAATGCTCAAAGCTTAAAGTCAGAGGATTCTCTGTCTTAAGAGTCTCTTAAGTCAGAGGACAGCGTTCTACCATGCCTGATAGAAGGATGGGGGAGGAGGTAGAAATACATCCAAATGTCTGACTCTAATAGAGACTATTGGTTGCCTTCTAATAGCTCTTCTTTCATAGTAACCCTATCTTATTGAGTAACAAAATCCTGCACAAGGCAATTATAGCCAGTCAAAAGGTGACTTTTCTCAGCTTCCCTTGCTACTAAGTATCACTGAGTTTTGGCCAATGAGAAGTGAACAGAAGTGTTGCGAAGAACTTCTGCAAATTAACCTGAAAAGCAAAGGGATGAGTTCCTATTTTTTCCTTCCTCACTTGCTCTTTTCTGCTGTCTGAATGTGGGCAAGATGGCTGGGGTCATTTTAGACCACCAACGGACCTTGAGGATAGCAGTTCTGTACTAGAGATGGTGTGGTAGCAAAAACAGAGGTAATAATAAACCTCGATGTTGTTAAGATGGCAATATTCCCCAAACCGATCTACAGATTCAACTCAATCCCTATTAAATTCCAGCTGGTTTTTGCAGAAACTGACACACTGATCATAAAATCGATATGGAAATGCAAGGGACCCAGAATGGCCAAAACAATCTTGAAAAGAATAAACAAAGTTGGAAGATTCATACTTGCTGATTTCAAAACTTATTTCAAAGCTACAGTAATCAAGACAGTGAGCTACTGGTATAAGAATAGACATATAGATCTTATATCATATAGATATAAGAATGGAATTGAGAGTCTAGAAATAAAACTTTTTATTTATGGTCAATTGATTTTCAACAAGGGTGCCAAGATCACTCAGTGGGGGAAAGAATAGTCTCTGCAACAAATGCTGCTGGGATAACTCAATAGCCACATGCAAAAGAGTGAATCTGAGCCCCAACCTGCAGCTAACTGGGCTGTGGGTCCAGTGAGACTACTGATGCTCTGTCACCCAGGGCTGTGCCAGCAATGTGACAGTTTACAAATCTCCCCTCAAAAATCAAATAAATTTGAATGCTTATCTCATACTATATGCAAAAATTAACCCAAACTAAATATAACACCTAAAACTATAAAACTCCTAGAAGAAAACAGGAGTAAATCTTCATGACCTTGGGTTAGGCAATGGCTTCTTAGATATGACACCAAAAGCACCAAGAACAAAAGAAAAAACAGATGAACTGGACTTCATCAAAATTAAAAGAACCTTTGTGCTGCAAATGATACCATCAAGAAAGTGAAAAAACAACCCACAGAATGGGAGAAAATATTAGCAGAAAATATATCTAATAAGAGACTTATATCCAGAATACACAAAGAATGCTTACAACTCAATACTGAAAACATAAATAACCCAACCAAAAAGTAGGCCAAGGATATGAATAGATATTCCTCCAAAGAAGATATAAAGATGGCCAATAAGCACATGAAAAGATGCTCAACATCATTATCTATTGGGGAAATGCAAATCACAACCACAATGTGATGCCAATTCACACTTACCCGTGTGGTTATAATCAAAAACACAGATAACTATTGTCGGCAAGGATGTAGAGAAATCGAAACTCTAATACATTGCTGGTAGGAATGTAACATGTACAGCAGCAGCTTTGAAAACAGTTGGGCAGATTCTCAAAAACTTAAACACACGGGCTTCCCTGGTGGCGCAGTGGTTGAGGGTCTGCCTGACGATGCAGGGGACACGGGTTCGTGCCCCGGTCCAGGAAGATCCCGCATGCCGTGGAGCAGCTGGGCCCGTGAGCCATAGCCGCTGAGCCTGCGCGTCCGGAGCCTGTGCTCCGCAACAGGAGAGGCCACAGCAGTGAGAGGCCTGCGTATCGCAAAAAAAAAATAACAAAAAACTTAATCACAGAGTTGCTCTATGAGCTAGCCATCCAACTCCTAGGTATATATGCAAGGGAAATGAAAACATATGTCCACACAAAAACTTGCATACAAATGTTCATAAAGCTTTATTCATAATAGCCAAAAAGTGAAAACAACCCAAATATGTCAACTAATGAGTGGATAAATAAAATGTGGTTTCTCTACACAATACTATTCAGTCACAAAAGGTATGAAGTACTGATACATACTACAACATGGATGAAGCTTGAAAACATTATGCTGTGTGAAAGAAGCCAGTCATGAAAAACCACATATTGTATGATTCCATTCATATGAAATGTCCAGAAGAGAGAAATTTATAGAAACAGAAGTAGAATAGTGTTTGCCTAGTTCTGGGCATGGCAAAGGGACAGGGAATGGGAGAGCTAATGGAGAGTGACTGATAATGGGTACAGGGCTTCTTTTTGGAATGATGAAAATATTTTAAAATTAGCTTATGGTGATGGTTGCACAACTGTGAATATACTAAAAAAAACCATTAAATTTACACTTTAAATGGGTAGATTTTATGAATTATATCTCAATAAAACTGTTTTTAAAAATCAGGGGAAATGGACTATTCATTAATGACACAGTTAACTGATTAGCATACAAGAAAATATTAGATCCTTACTGCACACTATATACAAAAATAAATTTCAGGGACTTTCCTGGCAGTCCAGTGGTTAAGACTCTGTGCTGCCAACACAGGGGTTGCCAGTTCGATCCCTGGTCTGGGGAACTAAGATCCCACACACCGCGTGGCGTAAAGTTACGTAAAGTAAAAGTATAGTAAAGTAAAGTAAAATAAATAAAATAAATTTCAGGTGAATCATATATCTAAATGTGAAAAGCAAAAATTTAATGCTTTTCGAAGATAAGCTTTATGACTTTAAGGTAGAAAAGGATTTTTCTGACAAGATACCAAAAAACACTACTCACCAAGAAATACTTTAATAAGTTGCATTACAATAAAAACCTCTGTCCATCGAAAGACACCATGAATAAAATTAAAACAAACCACAAACTGTAAGAATATATTTGCCACTGGTAATAAGAAACAAAAAGATTAGTATCCAGAATTTGTAAACATCTCCAACAAACTTTATTAGTAATCTGGGAAATGCAAATAAAAACCACAGTGAAACACTATGGCCCATCAGACTGGCAAGTACATTTAAGTCTGATAACACCTGGTACTGAGCTGGCCCAACAATTCCATTCCTGGGCATGTTGCCTAGAGAATTCTGCTAAATATCCAAAGAGGGTTCATTGCTGTATTGCTTGAATAGTGAAAAACTGAAATCAGTTAATATATCCAACAGCAGGAGAAGATTTTTTTTTAATTGTGGTTTATTCATGCAATGGAATATTTCATGAATTAATTGGTGTTTTATCTCACCAGATGAAAACCTTCTGCACTACAATCATTCCAACCATGGCCTGAATACTGAGTTTCTCTATTACGCACGAAAATTTAAAGTGAACATATTCTTTAATCTCATAACCCTACTTTTGGCAATTTGCCTGAAAGAGACAATTATACAAGTGAGATAAATCTTAAAATCATAAAGTAAGCTGCAGACAATACAAGCAGTATATCATTTTTAAATTTTAAAATGTATAAAACAATACTACATATATAGTAAAAATAAATAAATTATGCACGAGAATAATAATCACCCAATGCAGAACAGTGTTGACACTGGGAAAGGAAAGAGAGAGAAAGATAAATGGGGACTATGGGAAGATAAAGTAATTTCAGTTGTAGCTCTAAATTTTTACTTTTTAAAAGCAGACTGAATATGGCCAAATAAGATTTGTTAAATTTGGGCAGTAAGTACACAAGCTTTCTATCATTTTTTGAATACTTCTGTATATTTAAAGTCCATTTAAAAAATAAGAACACACGTAATTTTTTTTAACTAGCTCTTTTCTACTTTCTGGCCTTTACCAGTATGGCTCCCTCTGCCTGAATTCTTTATGCGGTGGTTGAGAGTGGGGGAAAGAGTCAGATTGCCTGGGCTTGAGTTCCAGTGCTGAGTTGATTTAGGGAGATTCTTAACCTCTTAGTTCCTCAATTTCTCTTTTGAAAATTGGGTATAATAATAGTATTGACCTCATAGGGTTGTTACAAGGATTAAATGTGGCCAGTATATGTAAAGCACTATAACAGTGCCTACAAGCATTTAATAAATGTCTGCCATTACCATCACCACCATCACCATCATTACTATCATCATCACCATCATCACCACCATCACTATTAAATGTCTTTGTCTAGTCAATTCCCATTCGTCCTTCATATTTTAGGTATCAGTTAAAATATTACTTTTCAAAGAAGTCTACCCTGACTCTACAATATAAATTAGATTTCATAGGACCCTGTCCTTTTTTGTCCATGCACTTATTAGAATTTATAGTTACATATTTATACATGTTTTAATTTGTTTAACATCTCTACCACATTTGAACACAAAAGTTCTTGAGGGCCAAGGCTGGGTATGTTTTATTCACTTTTTTATATACATTGTCCAGTCTAGGCTGGACAATGAATAATAACGGTATAGATTCTGACTACTTGTTACATGAATAAATACATGAATCATTTTATCATCTGACCAGTACGCAGCCATTGAAATTATGTTTATGAAGGATTTACAACACGGAAAAACTTTTGGCTTGCTTAGTGGAAAAACTAAAAGGTACAAAATTATAAATATGATGAGTACAATGCCATACAAATAACAACAAAAACAAACCTATAAATTGGGGAAAAACAGGGGAGATGTACATTCACTTTGTTGTGAAATCACCACCTTTATCTACTTTCAAAACATTTTCAACACCACCAAATAAAACCCTGTGCCCATTAGGTTGTTACTCCTAATTCTCCCCTCCCCCAGCCCCAGCCACCATCAATTTGTTTTCTGTCTCTATGGATTTCCTTATCCTGGACATTCCATGTAAATGAAGTCACACAATATGGGACTTGTTATGTCTGGTTTCCTTCACTTAGGATGATGCTAGTGAGGTCCATCTACATTGTAACATGTATCAGTACTTCATTCCTTTTATGGATAATTATATGTATACGCCACAATTTATTTATCTATTCACCCTTTGATGACCATTTGGGTTGTTTCCATCTTTTGGTTATTGTAAATAGTGCTGCTATGAACATTCATGTACTAGCATTTGATTATGTTTTCATGTGGGGGGGTGGGGTGTATATCTAGGACTGGAATCACAGGGTCATATGGTAATTCCATGTTTAGGTTTTTTTCTTAGGAATTGTCAAACTGCTTTCCAAATCTGGTATGTATCATTACACATTCACAACAGCAACGTTAAGAGTTCCAACTTCTCCACATCCTCACCAACACATATTATTTCCTTTAAACAAAAAATTATAGCCATCTTAGTAGGTGTACAGTGGTATCTCAGTGTAGTTTTGATTTGCATTTCCTTCGTGACTAATGATATTGAGTACCTTTTCATGTGCTTGTTGAGCATTTGTATATCTTTGGAGAAATGTGTCTTCAAGTGCTTTGCCCATTTTTAAATTGGGCTGTTTGCCTCTTTGTTGTTGAGATGTAGGCACTTTTTATATTTTCTGGACACTAGACCCTTAACAGACACATGATTTGCAAATATTTTCTCTTTTTCTACAGGCTGTCTTTTCACTTTATTGGTAATGTCTTTTTGACACACAAATGTTTTCAATTTTGATGAAGTCCAATGTATCTATTTTTTTCATTTGTTACTCTTGCTTTTGGTGTCATATCTAAGATTTCATTCAAAATCAAAGGTCATAAAGATTTACCTCTATATTTTCTTCTAAGAATTTTATTGTTTTAGCTCTTATATTTACATTATTGATTCATTTGATTTAATTTTTATAAATGAAGAGCGGAAGAGGTCCAACTTCATTCTTCTGCATGTGGATATACAGTTGTCCCAGCACCATTTGTTGAAGAGAATATTCTTTCTCCATTCCATGGTCTTGGCACCTTTGTTGAAAATCAGTTGGCAATAGGTGCAGAAGTTTATTTCTAGACTCTCAATTATAGTCCATTGATCTATATGTTTATTCTTATGCCAGGATAAACTGGCATAAATTACTGTAGCTTTGCAGTAAGTTATGAAATTGGGAAGGTGCCAAGTCCTCCAAAGTTGCTTTGTTGTTGCTGCTGCTATTTCAATTGTTTTGACTATTCAGCGTCCCTTGCAATTTCATATGAATCTGAGGATCAGTTTTTCCATTTCTGCAAAATGCCACTGGAATTTTGACAGGGACTGCGTTAAATCTTTAGATAGCTTTGGGCAATACTGCCATCTCAACAATTTAAGTCTTCCAATACATGGACATGTGCCATCCTTCCATTTATTTAGATCTTCTTTAATTTCTTTCAACAGTGCTTTGTAGTTAGGGTGTACAAATCTTTCACCTCCTTAGTTACATTTATTCCCAGGTATTTTATTCTTTTTTATGCTATTATAAGTAGAACTGTTTTCTTAATTTCCTTTTCGGATTGTTCACTGCTGGTGTATAAAAACATAACTGATTTTGTGCACTGATTTTGTTTCCTGCAACTTTGTTAAATTTGTTTATTAGCCCTAGCAGGGTTTTTGTGAATTCTTCAGAGTTTTCTGTATATAGGATCATGTCATCTGTGAACAAAGATAGTTTTACTTCTTTCTTTCCAATTTGGATTACTTTTATTTCCTTTTCTTGCCTGATTGCTCTGGCTAGAACTTTCAGTATAGTGCTGAATAGCAGTGGTGAAAATGGGTATTCTTGTCTTGTTTTTGACCTTAGAGAGAAAGCTTTTAGTCTTTTACCACTGAGTATGATACTACCTCTGAGGTTTCACATATGCCCTTTATCACGTTGAGGAAGTTTCCTCATTATTTGTACTTTTTTGAGTGTTTTTGTTATGAAAGGGCATTGGATTTTGTCAAATGCTTTTTCTGTGTTAATTGAGATGATCGTACTTTTTTCTCTCATTCTGTTAATGTTGTGTATTACACTGGTTGATTTTCTTTTATTGAACCATGCTTGCATTCTTTGGATAAATCCCAGTTGACAAGAGAGTACAATCTTTTTAATGTGCTGTTGAATTCAGTTTGCTAGTACTTCGTTGTGAGTTTTGCATTTGTATTCATAAGGGATATTGACTCGCAGTTTCCTTGTGGTGTCTCTGTCTGGCTTTGCTATCACGGTAATACTGGTTTCACAGTATAAATTAGAAAATGTTCCCTCCTCTTCTATTTTTAGGAAGGGTTTTAGAAGGACTGATGTTAATTTTCTTGAAACGTTTGGTAGAAATCACCAGTGAAGCCACCTGGTCCTGGATGTTTTCTGTTGGGAGGTTTTTGATTTCTGATTCAATCTCTTTATTTTTTAAAAAATCTTTTCAGATTTTCTATTTCTTCTTGAGTCAGTCCTGGGTAATTTATGTGTTTCTAGAAATTTTTCCATTTTATCTAGGTTATTTATTGGTGGACGTTGCTCACAGTTTTCTCTTATAATCTTTTTTTATTTCTGTAAATTTGGTAGTAATAAACACTTTCACCTGATTTTAGTTATTTGTATCTTTTCTTTTTAATCAGTGTTGCTAGAGGTTTGTCAACTTTGTTGATCTTTTCAAAGAACCAACTTTTGCTTTCAGCATGCTATATATATATATATGTATATATATATATATATGCATATACATACATATATATATATATATATATATATATATAGCATGCTGAAAGCATGGATATGTATATATCTCCAACAAGCCCACACTTGATCAGGGTCTCTCTTACTATCTTCCATCACCCACTGCCCACCCAGCAACCCAGGATGAGGCCTCAGTCATGTCCTCCAATCAGAATCTGCCACGTCAAGCTTTATGGGTTTCTTCTCATGCCACTTGTGCCGGCAAAGAGCATTATCTGGGTTTCTTGCAGTTGGGTACAGCATAATGCCCTTCCCTGGGACACCTCAGAAGACATAGGCAAATAGATGATGTCAGCGGTAGGAGAGGAGTAGCTATGGCCCTTAATGCCATGTATGAAACCTCATTCTGTAGGTACTTGCCCCATCCTCCTACTACTCACCATGCCTTGGGGTGGGGGGCAGGTAATGGTGGTGAGAGTGAATTCTAGCTTCTCATTCCGTAGAACCAGCCCCCAACCCACTGCCGTCATGTACTGAGAGGCAGCTAAAAATGCCTTCTAAGTACTCTGTTCTGACCCATCCCCAGCCAAGGCTTCCTCCCCAGAGCAGGCCACTTCTGAGGCATCTAGACTAAGATCTGATTCTAGTCACAGAGTAGTTCCAAGTATCTGGGCTACAGAAGAACACAGCATTATCTCCCTACTACACAGTTCAAGTGACATCACCTTAAGTCACTTGAGGGGGCTTCATAGCAAGTGAATGTATTCAAGATTCTGACTTCACATCTATTTCCCCAAAGTTTATTTGGACTGAAGGTATGGAAACATCCAATCTGCTACCCTTACACTCTTAAATTAATAAATACTTAAATTACCATTTTTGATGACATTTTTATTTCTATTTTTCATCACATGTTCTAGTCTGCTCTTGGTTCACTTGGAGATGGTAGTGAACTTGGACAACGAAGGAGAAATTCATGTCTCGCCTCTGTCTGTTACTTGACACTTTTCCAAAAATCAGGTGTAGTTTCTGGGCTTTCCTGCTGTGACTATATGCCCTGTTGTGTTGCTTTGTCACTTGGAACAAAAACAGTAGAAAAAGTTTGCACAATTTTTATTATGAAGACATGACCAGAACATGTAGGAACATATAACTGTGCTTCTTCTATGGTTATTAGTCCAGATCATTGTTTTTAACCAAAACTGACGATGTAAAATCCTAGAACTCACTAATCTATTTTAGTAGGTCACAGGAAGCAGGCAAACTATAGAAACCACAATCAACCAAAACCATCGTTGTTGAAAAACCAGCAACAGTTTATCTTCTAAATGTGTCAACTGAACAAATCCAACTGACGATGTCGAGGGGGCATCTTCAAAGTTCCCTCAGGTTGTTGATAAACCTTTCCTATCTCCTTGCCCCAGCAGCATTCTCTCCAGCCATGCTTTTCCCCATGTTTTCATTTGGTTGAGTAATGCCATCCATGGAGGGGCAGAGAGGTTCTTGGAACACACCTAACTTTCAGCTTCAATGGTCTAACCCCCAACTCAGCTGCTGACCTTCAGAATATGAATAAACAAGAATCTTAAACTTCTCATGGCCAGTGTTGGTCTGGTTCTTCCCTCTTCGTTCAGGGAGCATGAACTTTTTTTTTTTAAATAAATTTATTTATTTATTTTTGGTTGCATTGGGTCTTTGTTGCTGCACATGGGCTTTCTCTAGTGCGGCGAGCGGGGGCTACTCTTCATTGCAGAGCACGGGCTCTAGGCACGCAGGCTCCGTAGTTATGGCTTGTGGGCTCCAGAGTGCAGGCTCAGTCGTTGTGGTGCACAGGCTTAGTTGCTCCATGGCATGCGGGATCTTCCCGGACCAGGGATAGAACCCATGTCCCCTGCACTGGCAGGTGGATTCTTAACCACTGTGCCACCAGGAAAGTCCCAAACTATTTTTATTTCATTGGTTTACAGAAGAATTGAGCAGCTCTTCATTGCTGGCCCAGGTCACCTTGAGATGACCATGGCCATGCCTTCCATGTGACCCTGCTTAGTCAGCAGTCACACTAGAGACAGGAGGCTGGTGGTGTGTTTTCCTCGAAGTCTGCTCAAAAGATCATACTCCTTTGCCAGACTGAGAATTTCAGAAACCATGAACCCAGTGCCAACAAGTAGATGTGGGGTTCTCAAGCTCAAGGAAAAGTATCTTTCCTAATTCTTTCCACGTGCATAAAGAATTCTAAGGTGTGAAATGGACCATGTGAAAACAAAGTGACAAGAAAAAAAATGTTTGACTCGATAGCTGTGTGGGTATTTGCCATTCTCCCCAGATCCACTGAGCCCTGGGAAGCTGACTTCTATGGGTTACATCACCTAGACTCCCTGCTGCTCCCTCTTCTAGCTGGGTTCAATCACCAGGAAGCACTGGCAGGAGATCAGAGTGGGAGCAGGAGGTTAGGGTACTTTCTGATCCTACTCTCCTGCCTGGCGTAACTTCTAGTAGAGCCTGTATCCTTCAATCTTCAGCTATCAACAGGGTTCAGGTGATACTGTTTTTTCTTTTGACTCTTAACAGCTCCCACTTTTGCTAGCATCTCTGGGCACCTCAACACCCCTACACCCCTGTTGGTCCTTTTAACCCCACCAACCCCTCTGTACACATTCTCATCCTTATCAAGTCTTCAAATTCTCAGCTGCGTGTGTCTTCTGTTCCCTGCCCTAGAGATAAGACAAAAATTTGAATCCTGGCTCTACCACTAACTACCTCTATACATCTCTCTGTTTATAAAATTACAGAGCTGGAATCAACGATGTCTTGTATGTAGACAGAAATAGTAATAGAGTAGTCGTAATCAGCAACAGCAAAATTCCTGGGTCTTGACCTTCCCCATCACAGTCTGACTCAAAGGAACTAGCAGCGAGATGCTGGAATCAGGAGATTCCCTAAGTGGAAGTGGACCCAGTAACGCTGGGGTGAGTATCACCCATTTTGTTATTGAAACCTCAGAAAGACCCTTCTGATCCCTGCCCAGAGACCGCATTAGGAGATAACTGGGGAACTTTCCCTGTTCCTGTTCACGCAAGGAATTGCTTCTAAGGAACAACCTGAGGCCCTTTTGCTTAGCACGAAAAACAGGTCTTATGCAGGATACGTGGTCACAACTTATTGAAATCTAGAAAGGACACCTGAACTTCCCTGAGTGTTTTATTGTTATTCACTACGATTTACTAAGAGCCTACTACACACCAGGCACTGTATTAGCCGCTTTACATTTATTTAAACCTCACAGACCCCAGAGGCCTTATTATTTGTTTCATAGCTAGGGAAATCAAAGCTTAGAAATTTGTCTAGCCTACAGCATGAGATCCTTCTTTCTATATGGCCTATCCTGGAAATGTCCCGTGTGCATTTGGGAAGAACACGTATGCTGTTGTTTGGTAGAGTTGTGTATATACATCTGTTAAATCTGGTTGGTTCATTGTGTTGTTCAAGTGCTCTATTTCCTTACTTCTATATGGTTGTTTTATCCATTACTGAAAGTGGGGTATTGAAGTTGCCAATGATTACTGTACAACTGTCTTTAGTTCTGTCAGTTTTGGCTTCATATATTTTGATGATCTGTCATTAGGTGTAAATGTTTATAATTGTTATATCTTCTTGCTGTACGGAACCTTTTATTAATATATAGTGTCCTTCTTCATTATCTCTTGGAAACATTATCTCTTGCAAACTTAATGTCTATTTTGTCTGATATTAGCATAGCTACCTCTGCTCTCTTTTGGTTAAGATTTGCACGGAATATTCTTCACTGTCAATCTATTTTTGTCTTTGGATCTAAAGTCTCTTATTGACAGTTAGACCATGTTTTTGTTTTGTCAATTCATTCTATCATTCTCTATCTTTTGATTGAAGCGTTTAATCCACTTACATTTCAAGTAGTTACTGATAAGGAAGGACTTCATTCTGTCATTTTGCTATTTGTTTTCTATGTGCCTTACAGCGTTTTTGTCCTTCATTTCCTGCATTACTGTCTTTGTGTTTAGTTGACTTTTTTTTGTAGTGGAATGTTTATATCGTTTTTTATTTTCTTTTGTATATGTTCTATAGCTATTTTCTTTGTGGGTACAATGCGGGTCACATTTAACCTCCCAAAGTTTTAATTTAAATATATAGCTTAACTTCAATAACATACAAAAACTCTTTTATCTGGGAATGTCCTAATTTCTCCCTCACTCTTGAAGGATAGTTTTGCCAGCTATAGGAAAAACATTTATCTTATTGAGAATCCCTTGTATGTGACAATTTGCTTCTCTTTTAGTGTTTTCTTTTAGCAAAACTTCTTTCTGAGGAGTGGAACCTATAACAGCTAAGCACCTTTTTACTAAGGACATCTCTGACACAAGAGACCACTTAGCCTTCCCTTCTCATTAAGAAGCTGTATCTAAATAACATTTCTAACGAAGTCCCAAATCCTTGATGCCACTGAAATCTGTGCATATGGTCACACAAAACGTAATTATATTTCCTCCACCATCACCAACAGCCCCCATTAGCATTCATCTTCTTGGGAAATGAAATTCTGATGTGCTCGTTTCATGCAAATTATTACTGGCAGAAGAGAGGGGAAGATTTCCAGATATAGAGACCCACAAGATAAAGAAGCCCAGAGCTGTTAGACCCAGAAGCAGACACAGGGTGTGCCTAACTTACCCTCAAGGTTGCATAAGCAAGATTTCAAAATTAATTCTACTCTGGAGACTTCAACCTAGTATACAATGTTCCTGGCTGGAAAAGAAGAACTGTATCATTCTTTTTTTCAAATCTTTACCATTACTTGCCCTTGTATCTCCGCCTTCTCTTTCTGCAGGAAACTTTATTTCCTACTTCTGCACACCAAGTTTCTACCTCCAGATCTGTTTGGTTCAGTTGCTGAGAAGCCTGACACACCAGTGCCACTTGGAAGAAGCCATCTACCGGTGAGCTGGGGGTGTTTTTTCTATCACTTTCTGAACCAAAGGCTCGAAGCACCTCAGTGCTAGAGATGCAGGGACTGGGAGCACCCTGGGGGTCTCCACAGCCCAGGAACTTGGGAGATGATCAAGAAAGGAGAAATGGGTGGAGGGCAGCATCGGTACCAGGAATGTCAGAGAGACTCCAATGGCAGTGAGGAAATGCAAAGTGGAGACCCCCCTCAGGGCTCAGGCGGTAGGACAGAGTGGGCTAAAGGAAGACAATTAAGAAAGTAGGACAATCAGGTTTCTCAACTACTGCTCCTCTCACTCTGCCCCTCCCAGCCGCCAAGGACTGTGAAGAGCTGGAGCTTTCTACCTCAGATTTTCCTCCCTCCAGTCCATATACATGATAGTCCAGGCCCTGCATCAAAATCCACCTCCTGCCTCAATTCAGAGGCTGAAGTGAGGGATTCACTTTTCTGGGAGGCAGCTTTTAATCAGTTCTGGATGATGTGTCTTGACAGTTGAAAGTGAAACATTAACCAGTACCCTTCAGCTCCCTTGCTACATGTCGGCTGTGGTAGGAGCTAGGTGTACTGGGGTGACATGGGAATAGGGAATAAAAAGGAGAAGGTGGCTGGCACTTGAGAGGCCAGGGCAGGTGAAGAGCAAAGCATAGGAAACACATGGTGGATGTGGCTGGGGCAGTTCACCCACAATCTGAATCACCAGAGTGAGGGTCTGGGCTGTATATTTGTGACTGACAGGCTTCCTGTATGATACTTAAAGCCAGCATTTCAGAGTCACTGATCCAGTCCACACTTTCCTGTACAGATGAGGAGACTAACCTATAGAACAGCCCAGAGGGCCTGCTGCAGCTAAAAGGCTGTGTGCAAGGATCTCCAATATTTTAGTCTTTATAAGATCTCCCACTGGATTACCTGGGAGTCTAGTCCACAGGGTAGCCCTTTGTTTCTCAGAAGCTTGTAGCCTGCTAGTTCGCTGTTATTCACTTTTTCAATTGATATTTATTTAGCAGCTTCTATGTGCTAGCCTGGGTTCTAGGGCACCAAGATAGCTCATTGCAAAACAAATCTCTCTGCCCTCATGGAGCTCACCTTCTGGCAGAAATGTCTCTGAGGGTGTGTGTGCGTGTGTGTGTGTGTGTGTGTGTGTGTGCTTGTGTATGTATGGGTGGGGCACGCTTGTATGGGAAAGTGTGTGGATTTTAAGGCTAAAATGCCAAAGAAGTTCTGTTCAAGGCATGGAAGAATAACTAGAAAATCTGTTACTTGTTCTTCTACATCCATCTCTGCTCTCAGAGCCTGAAGATGAAAACCCCTGAGGGCCTTTGAAATTGTATAGTCCAAGGTTCAAATTCCAGCTCGGCCATTACTTGCTTTGTGAGTTTGGGAAAAATCATTTAATCCACCCATGCTTCTATTTCTTCACTTGTAAAATGTATACTGATCTCACAAAACAGTTGCAAGGATTAAATTAATTAATGTACGCAAAGTATTTAGCATAGCACTGGGAGCTTAAGGAACACTCAATTAATTACTATAGTTTTAATTCTTTAGGTGGATACATTTTTTTCCCCGAGTTTGATGAGAGGTATTATTTAGTTGCTGCTGATTTAAAGAATCTAGTTCAGTGCTGTGAAATTCAAAATCTGTGAAATGTATCAATCACAAGAGAAACTGAAGAATAAGGTGTATACACAGATAAAAACAAAGTCACAGTCATTGCCAGGAAAAAATGAATATTCTTGAGAACCAATTCTAATGATGTTAGTTGTCACACTTATTACGAGTTTTGTGTATTTTGTCCATGAACATTTATTGGTGCCTCCTTTAGCCAGGTGCCATCATAAGAGCTGAAGACAGAAACATGACCTAGTCCTTGCTCTCAAGCAGCACACAATGTGTAGAAGATAATGTGCTTATTTAGAGGCACACACAACGTTATGAGATAAGAATGATTTGACAGAGGAGGTGGGTTGGGCTTCACGGAGAACGGGAATTTGAGCAGGATGTATTGCAGGATGAATAGGAGCTCACTAGCCATTTTAAGCAGAGGGGCAAGCATGTGCACAACCACTAAAGCCTGAAGGAAATGATGAGTCTGGGGGAAATGGAAAAAAGATGGGTATGGCTGGAGCACAGGATCTGGGATTTGAGAAGTCATTAGAGATGAAGCTGAGAAGAAGTGAGCTTAGAAAAGCCATGATGAGTAGTCTGGGCATTGCCTTTGAGGCCCCGTCACATACAAATCGTGGGGCTACTCCAGTTTTAAACTGAGAAGTGCATGATCCAATTTCAGCTTCAGAGAAGACAGACTGAATGGGAGCATGGCTAAGAATAAGGCATGAACAAATGAAAAAGCTCAGCAAAGCCACAAGTGAGAAGTATAGGAGGCAAGAGAGTGGCAGTTGAAAGAGATGCAGAGGGGAGGACTCAGAGGTGTTTACGAGGGAGAATTCATAAGACTTAGTTGCAATAATACAAAGCATTTCTCTGTATCAGATGCTGCACTTCGTCTTTGTTTCCATAGCAACTCAGCTTAGTTATTATTTTATACATGAAGAAGCTGATAGTTCAAGAAGTAATTAGCCCCGAATTACACAACTGTAGTTTGGAAGCAGGAGTCAAATCTAGGTCTTTTTGGCTCCAAAGCCCTGGCTCCTAATCTTCTGAAGAAGAGGGGACCCAGGACAATGTCAAATCTTACTTCTTAAGTAATGGAGTAAATGACAATAGCCAAGATAAGGAATCTACGAGTTGAAGCAACTTTCCAGGGGCGTTCAGTTTGGGGTGGGCTGAATTTGAGGTGGCTGTATGATACCCACTTTGCTCTCTGCTGTATCTCCAGTGCCTAAAATAGAGTATGGCTCCTGGCAGGTGCTCAATAAATATTGGTTAAATGAATAAATCCATGGGGAGATATGCAGTCGGCAATGGAAAATTCAACTCTGAGGTGGGACTGGAAGGCAGAGCTTTGGGAAGCATTAGCCTACAGGAAACTTAGAACCTTGAGATTAGACAACACAATTCAGGAAGAACTTTGGAGCAAGGGTAAAGAGGTAAATGGTAAAGAAGTGGGAGCCAAGGGTGGTGCCTGGGACTCTTACAGTGTGGTCAGAGGAAAGAGACACCAACAAAGAAAATGAAAAAGAAGTGGTGAGCCACTTTTTCTCCTGGAAGCCAAAAGTTTTTTTGTGAGTTTGTTTTTTAACTTTTTTTGGGGGGGGCCTTGATATTCACTGTAATATCAAGATATTTTGATCCTAGTTCCCTGACCAGGGATCGAACCCACGCCCTCAACAGTGAAAGCATGGAGTCCTAACCACTGGACAGCCAGGGAATTCCCAAGCCAAAAGTTTTAAATGGAAGAAGTGAGCAGAAGGATCAAATGCTTGATGAAAAAGAAACTGAAAGCCAGCGTGTTTAAAAATTGGGTTGTCATTGCAACCCTGGCAAGAGAAGTTTTCTGATGGAGACAGAAAGTTGAGAGAGATATCAGAACACTCTGGGTGGCAGGTAACAGAAAATGCAAATCATAGTGGCTCATTATGAGCATCCCCAGAAGCCCCCAGCGGAGTCCCCTTAAATACTATCATCCAGGAATGGGTCACAGGCCTTGTACCACTGCAGAGGAGCTAGAGAAAGCAAGTGTCCAATATGGTCAGCCTTATCACGAGAGTCAGGCTCTCTGGGAAGGCCAAGGGTGTTGGGAAATGGCTGTGAGGAGATGACTGGTGTCTGCAACCAGGAATAAGGGGAAGTGATGAACTAGCACACACGTTTCAAGGAGATGGCTGTGAAGCAAAGACAAAGCCTAGGACGTTGCTTAAGTGGAGCAGGGACCTTGGTAAGATTGGGGATCGCAGCCGTTGTGTTGTGTGTCATCATCTAGTCCTCTTGTTTACAGGACAAAGGAAGATGGATGGCAATGATACGTTTCCCCAGTTCAGCCACGATGTGCTTTCCACATCTCATTCTCTGTTTACAACGAATATCAAGGGGAACGATGAAGAACCCACCACCAGTTATGACTATGATTACAGTGAGCCCTGCCAAAAGACCACTGTGGGACAAATTGAAGCCCGGCTCCTACCCCCGCTCTACTCGCTGGTGTTCATCTTTGGTTTTGTGGGCAACTTGCTGGTCGTCCTCATCCTAATCAACTGCAAAAAGCTGAAAAGCATGACTGACATCTACCTGCTCAACTTGGCTGTCTCTGACCTGCTGTTCCTCCTCACCATCCCGTTCTGGGCTCACTATGCTGCAGACCAGTGGGTCTTTGGGAACGTGATGTGTAAATTTTTCACAGGGCTGTATCACATTGGTTATTTTGGTGGAATCTTCTTCATCATCCTCTTGACAATCGATAGGTACCTGGCTATTGTTCATGCTGTGTTTGCTTTAAAAGCCAGGACGGTCACCTTTGGGGTGGTGACAAGCGGGGTCACCTGGGTGGTGGCTGTGTTTGCCTCTCTCCCAGGAATCATCTTTATCAAATCCCAAGAAGAACATTCTGGTTATGCCTGTGCCCCTTATTTTCCACTAGTATGGAAGAATTTCCATACAATAATGAGAAGTGTCTTGGGCCTGGTGCTGCCACTGCTTGTCATGATCGTCTGCTACTCGGGAATCCTAAAAACCCTGCTTCGGTGTCGCAACGAGAAGAAGAAGCACAAGGCTGTGAGGCTCATCTTCGTGATCATGATTGTCTACTTTCTCTTCTGGGCTCCCTACAACATCGTCCTTCTCCTAAGCACCTTCCAGGTATTCTTTGGCCTGAGTAACTGTAAGAACAGCAGTCAGCTGGACCAAGCAATGCAGGTGACCGAGACCCTGGGGCTGATGCACTGCTGCATCAACCCCATCATCTATGCCTTCGTCGGGGAGAAGTTCAGAAGGTATCTCTCTGTGTTTTTCCGAAAGCACATTGCCAAACACCTCTGCAAACAATGCCCAGTTTTCTACGGGGAGACAGGAGATCGAGTGAGTTCAACATATACCCCTTCCACTGGGGAGCAGGAAGTCTCGGCTGTTTTGTAGAGGAGTAGCAGTTCACTTGTTATTTTCAAAGGGAGACAGAAATCTATATACGATGATAAGCCTCCACAGTTTGTTGAAGAATAGAGGACTCTAAGTCTCTAAAGCAAGTGTCCAGGAACCTCAGGGTTGTGTGAACCAAGACAGACTTGTGTCATTCCTTGTAGAGCCAACATGTGCTCAGGGAATATTCCAGAACAACTGTGGGCAGAGACCTGGACTCTCCAACGAGCTCATCGCAGTTCCTGGAAAATGTCACTTTGCCTTGTGCTTTTGCTCTTTCCCCCCTCGTCACCACTTTGCTCACTCTCTGATTCTATCAATCTCTTTAATCAGCTGGAGGTGGGGAAGAGAACGAGACAGGCACAGGTGAATGGAACAAGGGGGAGTGGGGTCAGGACCAAGGAGGAGGAGGAGGAAGTGTCAACAAGGCTGAGCCTGGACGAGGATGCAGGTAAGGGCTTTACTCTCCCTTAGCACCATCTCCTACTGTATTTAACTTTGGCGGCTTCCCCAGCTCATGGAGAGCTTAGGAACTGTAAGAACTTTCTAGAAGCTTTGGTTGGGTCCATGATCCCCCTTCTGCTAAATGCATGACACATTTCTGCTTTATTATGGTTTAGCTATGACAACCACGCACCCTACATTTGAAATCTATTCAGTATCTTGCCCCATTGTTCATGTGCTTCTTAGGCCTCATTCCCCTATACAAAAATTTACTAAAGGACTTCCCTGGTGGCACAGTGGTTAAGAATCCGCCTGCCAATGCAGGGGACACGGGGTTCAAGCCCTGGTCCGGGAAGATTCCACATGCCGCGGAGCAACTAAGCCCGTGTGCCACAACTACTGAGCCTGCGCTCTAGAGCCCGCGAGCCACAACTACTGAAGCCCGCGCACCTAGAGCCCACGCTCTGCAACAGGAGAAGCCACCGTGATGTGAAGTCCACACACTGCAACGAAGAGTAGCCCCTGCTCACCGCAACTATAGAAGGCCCGTGTGCAGCAACAAAGACCCAACGCAGCAATAATAAAATATAAAATGAATAAATAAATCTTTAATATTTACTAAAGTGTTTATAAAAATATGCATAATCTTTAATGAGATGAAAAAATAAAAGCCCTCGCTTGGAAACGGGAGCGTTGGAGGTCGTGATTATGAGAAAGGGGTAGGCACTAGTGAGTTCCTCCATCAGGAGTGGAGGGGTAAGCTCGCAGCAGGATGTGCAGGAATGTTTCCAGAATCAGCTAAGAGCAGAAGCCAGGAAGGATGCGTTAGAACACTTAATAGGCCTCATGTCTCTGGATCTGATGGTGTCTGTTTCCTTGTGGCTCTTCCTGCTTTCCTGTTGCCGCTGCCCACCTGTCCCCCTGCAGCCTTTATCACATAACTCTGCCTGGAGGATTACCCTACTCCAAAAGCCGGTTTGTAGCGGTCCAGGAGAGCAGCTTTGGGGAGAATGTGAAGGAAACTGTGCAACAAGAACCCCCTGTTGGGCCGTGGAGAGGGAAGACAATTGGTGAGGATACTGGGGTATGTGCTCAGAGCAGAGAAGGGGCCTGTCTTGAAAATCAAACATCGGCCTGTAACCTCAGGGTCTATTACCAGGCAGGGCAGGCCTAGATGAGGAAGACGCTAGATAGGGTGGAAAAAAATGTCTTCCAAATTACCTTCTAGCACCTCATTTTTGCATACAGGCAAAGAGTTCAGATATACACACACACACACTTTTTTCAATGTAAAGTAAAAATTAAAGCTGAAAACTGCAACTTGCAATTGTGGTAAAGTACCACTTTAAGAGTTACTATTCTGCCATGCCTAAAAATACTGTATTAGTCATAGAGACAATTCTGGTGTTGGTGGAGCACGTGGTATGTTTGGGAGACCACCGGTTCATAAATAAATGTTGATTAGGGAGTTGGAGGTCTCTGATCTGTGGATTTACTAGCTTACGGTGATGTAGCATCTAAATAATCTCAGTCGGATCACAGCACACACTCCACAACTGTCATCTCAACTGTCTTTATTCTCTCTGACTTGCTACCAAAAATCTCTTTTGCCTTGTTAGGAAGTCTAGGAAGTCGTGGATTTAATCCTATTTGAATGCTTCACGCCTTGCCAGTGTCCTTATTGATGCTCAAATGGTCCCCTCTTTGGCCGGTGGGAACTTCTAATTCAAGCTGACTCCTAATCAAAGCTTTTAAATCCTATTTGTAAAGGAGAGGAATTGGAGAAGCTCACTTAAATAAGCAGAGATTTTCATCTTGGCTGAGCTAAGAATACAAATATATGTTAGTGCATTTCCTATCTGATGCAGGCAAGAAACACAAGGCTCCTGGAACCTGGCAACTGGGGAGCTGGAAGTTACTATGGTTTTACTTTCTTGCCTCATGGCTAAAGAAGGTTTCAGAAAGATGTGTGTGTGTTGCAAGGGAGGGGGGCGGTGCTTCACCTGCAGATATTTATATTATCCTAATGAATGCATTAAATTTTGTTTTGATGATGATGAAACATAAATATTGTTTTAAAAAACTATGACTTGGGGCTTCCCTGGTGGCGCAGTGGCTGGGGGCCTGCCTGCCAATGCAGGGGACGCGGGTTCATGCCCCGGTCCAGGGGTATCCCGCATGCCGCGGAGCGGCTGGGCCCGTGAGCCATGGCCGCTGGGCCTGCGCGTCCGGAGCCTGTGCTCCGCAACGGGAGAGGCCACAGCAGTGAGAGGCCCGCGTACTGCAAAAAAAAAAAACAAAAAAAACTATGACTTGGAAAATGAATCAATACTCTTAACTATATTGTTTTAAAAGAAAAACTGTCTGATTGCCAACTACCCTGTCCTTCTTCTCCCAAAACTGACAACCACCATCCTATTCTTTCCATCTATGAGTATGATGATTTTAGATTCCTCATATAAGTGGAATTATGCAGTTCTTATCTTTCTGTGATTGACTTATTTCACTTGGCATCCTGTCCTCCAGGTACATCCATGTTGTTGCATATTGCAGGATTTCTCTCTTTCTTAAGGTGAAATAAGATTCCTTAGATGTATTAACCATATTTTCTTTATCCATTTATCAACATGCATAGAATTTCAGTTATACAGGATGAGTAAGTTCTAAATATCTGTTTTACAACAGTGTGCCTACAATACTGTATTGTACACTTAAAGATCTGTTAAAAGGGTAAATCTCATACTGTATTCCTACCACAATAAAAGTCTTTAAACTGCCTGCTTTGTTATGCTGTAGTACGACAGACTGTCTTTGTGGTACGCCCCTGACTCATGGGGGTTGCCTGCTAAGAAGCAGAAAAGGTAACAGATGCGTAAGGCAGCTGGTGCCCTCAGAGGTAAAATTTGGAAAAGTGTCTATTTGTTTTTCCATCATGAGATTCACTGTGACAAGCACACCTGAGGATCTACCGTGTGCCAGACTGGTGCGGGTTCATAACGACGGATATGTTATTCCCATGCTCTTAGACTTCCTAGTCCAGGGATGGCTGATGGGGAGGCGCGGGGGAGAACAGAGTATTAATAATCACAATGCACTGTGCAAAGCACAGAAACAGAGGTGCACGTGTAGTTTGTTGACAGCCCCGAGGAGAAGGTGACTAACCCGGTGACAGTCCTGCATCACAGTTATAATAGCTACAGTAGGATTTTATTGCCACCAAAGAAACTGCCACTTGAAAGTTGCCAACTATCTCCATATCTAGAAGTGGAAGAAACCTCAAGTCTCCTTTATTCTAGGGAGAATGTTCGAAGTGGGCTGAGTTAAGCAAATGTCAGGAAAGATGATCATTCCAGGCGATGGGTATCTTAAGACTTTTGGTGGAGCTGGGGCTTGACACAGTCCACCCCATACCAACCTCTTCGATCTGTGGCAACTGGGGCTGTTGGAGCACTTTTTCAGAGAGGCCCTGCAGCCTCCTGGGAGTAAGCCATCAAGACCCTATCTTTCCACTTTCACTTTTTCTCATTATTAAAATTTCCCTGGGAATTCCCTGGTGGCACAGTGGTTAAGACTCCGCTCTCCCAAGGCAGGGGGCCTGGGTTCGATCCCTGGTCCGGGGACTAGATCCCACATGCATGCCACAACTAAGAGTTTGCATGCCCAACTAAGGAGCCCACAAGCCACAACTAAGGAGCCCTTGAGCTGCAACTAAGGAGCCCGCCTGCTGCAACTAAGACCTGATGCAACCAAATAAATATTTAAAAAAAATTTTTTTTAATTTCCCTGATGGGGCTTCCCTGGTGGCACAGTGGTTGGGAATCTGCCTGCCAATGCAGGGGACATGGGTTCGAGCCCTGGTCTGGGAAGATCCCACATGCCGCGGAGCAACTAGGCCTGTGAGCCACAACTACTGAGCCTGCGCGTCTGGAGCTTGTGCTCCACAAGAAGAGAGGTCACGGCAGTGAGAGGCCCACGCACCGCAATGAAGAGTGGCCCCCGCTCACCGCAACTAGAGAAAGCCCACGCACAGAAACGAAGACCCAACACAGCCAAAAATAAATAAATAAATAAAATTTAAAAAAAAAATTTCCCTGACAAACTGAAATGGCCTCAGGTGAGATTAGCCAGCAGCAAAGGCCACCAAGGGCTGCCAAGAAGAAACTCAACACGAGCGAAGAGGTGCCTGGGCTGGTGAGCTGACCTCTACGAGGCAGCCCATGAATTCAGGGGAAGGCTGGCCCTGGGTGTGGTGAGTGACTGAGATTGGAAATTTCTCCAGACGCCACCTGTCTAGCACCATGTTTATAACTTGACATCCTTGGGATATCCTTGCTGCCTCACGGCCACACCATCTCCACCATCACCTGTCTCCAATCTCCTCTTCCCTGCTCAGCTGGTTTGCTGCCCAGTGGATGCCCCACCCAGGAATGAGGCACTGGCCTCCCCTTCCCGCAAGCCCCCATTCCTCACATGGTTCTTTCAGAGGCCCCTCCTCTGGCTTTGGGGAGAGGAACCCCACCCTCCTTCCCATCAACCCCACCCACTTCTATAACCCTTTCCTGCCCAAACTTGTCTCCTTACACAGGATGGAGTGAGAAGGGTTGTCATGGTGACTAGGGGCACAGGGCTGATTCTGTTACTCTTAGTAAGGCCTGGGGGAGGTGTGTGATCCTAGGTGTCAGTGGTTTTTTTGTAGAACTTCCGGGTACTCAACACCTCTTTGCCCTCAGCCTCAGGCCATACATAGTTGCCAGCTCTGGGACAACAGGAAAAGTCCCACATATCATGTTATGTAGAGAGCCGAACACATAGCTGCAGGTATGACCTGACCCACTGAAGACCACAGAGGGTCTAGTATACACCTTAATCAGCACCTTAGACTTCTGTTACCGCACATAAGGTTACATCAGCGCCATGTCTGGGTAGTGATCTGAAAGAAATACCCAAAATGCATACAGCAGACTTCCCAGCAGAGTTAAGGGGTTTCCACCAGGTCTGGACATTATCTAATAAAGCGATGAGGTGGACAGCCTGTAAGTGTCTACTTGGTTTGATGATTTGCACAGGGTGAGGGGGACGTGGTGCATGGTCTGGGAAAAGGGGTCATACTGGGAAGGGTCTAGCGAACAGACACAGTGGGAGTGGAGAGAACAGCATGGTGGCCTCTCAGCCCCGCTTGCCACAAAGGGTGTCTGGGGTAGAAGGTGAAGGGACACTGGAAGTCATGAGACCCCAGCATCACTGCTGAGGCACATGAGTGCAAAATGTAACACTGGTTGGAGGGGGGGAGGGATTCTTCCTACTTCTTCAAGGACCGTGGGGATTCTCTGGCTCTCCTGGTGAAGGGGGCTTTGGGGACACTGGGAGCTTCCTCCTTGGTGGAGATACCAGAGCACTGACAGCAACACTCAAAACATGCTGTCCATGTGGGTGAACCAGGGAAAGGGCTCAACCGCCTATTAACAGAGCTCTGTCACATATAGTTACGGCATTCTGTTGAACGAAAGAAACCAGAAAGAGGACAGAGTCTGTGATGCCATTTATATGAAGTTAAAGAAGAGGCACATCTAATCCATGCACAGAAGTCAGAGTGGCCCCTGCCGCTGGGTGGGGTACAAGGGCACTTTCTGGGGTGACAAGGCTACTCCCTATCATCTGGCTACAGGGTGTATGCGTATCAAAACTTCACCAAGATGTACACCTGGGTCTAGTGCGCTCTGCTGCACGTAAGTTATACCTCAATAAAAATAATAATTAAAGAGCTGCATTTATAAAGAATTTTTAATAACATAAGGACATGCCTATACTGTAATCTTTAGCAAAAAAAAAGCAGCATAAAGAACTGGAATGTGTGTGAGAACAATTAATCAGAAAGTATGCATGGGAAAAGGTGTGGATTAAAACACATCATGTGTTAAGAGGGACTGTTTTGAGATTGTAAGAATGTCTAATTTTTTCCGTACTTTCTATTTTTCTGTTTTTCCTAACTTGACACAATAAGCACGTGTTGGTTTTAGAGTTAGACACCTGTTTTAAAAACGAAAAGATTCACTTGCTATTTTTTCAGTCTGTCTCACTGTTGACATTGACCTAGAGTCAGCGTGAGCCCCTGTCTGTTCGTGTGAGCTGCTGTGTGTCAGGGTTTCAGCTCATTGAGCTCATGCAGTTGGCCCTTTGAACCCAAGGAAGAAATTCAATGTCCTCCCCATCTTGTGGATGAAGCTCTGAGTCCAGAGAGAGAAGCAGCCCTCGGAACTCGGGTGTAATGACTCAAAGTGGAGCAGCTACTGGAAGCCTGGCCAGCACCCCACAAGGAGGGCTGGGCATCAAGTCCAGAGCAGCAAACCAGTCAAAAGATCATTTCTCATGGAGAGTCTGAAGGCCATACATAACAGAACCAGAGCCCTGCAAACTGGGAAACTGGGAGGGCCAAGGTAAAAAAAGAAGCGGAGATGGCAAAACTAAGGCACAGCATGATACACTGCTGGTTTACTGTTGCTATGGGACAACACGGGACAACAGGAAAAGTCCCACATATCATGTTATGCAGAGAGCCGAACGTAGAGAGAGACGTTCCCATGGGTCCTCCCTTCCTTGTGCATCCCTGGGATGAACCCCTACCCCAAGAGGTGACCTGAATGTCCCCCTAAAAGGGGGTCACGCACCCTGCTAAGCTGTGCTTCCTTGTTTCAGCCTGTGAATCCTCACCCTGTATTGCCCAAATGTGGTATTTTCCAAACCAACTTGGCCATGGAGTCATTTTGTATTTAGGGGGAGAGGTCCCTTGGGGACCCCAAGTCTAGCACATCATTTCACAGAATGGGGAAACAGAAGCTCAGAGAGGGGAAGTATCTGGCCAAGGGCACACACCGAGCCAGCAGCCCAGTATGGGCAACTTCGAGCCTGCTCTACTACTCCACGCTGCCCTCTGGGGGTGAGTGTGCCCTCAACTCCACAGCCACCCAGATGACAAGACCCACAGAACACAGGGCAAAGCCCCAGCTCCACATGGCGAAGTATCAATAAAATACAAAGCAACCAATGCCACACACAGAAAAGCAACATTTGTCTGGCAGCATCTGAGAGTTCTACCCAGTGTATTACCACTGAACATAAGGCTTCTCTTCAACCAGCCAAAACTATATTCCCCATTTCCTGTGAAATTCTGTATTAATTTATTTGCTACACATTTTGTGAACGCTTTCTCAAGCATACTTTGTACGTCGCTGCTTAACTAGCCCACAGAGAGCCGGTACCTACAAAAGACTCTACAACTCGTTCTGTCATTTGATCTCAACCACAGATCTGTCGAGTAGGTTTGTGTTTGGGGCTTTTTTCCCCCCCATTTTACAGGTAAGAAAACTAAGGTCTGGAGAGTTTCAGTAACTTGTACAGATCAAGTAGTAAAGAGTGAAGCTGGGTGTTAAGTCCAGCCTCATGACTAGAGTCCAGTTCTCAACTGCTGCCTCTTGTATGAACTTGAACATCTTCTTCGTAACTCACTGTCCTGGTTGTGATTACCAGCTGCTGGGTCCTTCTGTGCTTTTCTGGCTTTTCCCAGCAGTCATATCCCTAATGGCACCAGCGGTTAGCTTCTCCCTTTCAGCTTCTATTTTGCTGATACTAATATGCTCTAGACAAGGACCCCACAGGGAACAAATTTTTTTAGAATTTTATATAATAAATCTCTCTAAGAAAGGATCACTGAATGAGTAACTAAGAGTCTGATGTTTATTGAGTGTATACTATGTGCTAAATTCTGGACATGGATGCCTCATGTAATCCTCCCAACAAACCCATGAAGCAACTACCATTATTCAGCCCACTCCACAGATGAGAAAGCTGAGGGTAGGGCGAGGCTTCGAGCTCAGGCAACCTGACTGTAGAGGCCACTTCCACAGGTTTGGGGTCTCCTCAGATCACAAGCCAGTGCTTCTTATTCTGTGGCGCTGGCTCTCCACTATGTTCTTGGTTTTGTGGTCTACAATTAAGATTCATAGATAAGTAACCAACCACCAAGGAAGCCTGGGGTGACTGCATATAATATTGAAATCAAATCTTGAACTTGACCCTATTCTTCTGCCATTTGTTGCCTGTTTTGTGTTGAAAAATTCTCACAGAAATTCCAGATAGACTGTATCCTTGGAGTGAGGAACTCTGCTGCCTACATCCCTGGCAGAATACAGGCACTCACAAATGCCTGCTGGCTTGGAGGGCTGCAAAACAGTGGATAGGGAGAGTGAAAATTCATGACATGCTCCCAAGATGCTTGATCTGGAGAAAGATGGGCAACATGTTTAGCTCACAGGTAAAGGTAGAGTAAAAACCCTTAAGCAACCAGTTATTTTAGTTTGCAGAGGAAAACAGTATTGGGTGGTGAGCATATGTGTGTGAGTCGTGGCAGGCAAGGGGGGTGAGGGGAGAGCAGATAAAGGGGAGCACGGGGTTAAGGTGAGATGTTCCCTTCACTTCAAAGCTGGTTTCAGCTGGCTTTCACGGAAGACAAACGGCAAGGGGGTCAGAATCTCTCACCCGTTGAGCCTCCCCGTTGATAAGCCCTGCGGTCTTAAGTCCTCCTAATCATTTGCTTCTTGGCCAGCAGTTTCTTTCAGTAAAATGAGGGCTTTTGACTAGATGGACATGAATGTTCTTCTAGTTCTATTACCCTTCAATTCTTTCTGTTTTCCCTTCAATTCTTTCTGTTTTCTAACAGACTGTGTGGTTGGATGAACTGAGAACCAAAAAGAAACTGTGTAATCAGGGAAGCCCATGAATAAGCTTTCAGACCAGCTATCTATTTTCTAGTCTATTTCAAGCTCAATTTTTCTTTTTTTTAGAAAAAAAGACTGTTCTCTGATGATTTTCTGCACTGCCACACACTTATTCATTAAAACTCCGCCCCCAATTCAGAAGAAACTGTGCATTTCCTTCTTTTATGCTGTCTGGATGTTTGATTTGCACAGCTCAACTGGTCAGAGGAACTAAGACATCTGTCCCCCTGCGAGAATCTCTCTCGGTAAGTCACCTCTCAGCCACTTTGCCTATTACTTAGCTCAGCTTGTGTGATGAGTAAAAAGCCTTTGCAGGAAACCATGGAAGACATTAGAAAAACACCAGGTGCTCGCTGAACTATCTTAAAATATTATCTTTAAGTAAAAAGTTAGATTTCAGAATGGTTTCAGACTGTGATAACATCAAAGATACAAAACATGATTATGAATGAAAAACTTTAAAGGGAGCAATATTATTTTTAAAAGCCCTCACCTTTCATAAGAAAGATTTTTCAGAGAGATGATGATTATTGGCCAAAACCTTGACAGAGATGATCTTCTGGTAAGGAGAACTAAAACCTCCTCATCAGGATGCCCTCTGAACAGACGCCTAGCCAGAAGTTGCATCCAAGTCTTCTTTTTTTTTTTGGCCAAGAAAAGAAGGAAGCCTGAAAATTGTCCAAATTAATAACAAGTTTCAAATATCAAATGAAGTTTCACGGCATATTCAGTGTATGATTCTTTTTCTGGCTCAGAATTTAAAAGTGAGATTTTCTGTGTGCTTCTCTCAGCTGCCTAATCTGAGGTACCAGGAGTTTGAGACTCACAAGGACTAATTAGGGAAAACTCTCAATCAAGCAGTGGAACTTAAATAGACCAGGCAAGTCAGTGGGTTGTGAAGGGACTGAGCTAACCCAGGATGTATGATGGGAGATGAAACACTGTCCACTTGGTCATTTCTTATGTATGTGTGGGAGCTCTTAACCATAGCAGCTCAGAAACTACAAACACAAACTTCAGAGAAAATGTGAGAATGGCAGTCTGGATTTCACAACTGGCTGCTGGTTCCTATGACCTTCTCAGGGGACTCAGGCATCAGCCTGTTTCATTTTGACTACACTGAGGCACCAGGCTGACAGTCCTGTTTTTAGTTCTCTCACCAAAGAGTGAAAGATAGGGGACCACGACGGATAAGAGTACAGGCTGCCTGCATTCAAAACTAGTTGCTTCCTCACTGTGTGTCTTTGGCGAAGTTACTCAACCTCTCTGTGCTCTGAGGCCCTTATTTGCAAAATGGGGACAATAACCTGACCCGCCTCACTGGGTCACCTTGAGGATTAACTGAATGAATGGAAGTGAAGCTTGGAACAATGTTTGGCAGGCAGAGCACCCTGGGGAACTGTTCATTACCACCAGCACGCTCGTAATGATGCTGTGTGTAAGCTAACTCCTGGGAATGGCAGCTTCAGAATAGATTGTAAGACAGTGTTGGACGGTGCCTGACCCGGTTTCTGGACATTATCACAGCTTCATTCACTCCACATGGCTACGCAACATCAGATTTTATTTGGTGAGATGATACTCTCCATCTAGTAAGCAGAGAAGCAGGCAACAAACATCCCTTACTACAGAAGTTCACTGTTTGACCAAAAAAGGGACTTCAGTTAAATGTAGAAATCTATGTATCAACTTTTAAAATCTACTGGTGTTTAAGATAGCTTGCATTCATGACGGACTGTTAAGGACATACTAGGACTTTAAAAAAGATCTCTTCTTTATTCACAGAGTCGAGCAAAATGGATTATCAAACATCAAGTCCCCTCTACGACATTGATTATGGGATGTCAGAGCCCTGTCAAAAAGTCAACGTGAGACAAACTGCAGCCCAGCTCCTGCCCCCGCTCTACTCGCTGGTGTTCATCTTTGGTTTTGTGGGTAACATTCTGGTCGTCCTCACCCTGATCAACTGCAAAAAGCTGAAAAGCATGACTGACATCTACCTGCTCAACTTGGCCGTTTCTGACCTGCTTTTCATCATCACCATCCCATTCTGGGCTCACTATGCTGCAGACCAGTGGGTCTTTGGAGATATAACGTGCCAGTTTTTCACAGGCTTCTATTTCATTGGCTTTTTCTCTGGAATCTTCTTCATCATCTTCTTGACAATTGATAGGTACCTGGCTATCGTCCATGCTGTGTTTGCTTTGAAAGCCAGGACAGTCACCTCTGGGGTGGTGACAAGTGGGGTCACCTGGGTGGTGGCTGTGTTTGCCTCTCTCCCAGGAATCATCTTTACCAAATCCCAGAAAGAGGGTTCTCGTTATACATGCAGCCCTCATTTTCCATCCAGTCGGTATCATTTCTGGAAGAACCTCCAAACTTTAAAGATAGTCATCTTGGGCCTGGTGCTGCCACTGCTTGTCATGATTGTCTGCTACTCGGGAATCCTAAAAACCCTGCTTCGGTGTCGCAACGAGAAGAAGAAGCACAAGGCCGTGAGGCTCATCTTTGCCGTCATGATTGTCTACTTTCTCTTCTGGGCTCCCTACAACATCGTCCTTCTTCTGAGCACCTTCCAGGAATTCTTTGGCCTGAATAACTGCAGTGACTCTAATAGGCTGGACCAAGCCATGCAGGTGACAGAGACCCTGGGGATGACACACTGCTGCATCAACCCCATCATCTACGCCTTCGTCGGGGAGAAGTTCCGAAGCTATCTCTTACAGTTCTTCCGAAAGCACGTTGCCAGATGCTTCTGCAAAGGCTGTCCAGTCTTCCAGGGAGACGCTCTAGAGAGAACGAGCTCCATTTACACACGATCCACGGGGGAGCAGGAAATCTCTGTTGGCTTGTGACCTGACTCAGTTTTTATATGCAGATTAGGGGCAAAAGCGGTTCTTTTAAAGAGGAAGTTACTGTCATAGAGGGTTTAAGTTTCATCCATTTATTTGGCATCAGCTCTAAGTATATTAGATATTTCAAGCTCATCAGTTCTAGAAAGCCAAACCAAAACACGTGATGAAATAGCAACCTTCTCACCTCCCCTCCACATACATCAATTTATTGGCAAACTCTCCCTTCACTGCAAAAGTTCAATATAAAAAAAAAAAATCCTCAGAGAATTGCTAATTCCTGAGTTCGGTTACCTGAACGGGAATAACAAAATGAACTGAGGAAAGTACTGTATAGTTTCTTATCGGAGTAGGGCAACATCCAGGTTGCAAATGTGCTTAAAATATATCTTTCTCTTGCCATGGGGAGAAAAGACATGCCCGTGATCAGTTAAGAAATGACAACTTCCATGTGGGATCTCCCCTCCAAGGTGTGGTTAACAAGTTCCACAGACATTCACACCAGGGGAGAGCCCTGTGGCCTGCTGAGAGCTGGGAAGGCTTCTTCGCAGAGAAGGGATTGGAGGTGGATGGTCTGTTGATGAAGAGGGAAGATGAGCTGCAGGCACCGCACTGGCAAAGACTGGCTGTGGGGAGATGTGCTCTGGTTGGGGGAGCCCCAGGGGAGGAAGGATGAGGTGAGAGCATGAGGAACCTGGACAGCGCTGCTCATCAAAGTCCAAGAGCAGAGCAGGGAGCCCTTGCCAGTGTTGCAGAAGGCTCATTCCACAGCCAAAGGATGGCCTGGAAAGGTGAGCATTCAGGGCAAGGAGACCAAAACAATCTGATCGAGTGAGGAGGCTCCACTTAGGTCGAGGCGCAGGAGATGGGAAGGAGGGGTGCATTCTCACAGCATTTAGGATGAGAGTCAGCAATAATAGTTGGGGCGGATTTGGCTTGGCGGTGAGGAGCAGAGAACAGTCAGAGTGAACCCCTAGATTCCACACGAGCATCAGAGATGCCCTGAAAGAGACACCAAGAAGGAGGAGGAGGTTTAGGTCAAAACAGGAGTTGGTGGAAGATAAAGTTGGTGGTCTGTGAGCTGACCAAAGCCCTAGGCACACAGACCCTGGGCTGCCTGTCACTGACTGCTCCTGCCCCCAGAGCTGTCCGTCCCATCCAGGCTCGAATCATGAGGCATCTCCAGGGGGCTCTGAAACACCAGATTTACGAACGCACGAGCCTGAGGTCCAGGAACACTTTTAGGTCAGATATGACATCTAGGTGAGGACTGATTACACAGTTAATGAAAATCCAGAGCTTTATAAGCACCGAGTAAAGAGGTCCCCAAGAGCTGCAGGAAGCCTGAATGACTGTTTCTGCCTGTTTCAGGCGCACCACTATTTACGGTTTTCTGGATCTAACTATCAATAGACAAAGGGAAGAAGGACACACTCATTTGGAAACAGGCTGCCTCAAGCTTTATAAGCCACAAAACGTGCAATTTACTAACCTCTGTGTTTCAGGCTGAGTGTGGAGGCTTTAGATACACCTTCCAGGCACCATCTCCAAACAAAGCATATCCAAACACTAAGAGACTTATTCATTTCAAAGGGAGAATTTGAAATTTTTCGCAGTTGCTACTTCTGTTATTTTGTATATGCCTAAGATTGTTTTGAATTCAGGGGTAGCTAAGACTATCGTTGTAAAGATTAGGTGGGAAAATGTAAAGGAGTGAGAATCCCTCAGGAGATTAAGGTGTCAAAATAAGAGGTACTACTGATTTTTCTGCAGTTCTTAAATGGGAATCTTGAGGGTTGTGGCTATCAATGGGAAGTGACTGGAAGGACCTTTTCTTTTGCCCTTAAGGTTACTGAGAGTGCATATATAACACATGACCCTCACCTATGAATCAGTTCAAACATTCTGGTATCTTTGTGTATATACATATAAACATATATATATGTATATATACACATATACATGTGTATGACATTCTTACATATATAGGAAGTTACAAACTGCTTAGAAGAAAATATGTATCTAATAAAAACCCTGTAAAATAACTGGTTGTATTCTTGTATTTTCAGCCAAGTTTACATTTAGAAAATAGCACATAAAGTTGTGAGAGCATTTTGTGTAGCTGTTTCGGAAAATTTCATACACACACACAAACACACATATTGAGAATTATTTTTCTAATTATTTTTAAAAGTTAACCTTCTCCCTGGATCAAATTGCCAGAATAATTTGTTTTTAAAGATGCTACTTCCCAGAGTGGTGATTCTGAACAACTGACCCTGCAAACTTTTAAATTTCAAATTTAATTCTGCTCAAGCAAAAGAACTGACATATTTTTTTAAAAAAATCAATGTGTGATTCAGCATATGCCAGCTGTCTATGCTTGAAAATGAAGACATACAATGTCATAACCTGGTCATTTATCTGTAGTCTTGAGTTACAGATACATAATGCAGGAGGAAGAGGTTGGTGGCTATAAAGATTACTTTTCTTCCATTTAAAGTCTCTCCCCAAAACTTGGCTGTAATTTCAGCGATGGCAACGGTGCCCATGTGAACTTCTGTGCACGTGTCTCTCACCCTCAAGGAGGACAGGTGCTCCATGTGGAGGTGACCTGGCCGGGCACATTCACACTGGTTTTCCCCCTGCTGTCCTCTCCCCTTCCAGAGTGGACTCTAGAGTTGGCCAGCGTCCTACATGCAGGTCTGTGAAATGAGCAGCAGACAAGGACAGCTGGAGCTGGTCCTTAGGACAGCTTCTCCCTAACAATACCTGAAAGACTTCCATCTCATAGGCTACAAGGAGGCATGAACCAATGAAGGCTGGAAGAGGGCTGGGATTAGAGCAGAGGGAAGGGCCAGGGAGAAAGCAGGCCCTGCCCCATATGACAAAGGCAGCTGCCATAGGGAGACTGGAAAGTGTCAGTTTTTATGGCTGATACACATGCACTTCTTATCCTCTTTCCCTCTGAAAAAATGAATCCAACGTTAACATGAAGAAAAAGCTACCCAACGTGTCTGCAGCCTTTCCAGGGTGCATACCCCACGCTCACTCCTCGTTTGCCTGGATCCTCCATGCCCCTTGCTTTGCAGGCCCCTCCACTGCCCACCTCTTCTCTGCCCATCCCTTAGATCAACAAACAAGTGTGAACTCATTATGGCCTGCAGGTTCTGACTCCATTCACTGCCTCAACTCAGAGGCCCCATCAAGGACGGGGTTGTATGTGCCATGGAGAAAGTCAAAGAAAAGGTAAACGTCCTTAGCAGGGAGCAATAATGTGCAAATTCATAAGCTAAGATTCTGTTGACATATATATTCCAAGGGTTCTCAGTAAAAGCAGCTCTGACTAAACTAAAACGTACTGGCATTTCTACTGATTAAATTAATAAGTCATTTACTTTCTATCTGAAGGAAGGACAGATTCCCCAACATGAACATCAACGTTCAAATGTTAACCCTTCTAATGAAGACATCAGACACCACTGAAGTGAGAAGTGAGCCAGAGAACAAGTCCTGAACTTCCTAACTGCTCTGGCTCATAGTCTGGTAACATATCTTTTACCTACAGTTCAGGGTTTGCGAAGACCTCCTATAACCCTCAGGGGTGAGGGTGGACAGAAGAGGCAAAAAGAGGCATTTCCATAGCTCCTTTGCAATTAAATAAAATTCACTATAAAAGTCTTGCTTGTATTTTTCCAAAATACTGTCAAACTTTAATATATTACATTATGTATATGTCATAATTGTGCCACATTTTCCATTTTCCTTAATTTGTTGTAAGCATATTTACAAGTCTTACTTATATTTGGCTCCATATTGTTACTACTTTGAGAATAAGTTCTGTGTCACTGTGATTCTGTCATGTTTCAGGAACTTATTTTTGTCTCCTTTCTTAAAGTGGTTAACTAGTTTTTCAAAGCACACACTTAAACATCTTTTTCACATTAAATTCAATGGGAAGCCCTTCAAAACCATTAAGAACCTTGGGCTATCCTGTCCCCCTGTGGCCACTTAGTAAACCAACAGGGGGGCCAGCAGCCATCCTTGACCACAGAGAATGTAGACAGGGGGCATTCTTACACTCAGCCGTTTAATCTCTGTCTCTGCTGGCGCCACTCCTGCTGTGGACAAGAAGTATTTCCACAGCAGCTCGCGGTGGATGATGCACAACTCATTCTTGTTATTTGTGAAGAACAAGAGGAGCATCAGTGGAGGCCACACTGATGCCTGCAGGGAAGGTCCCAGCTGCCCAGGGCCAATCCCTACAGATCTGGTCAATCTCTGGGATTTTGATTTGATCAGTCTGCGATGAGGCCTGTGGTTATGACTTTCAGAAATTCCCCGGGTGATTGTAAGTGTCACCAAGTTTGAAAACCACTTGCTTACAGCCCGTCGAACCGAAAGCAGGTTCGAGAGATGGCTGATGTCTGAGGAGGATGCTGCCCGGCCTGGAAGTGGGTGGCATGTGGGCCCGGTAGACTCTGGATTCAGACCCTCAAGTCTCATAACAGTGCATTGACTCTGTCTTCCCCCAAGCTGGTTTTAAAAGCGTGTAAATCTAGACTTAATTGGCAATATAAAATATCTGTATTTGAGGCTCCAAATATTTCGTTTTCATTTCTGGTTTTGGATTATGTTTTGACCCATCCATTCCAAGTGAAAAGTAAATAAAAGTGGGATGTCTGGTGCCCATGCTGAGCTTGACGGCTTCAATTTCAACAGAGAACAAGTCCATCATGTACAAAAGGTCTGTCTGAGATGGTTTACAAGTGAATATAGATTTTGCTTCTGTTGGCAAAAGAATACTCCCCCCATTTCCTCCTCCCTTCAGTGAGCCCCACCATTAACCATGACCAGTAAAAAGCATTATACCCGAAGAACCAGATAACTCTGGGAGTCCCTTTCAACCCTGGGTGAGGCAATGATAATTCTGCAGAGAAATCAACAGTTTTAAAACAGCAATTGTTCCTATTTAGTCTAAAGTTCCTCTACTTGTGTTTACTGCCACTTACCTAATATTCTTCAAAAATTCCTTTTAAGAAAATTATGACTTTTTGTAACATATAATCAAGTCAGGGCTCTGTTGATTGGTTAACTCACTCCTTCATGCAGGGTACAAAGTAGACCCTGGTAGACGAAAGAGCAGCTATTTAAAAATCAGACTGGGACTTCCCTGGTGGTGCAATGGTTAAGACTCCTTGCTCCCAATGCAGGGGGCCCGGGTTTGATCCATGGTCCAGGAACTAGATCCCACATGCATGCTGCAACTAAGAGTTCGCATGCCACAAGTAAGGAGCCCACCTGCCACAACCAAGGAGCCCACATGATGCAACTAGGAAGTCGGCGAGCCACAACTAAGGACCCTGCCTGCTGCCACTAAGACCCAATGCAACCAAAAAAATAAATAAATATTTAAGGAAAAAAAATCAGACTGACTTGAGCTCCAGCCTTGAGACTGTGGGAGCTTGTGGAAGTGACTTAAAGACCCTGGATCTCAGATTCCTTTCCTGTAATTTGGGGCACTGTTAACATCCACCAGTGAATTATGCTGGGATATGGTGTCTAGACCAGCACTGTCCAGCAGGATTTTCTGTAATGATGAAAACGCTCTGTATCTGCACTGTCCAATACAGCGGCCACCAGACTACTGCAAAATGTGGCTAATGTGACTGTGGAACTAGGTTTTTTATTTTAATTAATTTAATTTTAATATGGCCAATGGCTATATTAATGGACAGTGCAAGTCTGGCATACAACAGATACTCGTAAATATCAGTAACACCTGGATTGGCATCAGGGATTCCTACGTTTAAATTCCTAGGCACATTACTACATGTTTCTAAGCCTGTTTCCTCATCTGTAATATGGGGCTAATAATAATACCTACCTCACAGATTGGTTCAGAGGATTAAACAGAAATTACACGTTAATGGCTTAGCACAGTACCTGGCGCACAGAAAGACCCTCTTGTAACTGTCGGCTGCTTTCCTAATAATGGCTGTTTGCTCTTTACACTAGGGCCCCCCCCCCCACCGCGAAGAATGCTCTTCAACATGGTGGGCGATCCAGCTCACTTTCTGTAGTGGAATAGAAGCACTGCAGACCTGAGAGGGCTCTTTGGGTGTGAAATCAAACACCATGGATTTACAGTAATAGATGGAGAGGGCCTCCCAACTTTATGGCATTGTGTTCAATCCATTCGACCTTATGGATCTCCTTTGAAAAGCCTTTCAAGGGTAATTAACCTGATAATGTAATTCTGGCCGGATGCAGACCCTGTAGCTCAAAGCAAAATGGGAGATGGAGGTGTGGGTGGCAGGCCAACTCCCCTCCCCTGCCTCTGGGATTCTGACAGAAGCTTACACACAAGGAGAATCAAGAACTCGGTAAGTACTGAATGTACAATGAGCTCTGGCAAAGTAACATGGGCAGATGTGGCTTAGGCAGGAAGGCAATGGGGTTTCTCACCACTGTCCTCCATCTAGATCTGGGACCTCACCCCCAGGTGAGCCCGGGGAAAGGGGAGCAATCAAAAGACCCTTGGCCCACTCTCCTCCCATGGAATCTGGGACAGTCAGGGGTGGGAGAGGGATGGCAAGTGTCCCCGTCAGCCCTCCCCTGAGAGGGAGAGGGGACTTGGGCAGAGGCTCTGCCCTCCGTGGAGCAGAAGCAGAAACCTGGGGAAATGGTAAGTGAGGGAGGTCTCTCTAGTACCATTCAGCTGTGCATTAACCGTCTGCAGCTCAACATTCATTCATTCAACAAACACTTGTGGAGGGCCTACTACGTGCGAGACAACAACCATTCCACGAACGGGAGTCTGTCCTCACAAGATTCACTGTTAAGAGAGAAAGGCAAGCAAATAAACAAAGTGACCTGGTGTTTGAAGAGCGCCCTGTGAATGAGGTACAGGGAGGAGAGTGAGCTCTCCCAGCCCGAGTACAAGGGCCCAAGGAAGGGAGCCTGAAGGAGGCAATGTGTACTTGAGCAAGGGCTGCTGAGAAGCTCCTTAGGTGGTCATGGGAGAAGGAACAAGTGTGCAGAGGTGACAGAGAGCAAGGCACAGGCCAGGGGCCTCAAGTGGCACAGCCAATGAGATAGGTATAGATGGATAGACAGATATACAGACTATGCGAGTGTGGGGGGAGTGGGCATTCCTCCCAAGGGAGGTCAGGAGTGGTGGCCAGTACAGAGAGGGCAGGACCAGGAAGTGTCCCCGCCAGGCTTCCCCTGGGCAAACCCTCTGCCCTGCCTTTGAGCAGAAGCAAAACACAAGGTGATGGGGAGCCAGGAGTCTCCCCAAAATACTACCCAAGTGCATTAGCTATTTATGATTCCACATTCCCCAATTACTCATTAATTCAACATTTACTGAGTGCCTACTGTGTGAAATGTCTGTGTCCAGCTCTCAGGTGTGGATTCCTTTCTGCTGGCCACAGGAAACCCCTGACACCATTAGACCCCATCAGCTTTGCTTTTCAGAAAAAGTCTGTCTGTAGGACAAAAGGAGAGACTCAGGGAAGGAGCAGGCATCACAAACCAGAGGCGGTAGGGTGAGAAAAGCCAAGGATCACATGGGCCCCAGGGAATGAGGTTTCCATGGAAGCAGAGTTATTTCCAGACATCTAAAGCTCTCTGCTTTTAGTGCCAGTGTTTTTATCATGGCCATTTTATAAGGAGAGCCTGTCTACCACCTCTGCTTGTATCTATGCCTCCTTAAGTAGATTACGCCGAACAGTATGTACTTATTCCTTACTGTCCAGCATCACTGTCCTGAGCGCAGGTCGTGGAGGCGTGGGGACACGTCTGCACCTGCAGACAAGGCCCCAGGCTCTCTGAATTCTTGGATCTGGTTTTGTAACTTCCCTGTCTCTCCTCTTGCTCTAGTTTGCAGGTACCAAAGGGAATAATTTAAAAGTCTCCTTCCCACTCCTATCTCCAGTTCCCTAGTTTCCTATCCTAGAGGCAATGAAGTTACCAGATTCTTATCATTCAGCAGATATTTCCTACATATATAAGCAAATTCTGCATCCCTATCTCCTACTTTTATACAAATGCTAGTACAATATACTACACCTTGGTTCTTTTCACTTTATGATCTTGGGCAACTTACTTAAGCTCTCTGTGCCTCACTTTCTCCGTCTGTGAAATAGGGATAATACCAACCCCACAGATTGTTCTAAGGAGTAAATAAATACATTAACTGGCATATGGCAATATGTGACATGTACTAACTGTCCCATGACGGCCATTCAGAGAATTTTAGCTATTGTTGTTGTTTGCCATTCAGAAAAATTTTATTTGTATGCAAGTGAACTTACTTTTTCTTTGGATTCTGGGTTTTGTGGCATGTTCAGAAAAGCCTTTCCCACTCTGAGATTGCAAAAGACTCCGTGTTTTCTTGGCTTCATTTTTTTTAATATAATTTTTACTGCTCTCTCTGGGATTTATCTTGGAGTATGGAGTGACGAGGGGATCTAAGACATCCCCCCCCCAGGGGGCACACAATCATCCCAAGACCATTTGTTAAATAATTTTCCTACTAACTTAAAATGCCATCTCTCTAATATTTTAAATGCCCCTCAATGTCTGGCTCTACTTCTGTACTTTCAGTTAAATGACTGCATCCTGGGGTGCCATTTAACACGTTTCTCTGTACCCTGTATTTTCTTCAAATTGGTTGTTACATCTGGAGGCCTCTTGAGCTGCAGGTGTGATTCCCTGGGGAGACACCTCATGAATGCGGCAAGCTCTTCCATCGCTCCACACAGGGGGTGCACTGTCACCATTACTGTGATGTCAGTGTTGAGCACTGGGCTCGGGGCAGTCATATCAGTTAGAGAGCCCCCCTGCCAGCCTTTGGTTGTCTTTCAAGGGCACTGCAGTGGACACAAATTAGAGAAGCAACTTGCCTACACTGAAGTCTGGGTGTATGATACCCAGGTGAGCCAGTCAGATCCTGCTCCCAGAGATGATGACCATGACTGGGCCCCAGAGCAGCAGGCAGTGACCTGGAGAGAGTACCAATAACTGCCTGGTGGGGGGTGCGGGGGGAGGCTGTCCCAACACAGAACTGCCCCAGGTCACATCTTTCCCAGGGCCAGATGCTTGGCGATTCCTCCTCTCCTGTGATCAACCCCAGGAATCTGCCAGCACTTCCCTTCATTGCTGGGTAAGCCTGAGTGGCTCTCTGTTTGCACATAGGGTGCCTTCAGGAATACAGACAATACAGTCACAGAAGTTCCTGCTTCCCCTACACGTGCAGCAGAAGCACTTCTCCACACCACACTTTCCAGCGGCTCCCTTCTTTTTCCAGTTGAGTGGAAGGTTTCATCCACAGATGCACAGATATTTGTTCACCAGCTATTGTGAACTGAATGTGACCACCACCACCCGCCTCCCATTCATTTGTTGAAATCCTAACCCCAATGTAGCCCCAATGTGAAATCCTAACTCCAATGTATTTGGAGGTGAGGCCTTTGGGAGGTAATTAGGTCATGAGGGTGGAGCCCTCATGACTGGCATTAGTGCCCTTATAAAAGAGACAGGAGAGCTTGCTCTTTCTCTGCTCTTCCCCTGTGAGAATACAAGGAGAAGATGGACATCTGGAGGCTTTCACCAGACACCAGACCTGCTGGCACCTTGATCTTGGACTTCCCAGCCTCCAGAAGTGTGAGAAATAAATGCCTGTTGTTTAAGCCACCCCGTCTACAGTGACTGGTTACAGCCAACCCAAGGTGACCAAGACACCAGGCATTTTGCTACAATGTGTTTCTTTCTTTCTATTTATCTATCTATTTTGGCTGTGCCAGGTCTTAGTTGCAGCATGCGGGCTCTTAGTTGTGGCACGTAGACTCTTAGTTGCAGCACGCAGACTCCTTGGTTGCAGCATGTGAACTCTTAGCTGCAGCATGCATGCGGGATCTAGTTCCCCAACCAGGGATCGAACCCGGGCCCCCTGCATTAGGAGTGTGGAGCCTTACCCACTGGACCACCAGGGAAGACCCCAAAGTGTTTCTCTGTCCTTTTGGAAACTGCTTTTTTAAGGGATCTATATTAATTACAAAATAATATCATTTTTGGAAAGTGAACCCTTCTGCCCCTCTTAAAGTGCTGTCCCCCACCGCATAGTTTTCCTCCTCTATCAAAACCTCCTCTCCCATTTTTCACCCAGCACAGGGTAACTAACAGATTACAGTGGAAAAGTGTCACTAATTCGGGGGATTTGCATTTTAAGTTAATCATTTATATACCCAAAAATACTTATAGAGAAGCTAGTATGCTGGTGCTAGGGTCACAATGGGGCACGAGTTCCTGTGTTCACGGAATGATACAAGAGTCTAGAGACAGGATCCAGAGAAGTAAACAGACAATTGTACAGTGTAGAGTGAGGCATGCTCCAGCACCGAGGAGGGCTTCCCAGCCCAGTGCTGGGCTGTCAGAGTTGGCCTCCTGGCAGTGATGATGGCTCAGCGAAAGCCTGAAAACCAAGGAGGGCCTTCTGACAAATCAGGGTTAAACCAGGTCCCATGCTCAGAAGCATGAATGAAACTATTTTATAACCAGACATACTTTTCCTCAGTCTAAGCTGCATTTGTTTCAGAACACAAAGTTCCATTCCATCCTTCCTAGCATGTTCAATCCGACTCCGTGATTTTTCAGCTAAATTCAGGATGCATACAAGTCATTTTCTGCTCGGTGCTCCATTGCCAAAAAGTTTTCCCCTTTCCCCTGACTCCCATGGTTGACTCTTCTAGTGTAGTGAATCTCAACCAGGGGATGGCTTTCCCCCAGGGGCCATCCAGCCACGTCTGGAGACATTCCGGTCGTTACAGCTTGGGAAGAGACCAGGGGTACTGCTCAGCATCCTACAATCCCCCACAACAAAACTGTATCCACCCCAGCCGTCAGCAGTGCCACGGCTGAGAACCCTCCTCCAGCCTCAGCAAGGAGGACCCTGGATCAGGCCCCGCACAGACTGCTGCAGCTGACTCCAGACTCACGGAACATTCTGGACACTCTGCATGGCCACAGGAGACTCAGGCTATCCACAGGCACCCATTCCTGTCACTCCACCACTTCCACAGCCTTTCCACACCTGATGATGCAGGACAAGCCCACAGTGGTCCCACCAAAGATGCTCTCAGCTTCCCTACAGCATGTGCAGACCTAGTGAGTGTGTGTTCCCTGTCCCCCACCAAGCCCCCTTGGCCAGGTGACCTTAGAACACAGCAGTTCCAGATATTTTTCTCAGTGATCCAGTTTGTGTGCATATGGGGCTGGGGGGGAGGGGGCTATTATATGAGGAGAAATTACAAGGAAAAGTGTATATATGTGGGATGAATGGAAGAATTTCGATGGAAACAGTGTATGAGAAAACACAGAGGCACAGAGAAGAGGTGGCTTCAGGGAACAGATGGTGAGTGGTTTCATGAGAGGGGAAAGTGAGAAGGGAGTGGAAAAAATTGGGACTGGAGGCTGGCGAGTAGAGGACAAATGAGTATGGGCCGCGCACACCCTGCTAAAGGAGTGTAGACCTGTGGGGGAGGAGGGGGCTTTGAAGCCAGGGAGTAAACGCATACTTTGGACCCTGAATGGCCCCAGCGAGTGGCAGATGTGCTGGAAGAAGACTAGAAGGGAGGCAGGGACCCTAGGCAGAGGTTTTGGCAGTGCTCTTTCTGGGACACAACGGGCGCCTCTACCAAGATAAAGAGCTCTGTGTGGAGAGAAATTAATGTATTTGAAAGCTATGAGGGAGAACCACTCATTAAGATTTGGATTTAGGGAGTGAGTGAGTGGCAGAGGTCAAGGCTTGGGCCCCAGCCCAAAGGGATGGAGAGCACTGGCTCCAGGATGTGGGATGATGGGTTCAATTTTTAGGACAGGTTGAGTGAGAAATCCTGGAGGACATTCAGGTGGCAGTGTCGAGAGCCGCTGGATGTGCTGGCCTTGAACCCAGTGGAGCAAATGGGTGGAGATCCACATTTGGGGTCATAGGAAATGAACACCGTGAGGGGTGGACAAGTGGCTCTAGACAGAACCCAGAGGAACACAGGCAGCAAAGGAGCCCGAGAGGAGGAGAAGGAGAAAGTGGGCAGGGCAAAGCCAACTGCAGAGAAGAGAGCTCTGGGAGGAACAGGAAGTGTCAGTGATGTCTAATGCTGCCAAGCAAGATAAGAACGGAAAAAACATCTCCTGACCCCGTGATGCAATCAGAAAGGCGCAATAACTTAGTAGCTCCTGCCTTGTCTCTTCCTGGACCAACTCATGGCAAAGGAGCGTAGAATCATATTTCCTCCTTCCCCCAGAAAAACATGATTTTTGTCCCCAAGTTTTGGGCTCTCCCGAGGGGACAGGACTGGCCTTTGTAGTCTGAAGGTCCTGGTTTACTGGTAGAGGGAAGTGCCCTTTCCAATGATCTTTCCAGAGAGTGTGGCTGAATCCTATGGGACAGGAAGGGATGGGACCATGGACTCTGAGGCAGAGATAGGAGCCACCTCAAATAGAGTCCTCGAAGGCCCCAGGGCCTGGAAGGAAATGGCTGCAGAGCCTCTGAGGAGACTCAAGGACCAGCCTGGGGGAGAATTGGGCAGGAGGGAGCACAGCCTGCAGTCTCCAAAACGTGAGGCTCACATGGGCCATGGGCCTTGGCCCTTGGAGGGGCCCAGAGCAACCAGCCAGGCTGAGGACCAAGGCAAACCCCGTCCTGCAATTAAAATCTACCATGATTTAATTCTGTTAAAGGAACTATTTTTAAAGTGAGATGCTACTTAGTTTATTACCTTTTACCACTGTTTATAAGAAAAAAATTCTTATCTAATTAAGATACGGTTAGTATCCAATCAGTGACTGTCCAACACGACCGACCCTACGAAAGCTGGAGTGTGGCCAGTGAGGTGGGGAAGGAGAGGCGGAGAAGGGAATGTTGCGGGGGGCGGGCAGGAGGGACAAGCCACTTCCTCTTCCACTTTTCTGTTCACACCCTGATGACAACGGTGAGTAAGCCAAGGGAACGGTCAAGTGGAGTGAGCGGGCAGTGCGGCCTCGCTGTGCCCATGACTCCTCCTCCGTACACCGTACACATGGGTTTCACGGTCTTACGACACATGGTGGTGTTGAAAATTTCAGTTTCCATTTCTTGTCATTCAGGGTAAATGAAATGTGCGGGAAACCAGAACACTCAGCCTGTGCAGCGCTCTGCCCAGATGCCCACTTCAGTCCTGGGGACAGGGCTGCTGCCCCCCTCACTGGGAACCACCCTCAGCCACCAGGACCTACCTGCCCATGGGGTGGCTGAGGCCGATGACTGGCTGAAGTGGGACTGCAGAGGCCGGGGCCCTTCTCTCACTGTGGGATGGCGCTCAAAGACCACCCCGGAGCTCCACACAGGATCGGGTGAGACCTCACATTGTGCTGAGGTGTGTGCTGTACTCACATCGTGGTGGCTCCTCTCTCTGCCCGGTCCTGCCTCGCTCACTCCCTTACACGCGTGCCTCCTGGAAGCTGCCCCAACAAGACCTCCGCCCCTGAGGGCTCTGGATTACCAGGAACGCAATCTAAGGTAGTCTGATTCTTGGTTTCAACTTTCCCTTCCACAGAAACTCAATCACAGATGCCAGTAAGTAATAAAATGTCTCTACCCTGAATTGTGTTACTTTCCCTTCCCTTGCTCCATCTCTGACATCCAAGTAGATGGTCCCTCAAGGACCTGAAACAAAAGACACTAGGAGGAAAAGGGAGGAGAGGGGAAGAGGCCTATGCACGCCTCGTCTGGCTAACTCCCATTCAGAATTTGGGCTTAGAAGACTCCCACCCCGGGAAACCCTGCCTGGTCCCTCCGGCTGGGCCAGGTGCCCCTGCTGACAGCTCCCACAGCTCCTGTGTTCTCCCCCAGTACAGCACATGACTCCCTGAATTATAAACAGGTATGCACCTGACCATCTCCCTCCGGAAAGTCAATGCCACGAGGGCAGAAAAGGGGTCTACTTTGCTCGCCATTTTCTCCAGGGACCTGGTAAAGTTCCTGGCACTTGGGAGATGTGTCCTGCGGGGTCCTGGCAGCAAACAAATGGCACACGCAAATAGGGCAGCTGAGGAAGGTTTGGTAAAAGGACTCTTTACAAAGATTTAGACAGGGCATGGGGAAACCACAGGACATAGTGCAGTACCTGATGCTAGTGAGAGCAGGCCGCCATTCCTGCTGCTAGGAGCAAGGAGCACAGGGCAAAGGAGGGGGCAGGGGCTTCTGTCTGACAAAAGCTGCTCACAGGTCAAGAGACACATCAGCCCCGCCGGGAAAGTGACCCCTGAGACCCACCAGGAAGGATCCAGGGAGCTAAATCCCTTGACCTCACTTTCCAATCTCCTGCCTAAAACTCCCCATCGGCCAAACGCAACTGAAACTCAGAGGACAGAGGAGTCTGCTATTACAAGATAAGGCTCCCTGGACGTAAATCAAGGTGGAGGAAAGTAGAGAGTAGATACCGAAGAGCAAAAGGAAGATTTATGAGACAGTCGACACTAAATACATGGGAAATGAATAAATGAATGATGTTTTTCAACAAATACGCACTGAAACACTACTCGGTGGATACTTATTCTGATCACCGTCTTCATGGAGACAAATCAAAGGCCGCACACATAAAAAGGCCACTAGGTGTAACTCCAACCTGTGGGCAGACAATAAGGCCTTAGGCTACGTGAGATGGGCATCTGGAACTGAGAAGTCCTGACAAAAAGCAAGCGCTTGGGAAAAGGTGGACCAGAAGAAATTTGCCCAGAGGCAGATGCCAATAAGTAAGCTTACCTGTTTTTGCCTAGGCTCTACGTGGGAGGGGGAAAATCTCTGAGAATCCAAAACCTGCACTTCATGAAAATCTGAGGTTCAATTTTACAATACCCTCAAAATGGGAGACCCCAAAACAGGCCAGGAAACCTCATCTCAGGCCATTGATATCTTAGTGCTCCTGGCTGAAACAAATGCAAAACTCCTCCGGAAGGGAGTGTTCCCACTTCAGGTCACGAAAAAGCTGCTGCAGAGAAAATAATCCCCGATAAAGATGAACTCACACTGAGACTACAAAACACACAAGTAAATGGACCACCGTGAGTGACAGCTGGCAGGCCTAACAACTACAGGATTAGAACTCTGAAAGGGTTGATTAAATCATGATTTGATTAAAAGTATTTTTATAAGGAATCAAAATCCTAAAAAAGGAACAAAATATTATTACCAGAACCCACTCAGTGTATACAAAGGTATACTCCACTCTAACAGAATCTGTCTTATTGCCCTAACTCAGCACACTGTCTTAGAGGATGAAAGGTCCTAGAAACCCTTCTGGAATATGGGGGCTTTTACTCAGTAGGTGTTTCCCCTCTCTTTTCCTAGGGATACATACTCACCCTCTGAGTCCCCCTGTCCCCTAATTGAAGAATACTGAAATAATTCTCAGGACTTAACGATTTCCCTTCTTTCTTCAGTACCATATCTGTAGTAGGATTAGGTTTAGGTACAATTCAAATGTACCACATTTCAAAGTTGTGGTACAAGATTGTACCCTATTTCTTGTTCAGTCGCTACTGGCAAATTTTTAGAATTTTTGTTGAAACTATTTTTCAGTCATTTTACAAGGCAGTGGAGAAGGAAGAGTCCTTGACCCTACTTCACTCCACCATCTTTACTAGAAAGCCCCACACTAATGTTCTTGAGATTCTATAGGGGTAAGCACTGCTTCAACTTGGGCAGCCCTAGATGTAGCTGTGCTTGTATGCTGACTTCAGAATTCTGTTGGTGGGGTTGGTGTTTACAGTTGGGCGGCAGGGAGATACTGGACACCTCGTTTATGGGGCATTTGCCCCAACTCAGCAGAGCAACTGATTACATTTCACCACACGATGTTGCTGGTGACCCTGGGAGACCAATCTCAGGGGAACGGTGGGGACAGAAGCCAGGCCGGAGGGGACTCAGTAGGGAGTAAACAATGTGAAGCAGCTGGACAACTAATGAAGGCTGCCTGGGAAGAGGTAGAGTAAGTAATTAGAGCAATGTGTGAGGTTAAGGGTGGATTTACAGTCTTTATTTAAGGGAGATACCTGAGCATTTTAAAATTTTGGAGAATCCAATAGAGAGAGAGAGGCTGTAGCTAAAGCAAAACATGGAAACAACTAACGGAGGTTAGACAGAATGAGATCCAGAGTGCAGGAGGAGACGCCAGCCTTCAATATAAGAGGAGTAACTCTGTCCGTGGAAGAGGAAGAATGGAGAATTTGAAGCTGGGGACCAGGGAGGTGAGAGAGTTTGAAAACTGTAGAAGGTGAGCTCATCTCCTGAGCATAAATGTAGGTGATGGGAATGGGCATTTGAAGAGATGGGAAGAGTTTTAAATTGCTCAAAGTAGCCAATGGAAAATGAGAGAAAGTGACAATTTGAGATATTCAGAAGAGTTACGAGGGAAACTAGAAAAATCTCTGGAAGCCAGCTGAGATGGGAGACCATAAATGAGTGATGGATCTTGTCTTCATGGCTACGTGGTTTTAACCAGCTATTCTCAGAAATACATTCTCAAAGAAAGAATGGCAGGGAGTAGCAGATTGATGGATTGATCTAAGGCTGGTGGTCAAGGGAGCTCAGGGTACTGACCAGAGAATGACTACGTGATAGACTATTAGATTTCAGCTAGACTAGGGGGATGCAACCACAGGAGGGGCTGAGAGGCAGAGGCTGGAGGGCTTGATGAAGAATGACGACAGTTACAGAAGGAGCGAATGGAGTGAGGGAGACCAAAGGGGTAGACGTTGTGATCAGAAGAGTGAGCGATTTTATTGTGAAAGTCCAGTGGTGGATCAACTTAACAAACCTGAAATCTGACCATGAGTGTGGACGATAGTGGAGTGAAACTGAAGGCCAGTGAGGCTGAGTAAATGAGCTGAAAGCCCTGGGCCCTGCATGGGGGTCAACATGGGCAATTAAGTCACCAGGATGATGGAGAAAACTGGGGTGAAGAGAAGCTCCTTATCCACGTACACTAGTCTTAATAAAAGAAGGGGGCAATCAGGCAGACAGTGGTAATGATGAGGTGGAGTAGCGGGTAGTGGCTGGAGACCACAGTAGTCTCTTATATACGTACCTATTAGATCTTATAGGAGTAATGGTCACCAAGTGGTCACCTGGGGCCAGGGACGTCACCTTCTGATCCCCAAGGGTGAGGCGGGTGAGACAGAGAAGGAGCATCCTCAAGGGACAACAGATGGTAGGAACATTAGGAGGTGAGGTGAGGTGAGGGCAGAGGAGGCACAAAGGAGAATGGCAATGAGAAATTGAGAAGGTACCTGACCTGAGGCACTGACTGAAGATGGTGGGGATGGGGGCACGATGACATCAAGTGGTCTTACGTGTTCCAAAAAGACTGACCCCAGCAGACCACAGGTAGACGGTGGTTAAGAAGATGAGAGAAGTATTAAGATGCTGCTGAACGTATCATTCTCCAGTAAGCAAAGGACTCAAGACTCTCTAGAGACTGATGTCTCCCTTCAAAGGCTGTGTTAGCACAAGTTCTTCAAAATATAGACGCTAAGATGGGACGTGGCATAAAAGAAATGTATTAGAGGAAACGTCTCTGAGAGAGCTTGCAAAGGGAGGTGGGAGAAGCTGGGAAAGCTGCCAGATCACAATGCAGGTCTGACCACAAGGGAAGGAGAGAAGGAGGAAGTGAGGTTAGGGAGAAGCACCAGTCCATCTCCCAGGAATGGGCCTGTCCCAGTGCCCCTAACAGGGCCACTGACTGGGAGCAGCCCGTGGCCGGCATGGCCTCAGCACGGATGCAAGGATGCATTTCAGAGTGAGGAAGCTGGGATCCTCAGTCAGTTATGCTCATTCCCATGGCCGCCACACAACACAGCAATATTTGTATGTCTGAGGCAACATTTCTCAAAATACAGCCTGCAGAGTCCGTGGTCCATAAGTAACTGCGTAAGAATTAAAAGGGGATTCCATGATCAAACAATTTTGGGAAATGCTGCATACTTTCTCTAGGATCCTAATGCTTACTCGCACTTGAAGAGTTCTGAGAAGCACTGTAGTAAAGAAACTTGCTTTATATTTTCAGTCCACCTATTTCTCAAACCTACTTGAGTGAAGTCCACCCCCACTTTTTTTTACACCTTTCAGCACAAAGCAGAATAAACTGGACATGAAATGAGAAAGGGTTTTTAAGGATATAGTTAACTATTTTTCTTCCAGCAAATACATATAAAATCTGTATTTCAGGGTTGGTCATCAATACAATTGTTTTTTGGAAGTATCATTTCCCCCTCGCTGCCCTCCCAGGTAGCCCAGGTATTGAGAGGACTAAGCACTAAGGTGACATTTTAGGCTTAGCCAAGATGTGGGAGAAAATGTGGGGGCAGGATGAGACATTCTCAGAATCCCTAAAATTATAACATGTAGGTATAGGCCCCTTCAATCTACTGCTCAGTACCAAACAACGAATCCAGAGGAAAATTGTTTTCTAAGAGTAGGTTTTACACACTTTCCATTAAGAAGCAGTGCTATTCAGGGAGATCAGCTCGGTGCTTTGTGACCACATCGGCGGAGGGGGTGGTGGGATAGGGAGGGTAGGAGGGAGACGCACGAGGGAGGAGATATGGGGATATATGTATACGTATAGCTGATTCACTTTGTTACACAGCAGAAACTAACACACCATTGTAAAGCAATTATACTTCAATAAAGATGTTAAAAAAAAGTAGTGCTATTTAAAAATTATAATAGCTGCTATTTGGGATTATCATAGATTTTTTTTCCTATACTTACCTGATTTTCTGTAATATTTGCTAATAAAAATTAGTTAGATAGATAATCTGAGAACACTGATATTTGATGAAGCCATTTTAAGGGATAGATAAATTATTGTAATTCTAAAGTTCTGAATACCCATTTCTCAATAACAAGTGAGACCTCTGAAAATGTCATCACACTAGCATTCAGCATCCTAGCACCCTCCCATCCCTTTGCTCAACTAATTTAATGTTGTATCTATCAATCAGCATCCAGTCAAAAGACAGGAATCATACCAGTAATTTGACCAAAGAGCATTTACTACAAAGAATTATTAATTAGTCAAAGGGGATTAACTGTCTAAGGGAGTAGGAAGCAGAGGTAGGAAGAGGCCCCTAGACTGAGGCAGAGCACCCAAGAAGAAACACACATGGAAGAGGCCCTCCCTCCCAAAGCTGAGATTCAGACCTGTTACAGAGGGAGACTGCAACCCACTGGATGGTCAGGAAGTTTGTCAAGGTGAGGCCCTTGGGGGCTGGTGAGCAGGAAATTGCCTGCAGTGAGACCCACAAGAGGGTGGGCACCACTCGGTCTCTACACAGCACTGTCAGGTCATCCCAAGGAGCAAAAACAAACAAACAATAACAAAATTCTGTAACAGAATGAGAAGCCCCTGCCTCTTCCTGTGATTCTCAGAGCCTTCTACATCAGCTGGCAAAGGAGAAATGCTTATAGGGCTCAGCTCAAGGATTACAAAGCAAGGCAAGGAAGGATGGGTTAGGAGCTGAAAGGCAATAAATTACTAACAGGTGCACCGCATCCTTTGCTTGTTTTTTTTACTGAGGGCCAATGTAACATGAAGAATATTTCTGCATCTCCTGTAAAATTATTAATAAAGTCATCACCCAGTGTGTTTTCCAACCTCCCTAATGTAAGAACTTAGAAACAAGAAAAAAATGAGATAATGAGTGTAAATTATTGGACCTAATCATCTGCTGCTTCATCTTGTCAGAGCTCATCTTGTCAGCACAGCTTTCTCTGACTATCCTACGTAAAATGTGAACCCCCAAACCACCCTGGTCCTTCCTAGTCTCCTTCCCTGCTTTGCTTTTCTCCACAGAACTTCTCTCTTACTACCCTACAATTTACTTATTTTCTTTTTGTCTGTAATGTAAGTCCCATGAAGGTCAGGATGTTTGCCTACTGATGTGTCCCCAGCACCTGGAACAGTGCTGGGCACATGCTAGGCACTTTACAAACATTTGTTGAATAAATGAATAAATGCGTGATCTACATGTATGGGGGAATGAGAGTTATAACATGACAGTTTCCTAGACTGAAACTGGGATTGAACTTGAACAGACATTTTTCCAAAGAAGACATACAGATGGCCAACAGGCACATGAAACACTGCTCAACATCATTAGTCATCAGAGAAATGCAAATCAAAACCACAATAAAATTATCATCACCTCACACCTGTCAGAATGGCTATCATCAAAAAGACCACAAAAAACTAAAGTTGGTGAGGCTGTGGAGAAAAGGGAACCCTCCTACACTGTTGGTGGGAATGTAAATTGGTACAACCACTGTGGAAAAGAGTATGGAGGTTCTTCAAAAAAATAAAACTTCATATGACCCAGCAATTACACTCCTAGGTATATATCAGAACAAAATGAAACCACTAACATGAAAAGATATATGCCCTCCAATGTTCATAGCAGCATTATTTACATTAGCTAAGATATGGAAGCAACCTAAGTGTCCATAAACAGATGAATGGATAAAGAAGATGTGGTGTGTACACATACAATGGAGTATTAACCATAAAAATAAATGAAATTTTGCAATTTGCAACAACATGGATAGACCTAGAGAGTACTATGCTTAGTGAAATAAGTCAGAGAAAGACAAATACTATATCCTATCACAAATACTATATCACTTATATGTGGAATCTAAAAAATAAAACAAACAAATGAATATAACAAAATAGAAAGGTACTCACGGATGTAGAGAACAAACTAGTGGTTACCAGTGGGGAGAGGAAAGGGGAGAAAGGGCAAGATAGGGGTAAAGGATTAAAAGATACAAACTATTATATATAAAATAAACAAGCAACAAGGATATATTGTACAGCACAGGAAAATATAGCCATTATTTTGTAATAACTTTAAATGGAGTGTAATCTATAAGAATACTGAATCACTATGTTATATTCCTGAAACTAATATAATATTGCAAATCAACTATACTTTAATTTTTTTAAAACTGGGATTTAATTATAGTAATAAAGAGGAACTCAGAGCCTCAAAGGTAAGGTTTGTGAGCTACATGCCAAAGCCACAGCATGTGGTGAAGTTTCACCAATAATGATGACCCTATTACAGTTCCAGATATTAGAATGGTAAATAAAACTTTCCTCTTGCCTCAACTTCAGACCTTTAAACCATTCCTACCTACCAATTTAGAATTTCCAAGAATCCCACAGTCTTAGAGATCTAATACACAGTACAGTGATTATAGACAACAAAACTGTATCATAAACATTAAAATTGCTAAGAGAAGAGACCTTAATTTTTCCCACCACCAGAAAAGTTGATAATTTTGTTAGCTAACACTATCATGGCAATCATATTGCAATATAAATGTATCAAATCAATACGGTACACCTTAAACTTACACAATGTTATTTGTCAATTATATCTCAATTAAAAAAAAAAAAGAATCCCATGGTCTGGGTGTGGATAAGCAGAATGCTGGGAATCAAGCCAAAATAAAATAATTCAGAAAGTGAAGGCCATACAAATATCAGGAAGTTAGGGTGATCCTGAAGTTACCAAACAGTGCCTTCCTTAGGGAACTTCAAATTTCACATGGTTCTGTGACACGGATGAGGCGCCTGCTTGCTGCCATTTTCCTCCACTTGACTGTATAATGCAGTGTGTATGTTCACAGGGTTTTTCAAGTTTCAAAGTTTGACTTGACCCTCAGTCCCCTGCCTGGGACTGACCAGTGAGTATCAGGCAATAAAGCACCACGAGCCACCATCACTTACTCCGTCAAAGTTCTGGGGGTACTGGTGTGGCTACAGATAGCCCAGCCACAGGGGGCTGAGCCCCAGGAGGAAGGAGCAGGGCACGGTGGCCCTCACTCACTCACAGAAGCCATACTGCTGGGCGGTGGGGGAAGACCTGCTGGGAAACATTCACAGCCAGGTTCCCACCAGCACCAACCCCTCCCAACCCCTCCCAACCCCTCCATACGGAGGAACATCATGAGTTTCCCTCTGAGTTAAATTTAATGCTCGATCACATATTTGTCCAGGCCCTTTTAATGTTTATTTTTCCTTTCCCTTAATAGTTTCCTCAGTTCTATTTCTATTTTGGCAGGTCCACATTCTGCACCGACTACCACCTCAAACATATCTTTGGCATTAACAGATGTCGTTTAACCAGCGAAATGAACGCTAAGCCAACATGTAAGACTGGTCCTCAAATTAGGTCCATCACAGATACAAAGAGTTGATCCAGGAGAAGTTCATACAGATTTTCCAGTTATTTCAAGTTCTTTTTCTCAGTTCATCTTTCTTCCAAACCGCCCCCATCCCCTTCCTCCTCCCTACACCCTCCTCCCACCACTCTAAATCTGGACTCTCAGCTTCCTTTCTCTCTGGCCTTAAACGTCACCCCACCCCAGCCTCAAACAGGGGTTGAACTTGTTCCCCTCACATTCTCTGCACGTGACTTGATGGAGCCTCTGCATCCTCACCATGGAATTTTCCTGTGCTGGGCCCTCCTTCTAGGAGCAGGGTCAGCTCCTAACATCTTGCCTAACTCCTTGGTTCCCTCACATCAATTTCCCCCAGGCACTGGTACTGAGGCTCTGTCTCTGCACCACCCCCTTCCCAACTGACATCACTCTGTAGCTTCCACTGTCCCCAGAGCAGACCCTACTGGGGCCCCATTCCTCAGCCAAAGCACACAGCGTCTCTCAAAAGGGACAATGAAAACCAAAGCAGTGGTTCTCACTGCAAGTTCTTGAAGCCCCATATGCTAATGCTGATGAAATGCTACATGGGAGCCTCAGGCCCCTGGGCCTGGACGCACAGTCATCGTATGTGACACTTCTCTCCTCTGCTGCAAGCCACCACCTGCTCAGTTACACGTCAGAGGACTTTGCTATCCCTCCCTCAGTATCATTGAGAAGCAGCAGTAACTTAGTTCCCTTATCTAGGGCAGCCAGCAGGATGGCCACAGGGAAATCAAAGGCGGGGTATGGGGTGGGGGTGGAAGCAGCAGGAGAAAACAACTTCCCAGTTTCTCTTTGCAGCTTAAGAAACTCTCTGGGGGTCTGGGGGAGCTTTCAAGTTGCTTTATTTTGGTTAGTCCCTGAGATGTGTGACTGGCGGAACACAGCCACCAGGGGGATAAACAGTGGTTTCTCTTGGCCCTAAGGGTCAGGGGCCAGCTGTTCTGAAGGAAGCCAGCTTTTAACTGGCCCAGACGGTTCCCACAGCAACTCGGATGGTAGGTCAGGAGGCCATACCCTCCCCGCCTAGGAACTCGGTCAGTGGTAAGTCTTCGATGTATTTAACCAGTTATGTCCATGTTGATGCTTAGGGTGGTTTCGCTTTTGCAAACATTTATTTATATCCTTCAAGAGAAGAACTCAGACCTCTCTGCCTGTCACAGGAAGCTGTTACGGGGGGTGAGCAAACTTTTTAAATGCACAGAAATTGCGACTGACACCAATTTTGTGAAGCTAAACCCCGGTACTTGGTTCTCTTTAATTGTGTTTTTTCCTACATGGCTTCAGGTAGGCAAGTCTTGTTTCTACCAAGAGAACGAAGTTATATGAAGAAGGGTAATGCTTACTTTTGTCTGCCTGTGGTAGCTCGCATACTACTAAACACCTAAGTGCTTAATGAAGGGATGAATTATAGCAGCTGCTCTCAGGATATAGGGCGTGTTAAAGAAATGTTTATTTTCAGTCTTCTGAGTTGTAGACCTGCTCTGGCTAAAATCAGACACCAGAAAAGGGCAAGTATTTATTTATCCTCTAGTCCTGTGTGCCGTTTCCTCTATGACCACACAGCTGTATGAAGGGAAAATCATCTTTCATTTCTCCACAGGGCAGCCTGAAGATGGCTAATTACACGTCAGCACCAGAGGATGATTATGATGTCCTCATAGAAGACAATCTGAGTAACAACGAAATAGAACCATGCACCCCATACGAGCCCAAGATTCTCTCAGCCCAGCTGGTGCCTTACCTCTACACCATGGTGTTCACGGCTGGCCTCCTGGACAATATCTTGGTTGTGCTTATCCTGGTAAAATACAAAGGACTCAAGCAAGTGGAAAATATCTATTTCCTCAACTTGGCAATTTCTAACTTGTGTTTCTTGCCCACCCTGCCGTTCTGGGCTTACACGGCCTCACGTGAGGGGGTTCTTGGTGACCCCCCGTGTAAAATTGTCGTGGCACTCTACTCCATAGGCCTGTACAGTGAGGCATTTTTCAATGTCCTTCTGACTGTGCAAAGGTACCAGGAGTTTTTCCGCATGAGAAGGCTTTTCTCGGCCTGCAGGATGGTGGCTGGCAACATCTTCACAAGTGCTCTGGCGTGGGTCACAGCCATTCTGGTCACTTTGCCTGAACTTGCTTTTTACAAACCTCAGATGGAAAGCCAGAAATACAAGTGCTTCTTTACCAGACCTCACTTCCTACCAGCTGATGAGACATTCTGGAAGCATTTTCTGACCTTAAAGATGAACATTTTGGGATTTCTTTTGCCACTGTTTTTTTTCGTATTTTGCTACGTGCGAATGAGGAAAACACTAAAGTGTGGGGCGAGGAACTGTGACCTTTTCAAGCTTGTTTTCACCATAATGGTTGTTTTCCTTCTGATGTGGGGACCCTACAATATTGCGCTTTTCCTGTCTGCTTTCAACGAACACTTCTCCCTGCATGGCTGTGAGAGTAGTTACAACCTGAACAGAAGCGTCCAGATCATGAAAATCATCGCCACCACCCACTGCTGCGTCAACCCTCTCCTCTACGTGTTTCTCAACAAGGCATTTAGGAAACACCTCTGCCAACTCTGCCATCTGTGCAGTGACACCGCACCTCCACCCACTGAGGAACCTGCCCAAGGCACATCAAGGGAAGAATATCACCTTTCCACTTAAATGTAAACTAGCTCCTACCAAAGGCGGGATAAATAAACAATAATTCTTCCCTCATTGCATTGTTTTGTGCAATAGTTTTTACACATTTGTACATAAAAAAAGGCTCCAGGAAGAAAAGGGGGAGGTGAACAAACATTCACCAAGCGCTGAATTTGTCTCAGGCGCTGTGCTAGGTTCTTGACAAACGTGAGCTCCTCCGTGCCTCACTGACTGCTCGTGGTGTAGGTGGAATTAGTCCCATTTCTCTGGGGGAGGAAACTGAGGCTCAGAAATTTGTCTGAGATCACACAGCTAGAGCGTGGCAAGGCTGGGACACAAACCCGGTGCCATTCACTCCAGAACCTATGCCTTGTCCAGCATATGCCGAACTTCTAAAATTCAGGCAAGAAGACACATAAAGCAAATCTGCACTTTTAAAACCAACCGGACCACATTCCAAATTAGAACAACCCATTCACACAAAAGTCATTTATCAGGCACAGTTTCTTTCAGGTAATTGAAAGAGACGGCTAGCTGGAGGCTCTGGGTAAAAGGAGGAAAAGGGACTTGCTCTGTGGAAAGTTCTCTGGGTTTTCTTGGCTAATCACCACACCCCCCCGAAGCCCCCAGATACCCCTGAGGCCCCCAGATACCCCCAACCTCTGAGCCTCTCAAGGTTTCTAGCACTTTCTGCTATCTAACAATAGCAAACGTACGATTATGTCTAGAAATGTTTAACACAAGGCATGTTTTGTCCTTTTCAGTGTAACGTACACCTCAGGCCTCACAGCCTGTGACTACAAAACATCACAAGAACAGTTTGCCTGGGGCGATCCAGTGCCCACTTTCTGTTACATATCCCAAGGAGAGGTGACAGATGAATACAGGATGCCTGTGGACCACAATCTCTCACCTCCATCACTGAGGCGGGAGGAGGAGGAGGTGGCACCTGGGGGAGACCCTGTAGGGAGCACAGTCTATACCAGTCACTGGCTCTTCCGTGTCCTCACCGGGTGCTATGGATGAACTGTGTCCCACAAAACATTCATATGTTGAAGCCCAAGCCCCAGTGAGATGGTATTTGGAAATGGGACCTTTGGGAGGTAATTAGGTTTAGATGAGGCGGAGTCCTCAGGATGGGATTAGTGCCTTATAAGAAGAGACACCAGAGAACTTGCGTGCTCTCTGCACCATGTGAGGACACCGCAAGAAGGCAGCCATCTGCAAGCCAGGAAGAGAGCCTGCACCAGAAACCCCACCATGCCGGCACCTTGATCTTGGACTTCCCAGCCTCGAGTACTGTGAGAAATAAATTTCTGCTATTTAAGCCACCCAGTCTGTGGTATTTTGTTTTGACAGCCTTAGCTGAGTAAGACAGGGCTCACCCTGAATGACATTAAATAGCCAATAAAAACACCATGACAAGTCAAGAGCAAGACCTCAGCTGAAAGTATCCCAGCAGATATGAAAAGAGGAGAAGGAGAAGGGACAGAGATATCTTCTTCACACTCATACTCACCAGATATGAGTAGGTCTGGACTCTCCATTCACTTCTACCACATATGGGACAGAAATCTCAGGCAAAATGACATCGTTTTTGGATGTTTATAGACACAGTGATGAATTCACAGAACAAACCCTTTCAGAATTTTCAGAATGAAAACATGGAGCATATAGAGAATAAACTCTTACAGTGACTGAGAGTGAAATAGTTACTGAAAATCAAAAGTTTGTGATGGCTGATCCAGCTACAATAGCCCACACACGTAAGTAGTATATCCAGCAAGGTCTTCTTCCCGTCAGAAGAAGAAGACAGTTGTCCTAAAGATAAAAATGATTCATGCTTGCACTATTTACAATAAAAGCAGCCCAAGTGCCTATCAAGTGCAAGTCGGATGAATGGATACACACACACAATGGAATAATACTCAGCCATAAAGAAGAATGAAATGCTGACATTTGCAGAAACGTGGATGGACTACAGAATATTATGCTACATGAAATAAGTCAGAGAAAGACATACTGTAGGGTATCACTTATATGTGGAATCTAGAAAATAACACAAATGAATGTACATGCAAAATAGAAAAAGACTCACGGATATAGAAAATAAACTTGTGTGGGTTTCCCTGGTGGCGCAGTGGTTAAAAATCCACCTACCAATGCAGGGGACATGGGTTCATTCCCTGGTCTGGGAAGATCCCACATGCTGCAGAGCAACAAAGCCCGTGTGCTGCAACTACTGAGCCTGCGTTCTAGAGCCCACGAGCCACAACTACTGAAGTCTGCATGCCTAGAACCCATGTTCCGCGACAAGAGAAGCCACCGCAATGAGAAGCCCGCGCACCGCAACGAAGAGTAGCCCCCGCTCGCCAGAACTAGAGAAAGCCCACGCACAGCAACAAAGACCCAGCGCAGCCAAAAACAGATAAAATAAATTTATAGAAAAAAATACTGAATCACTATGCTATACACTTGAAACTAATAATATGAATCAACGATACTTCAATTTAAAAAATAACACGTTTTCCACTTTTCTACAAACTATTGCATTAGAAAACTAACAAACAGTAAAAAGCCAAAGAGAAGGTAGCTAGCATATTTAAGAAAATTTGACAGTGTTTCTGTTTTTGCCTGTAAATTATTTTCTAATGCAAAAAAAATTTTCCTATCAGGTCAAGATAATTCTGATTTGGGACGTTTTAGACAGAGACTGAAATCTCACGAGAAATCTCTGATTCATCTCAATTTATGTGTTTGTGGGTACAAATGGAACAAATTTTAAAATGGTAAACGTGACTGATTTAGAGAATGAGAAAGCAATAAAACCTGAAATTGAAAAAAAAAATACAGGATGCCCAGTTAATTTTGAATTTCAGTTAAGCAACAAATAATCTTGTTCTTTTTGGTTTTTACAAATGTGCTGTGGCCACATCAGCCCAAGTTGTCCTCCCTCCTAAGAGCTGCTCACCATTCCCTGGTCTTAGGCTCCCACACCAAGCCTGAATTTCAACAGGACTTTATCCTTTACCAACTGCCTTCACAGACGTATTTGCACCACATAACAGTCCTTCAAAGAAAACTGACTATCATCAGCCTCGTTTTACAAGTGTGGAAACTGAGGCTTAAATCTCACAGCTCTCAGGGGTCAGAATCTGGGCTTGACATTTTCTGATATCAAATCCCACACTCTTTCCTCTCCTCCACCCAGTACTTCCTGGCTTGTCTACAGCACTTGGTTTATAGAGTGAGTTCCTGTATATTATTGCTCCAGATTTTTCACAACAGTCCAAAGGACTGGGGGAAGGCACATCCAAGGATTGCTGCTCCCCTCAGTCACCCATTTACAGACCCTGTGAAAAGCAAAGTTCGCCAAAGAACCATCTCTGGCACATCTAACAGAAGAAAATCTTTGATCTAAATTTCAGACTCTGAATCCTTTGATTTTTCCCTGTGGTGTGGCCTTTAGCTATGAGCGGGGCCGTGAGTCACCTCCCTGGAGTCCCCTACCATGCCTGCTCTGGGAGAAGGTAGGAAAGGGTGTCTCTCTCTTCCTGTGGGACCCAACACAGGCCATCTAGCCTCCCTGTGCCTCAGACAACTGGGAATAAGACACCCCCCCACACACACACAGGGCTGCTGGCCAGGATGAGGGCTTAGTGAGTAGCACAGTGACTGGCCCACAGGACGCTCCCCACATCCCACTTTTCCTCACACCCTCCAGGATGGTGTCTGCACCCTAATGGTGCTTAAATTTCAGTTCTGATGGGCCTCCTTGTCCCCACGTCAGCCTCCTGCTGCTGCTCCAGGTAAATGACTATGTTGACAAAAGGATCTGGGGACATGTGGCTCAGCCCCAGCTTGTTTGAAGGAGTGGTGGGGAGGTTCAGACCATCTCGCTTATATCACCTATGACAAAATGTGTTTTCCTCTGCCCTCAACCACGTGGTCAGCTCAACAATTTTTTTTTTAACATCTCTATTGGAGTATAACTGCTTTACAATGGTGTGTTAGTTTCTGCTTTATAACAAAGTGAATCATCTATACATATACATATATCAGCTCAACAGTCCTGCTATGAGTCTGTGGACAGCCATCCCACCAGAGCCCCTGCCCACATGCTCTTTCAGGCGTCCATCTTTGCAGAACACCTGCCACACACTTCCTGGGGGGGCACCCAGCTTGCTCACCATGGCTCAGGACCATCCCCAGCTGCCCCGTGCAGACGCTCCCTCCTCGGCAAAGCACACAACCCATGTCCCCAAGCTCACGCCGCTTCCAGCGGATGGCTATCTGCATGCATACTCACTGTCTCCACTCTTTTGTCTCTGAAGGACACCAAGGCAGAGTCTGTGGGATTCATCTCCAAACGGACTAGAGGAGCTGCGACGTGGTGATGGATGAGGAGGTGGCCAAGAGAGAGACTCCAGCCAACACAGGTGCTGTTATTCCCCCAGAGAGGTGACACTCATGCCTGTGAGGGAAGGCAGGAGGAGCTGACTGCCAATGGGTAGTGGGAGCACTTCCTTAAGAAAGAGGCTTAAAGGCATTCCAGAGAAAATCAGAAAAATATGACTATCAACAAAATGTCAGATGACATACTTATCATTTTCAAGGGTGACAATAAAATTGCAATTATGTGGGAGAATGTCCCTATTCTTAGAGGATGCGTGCTCAAGAATTTAGGAGTGAAACGTCGTAGTCACAGCTCACATTCAAATAATTTAATCACACACATACACACACCAGGTGCATATAAAAGCAGCAAGAGGGAAAACACATCAAAATGTTAACACCTGTCAACTCTACAGGGAGGGTATATGAATGTCCACTGAGCCCTCTCTGACCCCCACTGCACAAACGGAAATATTCATAAGACCAAGTTGAAGGGCAAAACTGACTTTGATTTTGTCTGGATAAAAACAAAGAAGAAAGATTGACCCCAAGTACAAATTTTAAAAGTCTCCTCCCTTCTGGTCCCTCATGACTGGGGTCAGACTCAATCTGTAGGAGAGTCGTAGAGAGAACAAGCCCCAACCCCTCATTTTACTTACAAAGCTGAGCCCAGAGAAGGTAAAGGACTTACCCGAGGTCATACAGCCACACAGCAGCAGAGCTGCGACTTTGCTCTAGACGTCCTGCAGCACATGCCACTTCTTTCCCACTCAGGACTGACCTCTTATTATTTCTGGAGACAATGGCGGGCCAAATGATTCCGAATACGCTAAGGCTAACAGCTGAGAAAAAAGTATGCAGACTCAGTCCGTTTCCCAACGACCTAAGTACACACGACGTTCCTCCTGACGTGATGTGATAGGGAAGCTCCCAGCACCACAAGATACTGGCTTTTCCCTCAAAACTAAACGCGCACGGCTAGGGAAGCTGCCTGCAGGCGTACCTTCCAGGCTTCGGGCAACGCCACGCTCCGCGGAAGTACCGCGCAGGCGCAGACAGGTGCTTGGACTCCTCCGCGGCACCGATAGTCCCGGCACCGGGGTCGGAGTGCCGAAGTACCGCGGCGGATGTATCGCTGCTCCGGAGCAGCACCAGGTCTCACACCACCTGGTACGTTGGAAGGAAGAGTCGTCCCCGTTGTACTTCTAGAGCACTTCCAGGAACTGGTCCTGCACATCCGACAGAGGCAGATCCCACCTTGCAAGAATGGATGAAAGGAGCGAGGGATGTTCCTACGCCAGAACAAAGAGCAGCAGCCAAAGGATGGGCGCATGCGCAAAGAGTAGCGTTTACTTTTTTTTAATAGTTGGAAAAAATAAAAAGAATATTTCATGACCTGTGAAAATTATATGAAATTCGAACTTCAGTGTCGAATTTCAGAAACTTTATTTTCAATAAAATAAAGTTTTTTGGAACACGACTACACTCATTTATATATGTATTGCCAGTGGTTGCTTTTGCACTGCAATGGCCGAGTCCAGTGGTTTTGACAGAGGTGGTCTGTGGCATTCTCATGGCTTCCCACTGCTGCTTGGTGCACTGTAAATTACAGCCAGTTATAATTCAATAGCATTTCAAGTACCAGACTGTGATGTTGTGATACAATAAGACATATACCTCCGGTCTTCAGCCCTGACTGATGGGGTGATAGGAGTGTCCTTTGTTATTCATAATAAACCCTCTACCTGCGTTTCAGTCAGACCTGAGTGTATGCTGATGAGGTGACTCTTGGTGCTTCCCTAGATAGCTTCAGGATGGGAGCTGGTTCCCAGAACCAACCTTGTGATGAGAGGATTGGAACTTTCAGCTCTGCTTCCTGACTTCCAGAGATGGGAGAGTGGCTGGATAATCACCAATGGTCAATGACTTAGTCAATTGTGTCTATGTTACGAAACTTCCATACAAACCCTAAACTACAGGATTCAGAGAGCTTCTTGGTTAGTGAACACATTCATGTACTGGAAGAGTTGCACACCCTGACTCCACGGGGACAGAAGCTCCTACGCTCTAGACCCTTCCAGACCCTTAGCCTATGTACCTCTTCATCCGGCTATTCTTTTTCTATCTTTTATACAATCCTTTAATATAAATAGGTAACAATAAGTAAAGTGTTTCCCTGGGCTCTGTGAGCCATTATAGCAAATTATCAAACCTGAGGAGGGGGTCGTGGGATTCCCCAGTTTACAGCCAAGTTGGACAAAAGTACAGGTAACCTGGGAACCCACTACTGTGATTAGTGTCTGAAGAAAGAGGGCAGTCTTGTGGGTCTGAGCCCGTAACCTTGTGGGTCTGTGTTAACTCCAAGTGGTTAGTGTCAGAATTGAACTGACTTGCAGGAAACCCAGTTGGTGTCCACAGAGAATTAGAGAATTGTTTGGTGTAGAAAACCCACACATATTTGGTGTCATAAGTGTTGTGAGTAGATAGACATAGAGAACAGATTTGTGGTTGCCAAGGCGGAGGGGAATGGGAGAGGGATGAATTGGGAGTTTGGGATTAGCAGATACAAACTATTATCTATGGAATGGATAAACAACAAGGTCCTACTGTATAGCACAGGGAACTATATTCAGTATCCTGTGATAAACCATAATGGAAAAGAATATGAAAAAGAATATCTAAATAACTGAATCACTTTGCTATACAGAAATTAACACAACATTGTAAATCAATGCTACTTCAATATAAAAAATATAAGTGTTGTAAGTAGAGAGAACAGTTTATCTTTATACACATAGAGCCAAACCACCTTTTTTTAAATTTTTATTACCAGTGCATATTCATCATGTTAAAACAAGCAAAGAAGAGAAAAGTGAATTTTGAATGTCACACTAATAAGACACTATGGATTGTGGATTATTTTGTTATCAAATTAGATGCCAAAGCACTGTATTTATTATGCAATGAAACTATAGTTGTGCTAAAAGAATACAACATGTGTTGACATTTCCAGACAAAGCATTCATTGCACTATTCCAAACTCATAGGGGAAAAATGGTCAGGAAAATTACAAATTTTAAAGTGAAATATCTCATCACAACAGAATTTCTTCAAGGGACTTCCCTGGAGGTCCGGTGGTTAGGACTTGGCACTTTCACTGCCGTGGGCCAGGGTTCAATCTTTGGTGGGGGAACTGAGATCCCACAAGTTGTGCGGCACAGCAAAAAAAAAAAAAATCTTCAAAATAAAAAAAGAAATGAGGCTGCAAGCAAAGTAACTTTCTAAATAGCTCATTTGTTAGCCAAGCAAGAAAAGCCATTTACCTATGTTGAGTTAATGAAATCATGTTTGATTGCAGCTGTAAACAAATGTGCCCAGAGAAAATTAACTGAAGACTTTAGCCTTTCACTGACAACTCCTGCTTAAAGAGCTGAAAACATTGGGAACAGGAAATAAGACAAATGGTTTAAGTGGCTTTCCCTGGCTTTTGATGAATAAACAGATGTTACAGATGCTGTTAACTATTGTCTATTTGAGGAATCAGTGGTGAGTTTGAAGTGAGTAAAGAATTAACCTCCAGGAATAGTCCACATGGGATAACTACAGGCAAGAATATTTTCCAGAAAATTGAGGAAACACTAATTTAGTACAATCTGAAGTGGAACCTGCTGAAATGTATTACAATTGATGGTTGTTAAAATCTGTGTTGGGCAGAAAAAAAGTTTAGAGTGGGGACCGCGCAGAATACAAACTTTCCTTGAAGACTGTAAGGAACTTGAGGTCTGAGGAAGTAAAAGCAGGGACACCAAACACAGCCCCACACTCAATTCAGTGTCAGGGTGAAAGAATGCGGGACCAAAACCCCCCTCATTGATGCTACGGCCTCCTGACTTGCTTTGGGCGATGAAATGATGGAAATGATATGGCCTCTCCTAGAAGGAAGCTTTAAGAGTTTTTTTGTGTTGCCTCCATCTCTCTTTTATTTCCCGCTCTGTCTACAGGCCAGTGTGCCCCAGGCAGGGGCTGCTGGTTCAGCCTGGGTCTCAGAATAAAGAGATGAACAACAGAGCCACTGATGACCCATGACAGGTATGAACGTGAGACAGAAACAAACCTTTGTTGTGTAAGACATTGACATAACTTAGCATGAGTTAATGGATACAGCGATGCTAGATTTTGCAATTTTTATTTCAGCCAGAAAAGGGGATTTCATGGGCCTTTAATTTCACCTAAGTATCTTATTTATACAAGAAGGTTTATACGGTTCAAATATGATGTTTTATCTTGCTGGTATTATGACTAATATGGCTACACCATCAAATGTTGCTCCCACAGTAAACTTCTAGTTTACTAGTGAGGCTGGACTACATATCTGGGCCATAATTCAAAGTAGCAAAAAAGGGAGTTTTCATTCTAGGATTATGGGACCGTAATTAATGTCCTTCCTGACAGATTTCAGAGGCTTCTGCAGGCAGCAGCAGAACTGCCTATCTCATTTTTTTTTAACATCTTTATTGGAGTATTACTGCTTTACAGTGTTGTGTTAGTTTCTGCTGTATAACAAAGTTAATCAGCTATACGTATACATATATCCCCATAACCCCTCCCTCTTGCATCCTCTAGGTGGTCACAGAGCACTGAGGTGATCTCCCTGTGCTATGCCTGCCTATCTCATTGATACTGGTCAATGCTGGCCATTCTTGTCTGCTCTCTGCCTTTGAAAGGGAAGATTCACCCTGGTTGACGCAGGTTTGCCTGTTGAGTCCAATGAGCCATTGGAAATACTAAAAACAGGAAAATGATCCTTTCTCAGGGAAGAGTTACTAATCTAAGGTAGGACCCCAATGGGCCCTGTTTACTGGTGGGGAGAGTCTGTGCATTAGCAGCTAAAACCCAGCCATTTGGTTCTCTCTTAATTCCCTTCCCTGGCATCAAGATAGTGGGTCAGAATTGAAACTCTGGAGAAGAAAACTATGGGGAACACTTAAAGGACAAAGCATGGACCTTCAAAAAGGCAGAAAAAGGAAGGAGCAGCAGCATGGAACCTGAGGAAACAGAACTTCAAGGAGCACATGTCCACAGGATCAGACATAGTAAGGGGCTCAGGGAAAAGAGATGTGAACCCTACTAAGCTTGGCCATTTGGGAAGCTGGGGCTGTCCTATTCCAGAACTGCTTCAAGGGAGTGAACAGGTTAGAATCAAACTACAGTGGGGTGAAGAGAGAATGACCCAAACACCCACCTGACTTGCTGAAGTGAGGGCAGCCCTCTCTGACCACTCTTTAAAGAGCTTGGCTGAGAAAAGTGGGAATAAACTGGTGACCAGAGGTTAACCGGAGGTTGAGGGCCAATAAGGCCAAGGGATAGATGTACAGTTGTCCCCTGTACCTCGGTATTTGCAGGGATTGGTTCCAGGACACCCCGTGGATGCCAAAATCCAAGGATGCTCAAGTCCCTTATATAAAATTGTGTAGTATTTGCATACAACCTATGCATGTCCTCCCATATATTTTAAATCATCTCTGGACTACTTATAATACCTAATACAATGTAAATTGCAAATTCAAGTTTTGCTGTCTGGAACTTTCTGTAATTTGTTTTCAAATATCTTCAATCCTCAGTTGGTTGAATTCAAGGATGTGTAACCCATGGACATGGAGGGCCCACTGTGTTCCACATTTTCCTATGTCTATATTTGTACATTTACTATACCTGATGCTATTTACTTAAAATAGCAAATACTCATAAATCTTCTTGATACCCGGCTTCTTCCACTAATCCCTTGATTCCTACTCTCTATTCCTTCCCGCGCCTTAGAAACACACACACACACATGCACATACACACTCAAACACACACACACACACACACACACACACACACACACACACACACAACTATATGAGGGACCAACAGGTGCCCTTGAGGAAAAGAGTTGCTTGGCCTGACCTTAGACTCCAGACCATCAGGCACTAAGCCCGAAACTGCCGGAAAGAGTGGGAGTGGGAAGTGGGAATACAGGGAAGGAAAGGTTCCACTGGGCAGGTGTTTGGTCAGACACATGATTTCAGTATGAAATTCTAGAAAAGATGAATGGCACTTTATAGGAAATGAAAATCAACAGCATTTCTAATTTTATTTCTTGTTAAGATGGTAGCAGGGATCTGTGAAAACTGATGGGCTTGGCAAAATCCGCCCTCAGGAAGGGAGAGGAAGGGAGAAGAAGGATCAGGGCGGGAAGCAGGGAGGGGCCCCCGGGGAGGCGGGGCAGCTTCTCTTCAGGTTTGACCTCTCAGGAAGGCGCAGGCTTCCAGAAACGCTGTGGGACACAGCAAAGCAGGAGATTCAGAAACTGATTCCTTTTTTTTTTTTTGAATCAATACATCAATCAAAGAGGACACTAAAACAGACTTTCCTCTGCCCTCCCACCACTGTAGGTCAAGGCTTGCCATCCCCACATTTCCCCACTGTCCGTCCTGCGAAGAGCTACAGGACCCAAGGGAGCACACAAAAGCTCTGGTCCTTATCAAGCTGCGAGATTCGCTGTTATGGCCTGAGTGACACAGCTGCCACCCACTTGTCTCCAGGTAAATCAGCGGTCACACTCTCAAGTTCACAAGGTATTGATGGTCCTCGAATTTGTTCTGGAATGTGAGCAACTGATCATCTTCATGCAAATCTGCTTGCAGTGATATCCACCTGCTCATTCACTCATTCATCCATGAATCCCTCCTGAGCACAGGCTTTGTGTGAGCCTCTGTGTTAAGTGCTGAGGATTCAACACAGACAGATAAGCCCTGCCCTCAAGGGGTGTACCATCTGTGCAATCCTGAGCGGGCTGCTCACGAGAGTAGACCTGCAGCGCAATTTCTAAGCGTAGCCCTAGATCCACCTGCATCACAATTCCCTGAGATGTCCGTGGAAATAGCTGGGTTTCCTTGGCACTCTTGACATTTGGGGCTGGGGAATTCTTTGTTGTGAAGGCTGTTCTGTGTGTGCTCTGTTTAGTAGCATCCCTGCTTCTACCCACAGATGCCAGCAGCACCCCCTATATCATGAGAATTAAAAATACCTCCTGGCATTGCCAAATGCCTCAGGGGCAAAATGATCCCCGGTTGAGAACCACTGATATAGAGATTCTCAGCCCTTCCCCAACCCCTGGACCACCACACAACACCCACCGATGCCTCCAACTCCCCTGGTGAGGGACCGGGAATAGGAACCCAGACGACATCAGTGCACAGAGGAGGCAAAACTTGCTGAAACTCGAGAATCATTGCCTGGAGGCTCACAACACTCTGCTATGTCTTCTAAATGCTTTTAAAGGGTTAAATTATTGTCAATACATTTTCCGGGCTAAAATGTTTTTTGAGAATTTGTATTCTCTATGGTTAGTACTTACGGTAACTGCCTAGAAAGCAGAATTTGTCATTTGTCAATATATATGTAAATATACGTATACCTTTGTGTGTATGTATATACATACATACATATATTTACAATCGCTATCAGCATTATAAAAAGTTAGCATATTACTAAGGGTTTATTTTATTCTCTAGCTCTTTCACCTCATCAATGAGAGTGTAATTTCCCAAAGTATAGAGACATTGTATTGCCTTAACGTTTTTTTTGTTTGTTTGTTTTTTTGTGGTACATGGGCCTCTCGCCGTTGAGGCCTCTACCGTTGCGGAGCACAGGCTCCGGACGCGCAGGCCCATGGCCACGGCTCATGGGCCCAGCAGCTCCGCGGCACGTGGGATCCTCCCGGACCGGGGCACGAACCCGTATCCCCTGCATTGGCAGGTGGACTCTCAACCACTGCGCCACCAGGGAAGCCCTGCCTTAACGTTTTTATACCCGCTTCATCCCTAGAATGTTTGGCCCTCCAACCTTGACCTTCACCCGCGGTGGTTTCCCAGTGATGCTACCTATGTTCCACTTACGGGAGGTTGAGCATTTTTTCAGGTTAGCAATGGCTGTGACATACTCTGGTCCCAAATATTTTTCATATGTTGTTTTGCCTCCAAGTTTGGCCAGACACTCAGTGTTGTCATTGAACAGAAGGTTTTTGGTCTCAGACTGGAATAAGCAAAACCTGTCCGGGCAGTGTTTTCCATTTTTCCCAAACTGAGCCTGTGTCAAAAGGGCAGACAGTAAGAGAGCAGCGGAGGAAAACAGGAGAGGTTATGGATTCGGGGAGGCCAAGGGCATTTCTTCGGCACAGGATCAGCCACAGGAAAACCATGGGGCAAAAGGAGCTAAGTTCTGGAATCACTCCACTGTCCTGGCTAAGTCTTCCCCTGCCCCATGGCCCCCTGCTCCACACCCCAGCCCAGTGCCCAGGCCCCTCACCACTTCTGATCTCACCTCCCGCCCTCTTGCCTTTCTTTTTAATCTGTGGCCTCTCCCCTTAGAACTTCTTCTGTGTGACTGGGTGACAGCTGAGGATTTTGAGATCCACCCTCAAAGTAATCACCTCTAGCATTCTAATAGGCCAGCTCTAATAGGCCAGCTCTCCCTCTAGCATTCTAATAGGCCAGCTCTCCCAGAGAGGCAGACTGCATTGGAAATCCTCTCTGCCACGGACCCAGTCATTGCCTTGGGCAGGTCACTTAGCCTCCCTTGGGCCTGGTTCCTCCTCCATGCCCAGGCCTCCCATGGAGGTGAGCTGCAAGAACCAACCACCTGCATGGCAGCAGACCTCTTACCAGCACCCGTGAGTGTGCACAGTGGGGGCTCCATAAATGCTAGTTATTGTGCCAATTTTTACATTCTAGGGCCAATTTCTTTAACGCACATCTAGAAACATGCCATTTTAATACAGAGCTAGATGTCCTAATAGAGAATCCCAGACTTCAAGGAAATTATAGGATTTCCTTCAAACCACTTCACGTAGATAGACTTAAATCTATACAAGTTCTGGGTTTGTTGTTTTTAGAGATTACAAATGCAGGGGCCCTGTCTAGAACATCCCCAGTCGGCCCGGGCTCTGGAAACATCAGCAGAGTAAATCACTCTCTACCTGGCTATGGGAGGAAGGCTCAGTCGCCTCCCTCATTTGCCTGAAGAACAACAGGAGACTCAAGGAGAGAAAGCATCTCCCAGCCAGACCGTGAGCGCACGTCCAGGGCCATGAGACTCAGGGCAGCCCCCCAGCGTGGAGCAAATACTCTCATCACCAGCTTCAAGCAGAGGGATGGGACAGAAAGGCTGGGGATGGGTGGATTCCCTGAGCTCTGTGATTGCCCCACCTAACAGGAGCCCCTGCAGGAGGCCCTGGTGACCCATACCTGTTGGCGGAGCAGCACCTCTTCCACGTGTGCTGCCTTATCGCTCCGAGATACCACGGCATGATTTGGGGCCACAGCCAGGTAGCAGCTCTCAGCCTCTGTCACAGGCTTCCTGGTGCCATCGAGACACAGCAACTCAAAGTCCTCCCGATTCAATTTCCTAGCCGTGGCCACAGTGTTCTCTCCTGGAGATATAAAGAAGGCAGCATCAGCCACGGCTGCCACTCTGAGGCAAAGCATCCTTTCCGGGTGGCTGTGACCCTCCACCGGCCTCTTGAAACGCACACACTGGGGTTGCAGTGATGTGAAGGAGAGCAAATAAAGCTCCACAAGATACACAAACTTCAAACATATCAAGCATCAGTGCTATATCCTCACGATGGAGTATTACTCAGCAATAAAAAGGAGTCAAGTTCTGACACACGCTACGACGTGGATGAACCTTGAAAACATTACGCTAAGTAAAAGACGCCAGTCACAAAAGATCACGTATCGTAGGATTCCATTTATGTGAAATGTCCTGAATACGCAAATCTATGCAGACAGAAAGTGAATTGGTGGTTGCCAGCTCTGGGGGAGTGGGGAAGGGACTGGTAATAGGTGTGGGGTTTCTTCAAGGGGGTTTGTGAAAGTTCTAGAATTGGATTCTGTTGGCAGCTGCACAACTTTGAATGTGCTGGAGATCACTGAATCCCATTGAATCTACACTCTGAATGGGTGGATTTTGAAGTATGTAAATTGTATCTCCACAAAGCCGTTACATTTCTTTAAAAGAAAACCCTCCATGTATGCCAGATTCTCCAGTGAGTTCCAGAAAAAGAAGTGTTGGTTTGTGTTCAAGAAGAAATTGTTGGGACTTCCCTGGTGGTCCAGTGGGTAAGACTACCAGCTCCCAAGGCAGGGAGGGGGTCCGGGTTCGATCCCTGGTCGGGGAGCTAGATCCTGCATGCTGCAACGAAGATCCCGTGTGCCGCAACTAAGAACTGGCTCAGCCAAATAAATAAATACGTATTTTTTAAATAAAAAGAAGAAGAAATTGTTTCCTTTCATATTCCAATGCTCTTAGTGTAACCAGAGGAAGGACAGGAACATCTATGGGTTTATCAAATATGCTTTCAGTCAATTCCGATAAAATACAGTTGTGAAATCCCAGAGAAGCTTAAAACTAAATTTGACACCCATCTGATCCCTGAAGATCACTTAGATTCACGGTTCCTGAATTCAAAATGAATTCGAAATGTAACTGTACACAGTTATGCCTGTGTGTGTGCAAATGTAGCTTTCGTGGTCAGGTGGCTGCTTCTCTCCTTTCGCCCTGTCCCCACAAGAAAAGACTTCCTGCATTCTCTTAGCTTTGTCCATTCAATACTGAGATCACCCCAGATTTACATGTCTGGCCTCGATTGCTCTCCCCAGGGACTTGGAGGAGTGGCTCTGGCTGTGGCTGTCACTGAAGGGAAGAGGCAGAAAGTGGAAGCAGCCCCTTTGAGGGGGGAAGTGGCAAGTGCTCTGCGGCGGGGTGGAGGGCTAAGTGCAGCGGGTAGGGAGAGAGGTGCAGTTTGGAAAGCAGCACACTGCTGGGAGTCTTAAACTTGGTAATTAGTATTTTCACCAGAGGTCAGAAGAGAGAGTGACTTATTCCTCTATTGGCTGAGGGATTTTACCTTCTATCATCTGCATCTGCCTATGATTTTGTCCTCATTAACTCCCCAAGGAGTTTCCACACTGAGGGCTCACATGGGCTGAATGAAGGCTCCTACTTCCTTGTTTAAAAGGGGAAATTTAACCTGCATATGTCCAAATTTTTTTTTCATGTATCATCCACGTTCAGTTTCCGATAGGCTGAGACAGGAAGATGGTGTGCTTCTGTGGCTGACTAGACAAAGCCAGGGAGATAGTTGCCCCTGAGTATGGCTGGTGTGTGTGTGTGTGTGTGTGTGTGTGTGTGTGTGTGTGTGTGTGTGTGTGTGTGTGTGTGTGTGTGTGTGTGTGTGTGTGTGTGTGTGTGTGTGTGTGTGTGTGTGAGAGAGAGAGAGAGAGAGAGAGAGAGAGAGGAAATTTGGTTTCAAAATCAATGTGACACCTATAGATGTTACTATGTTGCATACTGTGGTAAAGTATTTTAGAATTAATTTGATCCAAGTCTGGAAAAGGTTATAATATTTCCCAATTGCAAATTTGAACAGTAATCTGTGTCGTGATGGCAAAGATTCTTCTTTGAAGGGGAAAGGGAAACATCTTTACCTACCGTTAGTATTATCCAAGACAGTGGCATCTTTCACAAATGCAACATCCCCAGCGTCCTCAGCCAGGCACCTAAAATGTTTCAGAGAATAAAAACATTGCCAGGGCTTCCCTGGTGGCGCAGTGATTCAGAATCTGCCTGCCAATGCAGGGGACACGGGTTCGAGCCCTGGTCTGGGAAGATCCCACGTGCCGCGGAGCAACTAAGCCCGTGTGCCACAACTACTGAGCCTGCACGCCTAAAGCCCGTGCTCTGCAGCAAGAGAAGCCACCGCAATGAGAAGCCCGCGCACTGCAACAAAGACCCAGCACAGCCAAAAAAAAACATTGCCAGAGAAGAAAAACTATTAGAGTTTTCATAAGTATTCATAATACACATTCCAAAAACTGAAACATGGAACTAAACATAGAAAACATAGAGACAAATATTTCCAGGAACTTAGAGTTTAAAATGGTAGGTTGAAGATATATGGGTACCTTCCCTCCTTCTAAAATTCCAATAAAATGACATGAATGAGATTTTTTTTTAAGCCATAAATCTATGAGCCAGAGGAAGGCAAGAGGGAAAGAGAGAAGATAATAATGACAACGTTTGGAGGTAGAGAACAAATGGGTGAGCAGTAATTGACCCAAAAGAGCAAAGAAAGCTGTGACATAAGTTGGAAGTGGGGGGCGCCCAGGAGAAAGCTGATGTGCATGGCAGAACTCCAGAAAGACTCAACAGTTAGAAGTACTAGGCACCACTGAAAGTAGCTGAGAACAGCAGCACTAGATACAGCCTATATACATGAAGGGTAAATATATATATGCCCAATCCGATGAATTAAAAGAAGACCCACTAAAGAAATATCATTGTGAAGTTTCAGAACACTGGAGGGAGATTTTTAAAAATAATTTTTAGAACTATTTTATTTTTTTAAATCAAAAACTTTTCACAAAAATAGTTTTCAAAGCATTTTACATTGGATGAAACACAAAACTCATTTTTTCCTAAAGAGTATTTTTCATTCATAGTTAAATCTCTGTAAATTTGGAGAGAAATATAAAACATATGTGTCTGATTTATTTACTCTTCACAAAATATTCTTTGTGTAGACCTGTTTGTCTAAGACACTTCATGAGCCTTCTACAGCTTCTCTCTCAGAATTAGGAAGCCAAAAATAAATTGTTGAAAACTCAAAAAACAAAATTCTTTTCAAGAAGAAAAAATGTCATATACAAAGAATCAGGGATCAAAAAATGGTACCAGATTTCTCAACAGAAACTCTAGCTTTAGAAGACGATGGATTAATGCTTTTAAATTTCTGTATTTGCTCGATTTTCTGTCTATGTTACATTCTGCATAATTTTTTCACATATTTTCCACATTGCTACTTCTCTTTTTAGCTATGTTTAATCTGTTAAACTGGTCAATTATATAGCAAACTTCAATTGCTGTCATTTTTTTCCTTTCTAGAAGTTCTATTTATTCCTTTTTAAAACTACTAACCTGTTTATTCTGTTTTTTGCTTCTGGCAACTTTTCCCGTGTGTTTGTTTCACATTGCTATAATTACTTTTTACTGTGTCCTGCTCATTGTTACTGATAGAGTATTTCTGAGCAGTCTTTGAGGCTTAAACTGAAGATGCTGTCTTCCAGACAGATTCTTAAAGGGACTGCTAGTCTGGGACCACTTTTTAAAAAATTATGAGTTGAGAATTTCTGGACCATCCTAGGGGACACAAGTTGGAGCTGCAAATCCATGCAAGAGCTGGCCCATGGTTTCAATTTTTCAGGGATGGCATGTATTTTCCTCCCTGTTTTCCTCAGCAATCCAGGCAACCTGAAGCCTCCTAGGAGTGGGGTGGAAGTTACTTCTGGTTCACTCCTACCTTAAAGGTGTATGTAACCTCTGAGTTCAAGTTTGTCAGAATAGCTACTGTCAGGACAAAGTGTCTCCACCTAGGTCTCTGAATTCCTATTCCCCTTAGATTTTAGTCTAATAATCCCTTGTTACTTTGTCAGTTATTCAATGCTCTTAAGAACACAGGTGTGTGTGTGTGTGTGTGTGTGTGTGTACTTAACCCAACATTTTCGCTTGTTTGTAGTGGGACAGTTGGTCAAAACAGTTAATGCTCCCATTTCCCAGATATGGAAATCCTGTCAAAATTCCTAGGGAAATTGTTTTCCAGCCTGTACTTAGTTATCCAGCCAAACTATAAATCACTTCAAGAGTAGACTAAAGATGTTTTTAGACACGTAAATACTCAAAAAACAGAACTCCTATTCACCCTTTCTCAAGAACATGTGTTCTGTTGCAACAAAACCAAGAAAACTAAAGATGTGGGATCCAGGAAACAGGTCATTTAAGAGGAAGTAAGACAATGAAAAATCCCAGAATGATGCCTAAGGGGAATCCCCAGACCACAGATATGAAGGGGGCCTCGAGAGGACCAATCCAGACTGGGGAGGAGGGTGGAGATCTTCAGGTGCAACATTCGCAGGTAAATGATGAATCTGGGACAGCATCCAGTCTGTTTGTGCATGAATTGCTAGATTTATGCTACTAGTAGAAGGTATGGGGATGAATGAGTGATTTTTTAAAAGAAGTACAGAAAATTAAGCAAATTTTAAAAAGACACCTATCGACTCCAGAGTAAACAAAAACTCTGTTCAATAAGGGAAATATAATTTTATTATGTCATATATTTAATATGAGACTAATATTTACATATTCATAATAAAGTAAGCACTAAATATGTCATACTCTTGTTGGATACTAAAAGGAGGTGAAATTTGTGGTTACGGGTGGAAGAAACACAGGAGCAGTATGAGAGGCTAGATCTTCTTTCATAATGGAAAGTCAGCAGAAAATAGCTGACATTTAAAAATCAAGAACCAGCAATATATGAGGATGTGAGTTAGAAACACAGAGATAAATATGGCTCTGGTTCCACTTTTGATTTGAGCAAAAGACAAAGCATTTCCTTCTAGTATAAATAGGAATACTAAAGTGTAGGTGTTTCCAGTGAAATAATACCTTACCATAGGTTTGAAAAAGAAAACCACATGGTTTTTTATCAGACATGTTGTCTATTCAATATTTCTGAGTAGAATCACATCACAACTCTTCCATTTGCAAAACTTTAGCCCCTTAAAGATATTTTTGTACATTCACGAAATTTTTTTTTATAAGTCACTCAGAGTGTAGCAAAAGCTACTTTTATATCATGCCATCACTGGAGAGAAGGCTACTGAATTTACATTAAAAAATTCAAAAAGACCAGTTTGGGCAGTCATTCTCAGATACATGATGCCACCTGGTGGTGAAATATATTCTTGGAGAATACAGAAAAACGGATGGGGGAGAACTCTGCCCTTCAAACCCCTAATTGTACCACTGAGAAGTAACATCTGGATTATAAAATGAAGACTGTGGAAAGATACTGTGATTTATTAAGTGTTTATAATTGGTGAATTCTAAAAACTTATTTTTTGGTTTATTTTTCACTAGTGGAGAATAACACTGCGCTATTTTGCCATTTCTAAGGCCAAAATCAAAGAGAAAAGTAAAACGTGAAACATAACAATGACCTAGGCTGGGGTAGAGGGTAGTGCCTGTGAGAAAGAGAATTCTTCCCCATAAACTGAATTGCAGAAAGGACTGATACCACAACCTCTCCCCATTTGATGCTGAGGATGAGGACATCGAGGCCCACTGAGGTTGACCTTGGCTCCGGGCCACAAGGGGGAGACCAGCAGAGCTGAGGTCAGACAGCCCCGGGGCCAGTCCCCACTCTTGGGGTGGTGGGTGCGATGGGAGGAGCACTCCCCAGCCCGCCCATCAGCTGATCCCCAGGCTGCCCCTTGGCTCTGCTGTGATGGGCCACATTGGGCCCCTTAGAAATGCAGTGCCAAGATGCTGGAGGATGAGAAACAAAGCCCCGTCCTGGTGAAGCCTGCCCACAGCACTCACCTGAAAGCCCCGGTGTAGCCATAGTACCTCTCCTTACTGTTGGGCACACACTTGTTCATGTTCCGGTCATCGCCAACACACAGTGCACAGAGCCTGGATTTCGGGTCAGCCCCAGGGGCACAGCTTTGATCAAAGAATTCATCTGCAGAGAAGAAGCACAGGGAGTCAGCTCTTCCTACCTGAGTCAAGATAAGCGGTCTTTACCTAACAGGTGATGTGGCTTGGTTTCCATTCATCATATTGACCAAGGCAGATAGAACACAGTCATTATAACACACAGTAACATGTTACCACCAACCCGGGCCCCACCAAGGTTCAGAAAAACTTGAGACTGTAGGTACTTGAGACAGGAAACCTGATTGGGGCTGGGGAAGAGAGTGTGTAATTGTACAAAGGGTCCCATCATCACAGCCTCGAGCTGGGGACTCAAATTGATGAACCTGATGGCCATCTCAGCAGAAGCTGCAAAACGTCCACTCCAGGATCTGATTTCCCCTTCTCCTCAGTAATAGGAACCCTGCTTTTTACCTGGGCACCTGGTCCCTTAGACCAGAGACAAGCCTTACCCTGTGGCTAGTAAGCCACATGGCTAAGTATCGCCAGTGAAATATGAGCAGGAGTGTTGGGTGCCAGTGTCCTGACATCCTTAAAAGACAGTTGGCACATGTGTTTTGCCCCTTCTCCTTCCCTTCCTTCATTCTGCACATGGAATGCAGAAGTGGGGACTGGACCCCCAGATGTGACATGGGCCATGAGCGACCTTGAGCACGGAAGCCACATATGTTTCAGAATAGCCAGATGTTTGAAACCTGGGCCCTTGACACCATGTAGTCGTCCTGCCAGCTCTGGACAATCCACCGCTGGACTCCACTCACGTGGGAGAGAAATAAACTTCTATTCACTTCTACTGGGGGTTTTCTGTCCTTGCAGCTGAACCTAATACAAACCAACCCACCATGTGATTTAACCCACAGTAAGGAGTTAACATGGATTAATACAGATTAAAAAGAGAGGAAATAAAGGTGACAAGAAAGCCCTGCCCCGACAAGCAAGTAGCACCCATTATCCAACTCGTGCAGCCCCTGCCACTGGAAGAGCCATGCCACGTGCCAAGCTCGGCCTAGGGCTGGGAGTGTCCCACTGTGGTCCTGGCAGCTTGCCCACAACCTGGAGGCTGCCGTGGGGTCATAGAGGGCGACACCAGTGTGCACTGCTAGTGAGGAACAGAGCCACACGAGAGCCCGCCAAGCCAGGATCACAAACCCATTCAAAATGCAGCAGGGCCCCACTTGAGCAGACGCCTGCCCGGGAGGTGACCGTGACAAGAATGTGGCACACAGCTCCACGTCACCAGGCCCACAGCAGGTAGGGCATGGCTCACGTGTGGGGCGGGAGCACGGCGCGCAGCCAGGAGGCGAGGCTGAGCCAAAAGCCTGGAGGTCTTACTCAGTTTCCTCTACAGCGTGGAGTAAGACGTCAGTTCTGTTTAGTAACAGAAGTCATCTTTCATGAGGAAGGCAGATGGCTTTTCCCAAATTGAGAAGCCAGTGCCTGGGAGGAATTTAGATCCGGAGCTCCAGGAAGCAAAAAGTGACTTTTGTACTTCTCAGGACCTGCATCCATTCTTAGGGTGCAGAGAAACAGACCGATCCTCCAGTTTTGCGCCTTCATGTGGGGTGGAGGGGGTGTGGGAAGTGCTGTGTGGAGAAGCTGCAGAAGGAAGCCGCAGGGGGATCTTGCTTACACCAGAAAAGGCCTGTAAGCCACGGTCAGCCTGCAAGTCCCCACACCTCCCCTCCCTGAGTTCTACAGAGGACCCCAGCCTGCCCCTCAGGATGGCCGACCCACGACTCCCTCGGGACTCCTACCAAATTTGCAGGAGCCTGTCTGGTTGGCGATCAGGCCCATGGGGATGTTCCAGCCTGCGGTCCTGTCCACGGCAGTGTGGCAGGACTTCTTGCCTCTCAGAGAATTCCATGTGAGCTCAGCATTTGCCTTCTTGACAACTGCCACGGCAAGATACCCTTGGACAAGAGAAGAGCAAGTCTTAGCCTCCCAGGGCCCGGTCCATGGACTCTACTGCAGCTGTGTGCAACCCGAGCCAACGAAGGTCAAGAAGCATCACCAGGCAGATTCCCCCGGATGACTGGCCACTGTCCGATAGACCAACAAAATTTAAGCTGCTGCTCTATGTTAAGATGAGATTGATCTGGGTTATGAAATGAAATAGTAAGCTGATCCTTGAAGTCCTTGACCAGCCATATACTGCCCCTGAGTTATAAACCGGCAGTTCATTCTATTGTAGACGTGGGCTACTAAAGCCACGAACACTGACCAAGAAGCATGACCCCAAGAGTGCGTAGATCGCCAACTGCAACATGCAATATACCAACTGCATCAGGCCAGAGCGTGATGGCTGCCGGAATAAGTGCTGTGTGGATGCAGGGGGTGTGTCCCTAAGGACCTCCCTGTGCTGAGAGAGGGTCAATGGGGTGCAGTCCTCCTCCTGAGAGCACGCACTGGGCAGACTCCGCTGCCGGCAAGTGCAGAGCTCTGCCGAAGTTGAGGAAGCACCAGCTCTGGCAGGCAGGTGGGCTGGTGCACAGGGCAAGGGATTTAGCACAAGGGACCTGGTTCCAGGCCAGGATCTGCCACAGTATTATCAACGGCTGTGAGTGACATCCGGGACACTGTTTCCGCGTCCATATGAGATGGGGGTGTGACACCCCACCTTCACCGTGGTCAGGACAAAATGAGGAACTCTTATATTTCTCTGCCATGTATGAAGGTCCGTAAAAACATAATTATAGTTACTCATCTGTGAATGATTTGCACCTGCAAAAGAACTTACAGCTTCTATGGCTGCATCTCTGTGAGGTTTTTTTAAGTTCCCACCACCTCCTCCTCCAGATACAAAAACTTACCCTTGACTCTGAAAGTGATCGATTCCAACTCACCTTCCGTTGGTCTGTGCACACAATCTAAGCTGTTGCTTTTGGAGGATTCTGAAAGAATAAAGACAAGCGAAAGGTCATTAAACACATGTTTTATTGTGATCATATATTTTTCAAAGGTACACACATATCAAAGAACATATACTGGCATGGTTTTGTGTATATGTGTTTTTAATATAAATAAATGGCATTGTATTATAGACTTCACTAAGTTTCCTCCTTTTTTTATTTTCAACCCAATACTGTGTTTTTAAGCTCTTTTTTTTTTTTTTTTGGCCGTGCCACGTGGCTTGCAGGATCTTAGTTCCCCGACCAGGGATCGAACCTGGGCCCTGACAGTAAAAACACCGAGTCCTAACCCCACTGGACCGCCAGGGAATGCCCTAATTGAAGTATAGATGATTTACAGTGTTGTGCCAGTCTCTGCTGTACAGCAAAGTGACTCAGTTATACACATACACATTTTTTAAAATATTCTTTTCCATTATCATTTATCCCAGGAGACTGGATCTAGTTCCCTGTGCTATACAGTAGGGCCTTGTTGTTTATCCATCCTATATATAATAGTTTACATCTACCAACCCCAAACTCCCAGTCCCTCCCTCTCCCTCTCCCTCTCCCCCTTGGCAACCACATGTTTGATCTCTATGTCTGTGAGTCTGTTTTGTAGGTAGGTTTATTTGTGCCATATTTTAGATTCCACATATAAGTGATATCATATGGTATTTGTCCCAATACTGTGTTTTTAAGTTCAAACCGCCTTACTGTCTGTAACTTATTGAGCTGAGTTAGGGCTCCTAAGTTCACTGCTTCCAATATTGTCACTGACATCTTCATACACGTCTGGGGATGTACCCAGGGGTGGAACTGCTGAAACTGACGTCTGGACAGTTCAATCACCACATTAACCAATCAACTATCTTTTTTGTTTAAGCCACTTGGCAATGGGATTGTGTCATTTGCAACCAAAGTACTCCTACCTAATCCTCGCCCGTTGGAGGTGAGGGGCACCTTGTCTCACCTGCCTGACCTCCTCTAGTTCCCTCTGGAGAGGCTAAGGATAAAGTAGCATTTCTTATGTCCCTTCAGCATGGGGAGATCCATGCTTTCGGACTCAGTAACTGGCTTCTCCTTAGGAAAAAGTCGCATCACTCCTGTTTCATGGGATGGATAATGTGAATCTGTAGGTGTTGTTTTATTGGAAAAGTATATTTAATTGGTTTATAACATTATTTAAGTTTCACGCATACAGCATTATATTTTGACTTCTATATACCTACCAAAAGTTTAGTTTCCATCCATCACCTATAGCTGACGCCCTTTACCCCTTTCCCTCTCCCCCCACTCCCCCTTTCCCTCTGGTATCCACTACTCTATTCCCTGAATCCGTGTGTTTGTTTTTGTTTGATTTGGTTTGGTTTGTTCCCTTTTTTTTTTTTTAATATTCCACATAGGAGTGAAATCAGAAGGTATTTGTCTTTGCAGAATCAAGTCCAAAGAGACTGTCCCAGCAGTTCCATGCAGCAGAAATGCATACATGTGCTCACCAAACGACACAGACACAGACGATCATACCAACGCTATCCACAGCAGCCAACTGGAAATTACCCAAATGCTCATCCACAGTAGAATAAATAACTGCAGTGGAGTCACAAAGTAGAACACTACAAAACGAGGTATAACGCTGAGCAAAAGACATTTTTAAAAGCACATGCTGTGCAACTCCTTTTACATAGAGTTCAAAAACGGGCAGAACTGATCTGTGCCATTTGAAGTCAGGAGTCATTACCCTTGCTGGAGTAAGGGGGCTGGTGACAGGAGGACACAAGGAGACTTGTGGAACCTGCTGTGTCCTGCTCTGGGCCCTAGCGCTTGGGGATGTACCACTTTGTGAAATGTCCTTGAGTTGTACACTTGTGTGCACTTTTCTGCATATATATTATACTTTACTAAAATCTTTTTAAAAATTAAAAAGAGGAAACCAATCTGGGCTTTGTCAGTTCTCACTACAATAGGCTGTGTGGGTAACATGGCCCCTTTCATCTATTCTTTCCCCTGATTCTCCTGTTTGAACGTATCTGTCCATTTTAATGTCTCCACTTGGACCCACAGAGTGGGGTTACTCCTCTCTATACCCCACCCCCGAAGCCCTGAGGGAATAAACCAGAGAGGACTCTTCTCCACTTACTTTGGTTCTCTGCCAGGACAGGCACCAAACCACACTTGCCCGCAGTGTAGATATATCCTCCATCTAAGCTCAGGGCATCAGCTTCTCCTTTCTGCCAAGACAAAGCATATCTCCAGCACCACAGTGAGGCTGTTTCCTGTCCCGCCTGCCTTTACAGCTCTAAGAGAATGGCTGTCAGGTGCCCCAGTAAAGCAGCAAGGGTTGAACTGAGGACCCCAAGGAAACACCATGTGCACTATTAATTCTCTACCAGACCTACATGCCTTTCATGCTGTCGCTTCCATTGGAAAGACCGGGTACAGGTAGCCCGGTCCTCTGAACAAAATCCCTTTCTGCACTTGGAGTACTGTTGGGATGCCCTCCTGGACCAGCCTCCCTCACTGAGGAGACAGATGGGAAGAGCTGGTCTTGTCTAGTCTCTGCTCATTAGCACTACACTCAAAGTGCTACACAGAAGCTATTCAACAAGTGGGCAGAAACAATTAAATTCACTCACCATCAGAATGAACGAGCCCACGCTCCAGAACTGGAACATGGATTCATCAAGATTGTAAAACTCCCTCTTTGACTAAGTAATAATTTTTTTACAACATTATTAAAGCTAATAGGAGATGTGGATAAAGATTTCTATTCAAGGCTGCACAGCACAGGGTTATTGTTAACAACAAAATAAGGAGACAAAGAAGAATAGGGTCATGACTAAACTGTGCCACACCATATAAAAGATATCCTGAAATCACTTTTTAAAGTGTTTTCAAAGAATATGTCACGTGGGAAAATGGCCATGATACACTGTTAAGTGAATAGGACTCAAACTACGTAACTGGAACGACCCAGTACTGTTCCGAGCCTAAACTGAGATGAACCGAGAAATCCTGGAGTGGGAAGTTAGCAAAACTGTAACTGTGGTATCTCTGCATGAGGTCCCAGTGTTTTGTTTGTTTTTACATCACATCTTTCTATATTTTCCAAATTACCTGCATTCATCGCAACTCGTTCTTAAAATCAGATTGGAAAGCCCACAGTAAACAGATTGCAGACGGAAAGCTGTGTCTGTTCCCACACTGCGCAGGAGCGAGCAGACCCTGCCCCCGGGGCCGTAGCGCTTCTAAGGTCCGCCTCACTTCAGACCAGATGCCCTTGACCTCGGTCTCCTAGGAGCGCTGCCCCGCCCGCACCGCCCGCAGGCCCGCCGCCGGCCACCTACCAGCACCAGGGCGATGCAGTCCTCGGTGGTGTTGGCCGTGGCGCAGGACACGTTCTGGTTGCTCTGGAGGCTCCACTGCCGGCACTTGCGCTCCTCCTCTTGTCCCACCGCGCACCACACGACCCGCGCGCGCCGCGCCTCCACCTCCGCTACAGCTGCCCGGGGACATGGCGGTCGGCAGGTGCCCTGAGCCCAGCGAGGGACACCCAGGCCCGCCGACCTCCCTGGAGCGCCGGCTCCACTCAGAGCCCCCTTCCTGCCCCGACGCTCGCTGGGCGGGAGCTACTTCCTCCAGAGAAGAGTGGAATCAGACACCTGCGCCTCTTCCCTTCCACGTGCTCCTCTCCCCGCTCCACTCTCAGCTCCCCAAACCCTTCTTCAGGCATAGCCCTCCTTGTGTCTCATTTCTCTTCCTTTGGAGGCTTCCCCGGCTTCTAATCCACCCTTCAAGCTTTAGTGTAATGAAAGAGATACCGAGATATTGCCTAATATCTCTGTCCTACTGGATAAAAGCTCCAGGACACAGAAACAGTGGCAGCCCCAAGAGATGGCCTAGGGGACCTTAAGCCCTGTCCTGACTTCCCCTAAGGCAGGCAGTCACCACCACTGACAACAGCGCAGCTTCCCAGTTCACCCAGACTCCATCTGAAGCCTCCAGTGGAGAAGGAGCCATGGCTGAGCTGGCCCAATGCGGTATCCCAGCCAAGTTCAGGGCCCAGGCACTGGGCCGTGTCCCACCAGGCCTCTGGATTTATCCCAGGAGGGGCCCTGGCTCTCTTGGTTCATGTTCATACTTCTCACTTCCTGGGAGGCAAACTGACTGTTTCGTCAGGGCTGGGGAGCCTGACGCACACAGGGACCTGTGGCAGTATTATCAGGAGGCGACACATTCCTTTGGAGACACTTTTCACCTGACTTGGTGCACAGAGGATGCTCACACTCACATCAAACCTACCATGGTGAAGACCTCCAGTGGCTTGGAGATGGCCAAGTGACCACTACAGAGCAGGGCCAAGCTGCCCATGGGGTGGGGGTGAGGTGCTCCCTGAAGGCCTCACCCATGGCTCACCACCCACACCAGCCTGCCCTTGGGGCCTGCCTGGCCCTCACTCACTTTCCCTCAGGCCCTGCAATGCGGTGAGGTAGCGGAAGCCCAGGTACAGCCCAGAATCTATCTTTGAGGGGATCCTCAAAAACCCAAGGGCAGAGTCTTTGAACAGCAGGTCCTTCTGCCCAGGAGGAGAGCCAAAGAGCTGGAACCCCTGTAGAGCGCTTTTTCCAAACTTCTCCTAATTAAGGGAAAAGAGAATTATGATGTCAGTGGTAAATAGGAAACAAAAACACGATGTTGAAAAAGAACATCTGGAACTTAGGGATGACTCTGAGAGGAGGAACCTTGGTTGACTTCCTCCCATAGAGGGACTCCAGCCATCCCTGTGACATAGCTCAGTTATGGCTTCATCTTTAAAAAGTTGCTGGGTTCCAAGCACCTTAGAGTCCTGAGAATATTGCATTGTCCTCCCCCTGCTTCTACTCCAGCCCATGAGACACCACCAGTCTGTAATGCTAGAAGGGGCTTCGTTGTTCCTGCTGTGTGGAGTATGGCCTAGAGACAGGCAAGCCACTGCATCTGTGCAGTGAGGCTACAGAGGACTTCTACAGTGGCAGGTAGTTAGGGAAAGAAGGAAGGAAACCCCACCACCACCAAATCCAAGCAGGGTAGGGGTACTCTGGGTGGGGATACCTGTGCCTTGAGGAGAAGGTTCCAGATCAAGTCCTCCTTGCCATCCACACTTCGGGCCACAACAGCATGAGAAGGGATCTGGGCTAGGTGGCACTCCTTGAATGCATCCACTGGCTTCCGAGTATTGTTTGGGCAGAGCAGCTCATACTGGTCCCTGTCAGCCTTCGCTGGCAGGTTCTCTAGGGAAAGAGGGAGGTGGAGGGGAGCCCAGATGAGGCAACCCCAGACAGTAGCCGTGAGCTGTAGTCCCCCTTCCCCCATAGAATTTGAGCTGGAAGAGACATCTTACACAGTTGACAAAACTGGGCGTCAGAAAGGCAGTGGATTGCTCCAGAATGTCCAGAAAGGTAAAGACAGTGCCCAGAAAGCCTTAGGGGCAAAGCCCACGTTCCTCTGATTGCATCATACAGGCCCTGGGGTTGCTGCAACTCCTGCCTGGCAAGTCAAGGAGGCTGAACCAGACCCATCTGTTTCCACGGCAACTCCACCTAGAAAAGGGTCACCTGAGGGAGACAAGCCCAGGGGGCCAGCCAGGGGCTGCTGCCTTACCCACATCTCCAGCAAGAATAAAAACAAGAAAAATTTTAAAGCAAGAAATACAGTTGAGCCACTTCTCAACACTTGGGTGTATCAAAAGAAAAGATTATTTTTATGAGTGAGTTCATCCCAATTTGGAACTGTTCATCTATATCACATGTAAACTGCTTCAGAATACATAAAGTGACGGAAACTGACCCAAGTTGTTTTATGAGCTTAGTATAATCTTGATCTCAAAATCAGAGAAAGAAGTACAGGAGGGAATAATTACAGACCTATTTTACTTATGAACATGAACACAAAAATCTAAAATAATTGGCGAACTCAATATAACAGAGTATTTTAAAACTAATAGATCAGGATTAAGGTTTATCAGTTTATTCCATTCACAAAAGAATGGCTGAATGTCAAAGAAGCTAAAGTAATTCATGACAAGAATGGGTTAAAGGAAAACCATGAGATCATCTTAATCCTAGTAGGTGCAGCAAAAGCATTTATATGTTCAACATCTATATGTGCTTTTTTTTTTTTTTTTTTTAGTTTTGGAAAACAAGTAACATAGAGAACTTGGCAAAGGTATTAAACTTGATAAATGCCACATATCAAAATATCTACAGCAAAATCATTCTAAAAGAAGAAAATTTAAACAGTCACTTCAAAATCAGGAACAAGGCAAAGCTGTCATGTTGCCAACACAGTATCAGACGACCTGGATTTCACAATTTACTAAAGAAATAAGAGATGTAAGCACTGGGAAAAAGACAAACTCTAATTTTTTAAAGATGAGGTACTCACCTACATAGAAAAGCCAATGAAACCAAGAAAAAACTAATAAAACTAACAAGAGAGTCCAGCAAGGCAACACTACAAAAATCAAGTGTTACTCTCATTAGCAATAATAAAACAGAAACTAATACAGAATATGATACTATAATAGCAACTAAAACCATTGAATAGCTGGTAATTAGCCTCATTAAACAACGCAGGAAGGAGTTCCCTGGGGGCCTAGGGGTTAGGACTCGGTGCTTTCACTGCCGTGGCCTGGGATCAATCCCTGGTTGGAGAACTGAGATCCTGCAAGCCATGCTGCGCAGCCAAAATAAAACAAAAACAAACAATGCAGGAGACCAAGAGAAAAATGTTAAGTTCTGTAAGTTCTATTAAGGGACATAAAAAGAGGTGTGATCAAAAGGGAGAGATTGGGCTTCCCTGGTGGCGCAGTGGTTGGGAATCCGCCTGCCAATGCAGGGGACACGGATTCGATCCCTGGTCCGGGAAGAGCCCATATGCCGCAGAGCAACTAAGTCCATATGCCGTAACTACTGAGCCTGTGCTCTAGAGCCCGTGAACCACAACTACTGAAGCCAGCGAGCCACAACTACTGAAGCCCACGCGCCTAGAGCCCGTGCTCCGCAACAAGCGAAGCCACCACAAGGAGGAACCTGTGCGCAGCACAAAGACCCAATGCAGCCAAAAATAAATAAATAAGTTTATTTAAAAAAAAAAAAAAGGGAGAGATTTATCATGGTCAGGGATTGGACAGTTTGACATAAATATGTCAATTTTTCATGAATCAATTTAAATTCAATACAATTCTACTTAAAGTATGATGTTTTTAGAAATTCAACAAAATAATTCTAAAATTTTAGTTAGAAAATAAATAGCAAAGTGTTGGGGGAAGGCGCTTGCGTGCACGCTCTCTCTCCCCAGACCCCCACAAGCTATTAAGAACCATTACAAGCCAGAGTAATAAATGCAGAAAAATACAAATAGACCAATGAAACAAAACAGCTCAGAAACTGATCCATGATTATAAACAAGCTTGATGTATAGGAGGCTCCACATATCAGTAGGAAAAGGGTGGAATTTTTCATAGTCGTTACTGTAAGGAAAATGATCTCACTCTAAAGGGGGGAAATGCTGAAGCTAAATCCATACCTGATTTCCTAGGTAGAGTACGTATGAACAAACAAGTGTGTGTTAGGGAGGGGAGTCTATAAATCTTATTGTAGAAAATATTTATGATCTGGAGGGAAGAGGGCATCTTTAAAAGTCCCCAAAACACAAACCAGCAGGGCAAAAGTGACCAATTTGACCTTATCAATATCAAGGGCTTCTGTTCAACAAAGGGGCTACTGACAGATTTTTTGACTGAGAAAAGACGTTCCTAAAGTCTAGAACCAACAATGGCTGGATATCTAGAGAGAAGGAATGCCTAGCCTTGAATCAAAATCATGAAGAAACAGACATGAAAATCAAGAGGAAAATAGTCAGAGATCATAAAAGAAGAAAGGGAAGCCCAAACTACTAGCAAATATATTGAGATGATCAAACTCACTAGACGTCAGAGAAATGCAAAATAAACCAACAATGACACATCTATTGCTTTACAACCATAGATAATAAAATGTGATGTGTGTGGACTTCCCTGGTGGCGCAGCGGGTAAGAACCCGCTTACCAGTGCAGGGGACACGGGTTTGATCCCTGGTCCGGGAAGATCCCATATGCTGCGGAGCAACTAAGCCCGTGCGCTTAGATACAACAACTACTGAGCCTGCGCTCTAGAGCCCGCGAGCCACAACTACTCAGCCCGCACACTGCAACTACTGAAGCCCACGTGCAAAGAGCCCGTGCTCCACAAGAGAAGCCACCACAATGAGAAGCCCGGGCACCTCAACGAAGAGTAGCTCCCGCTTGCTGCAACTAGAGAACGCCCACACGCAGCAACGAAGACCCAATGCAGCCAAAAAAAAAAAAAAAAAAGTGATGTGTGCTTCCCATGGAGCATTTCTCATCTATTAGAACCACTGAACCAGACAAGTACAACAACACGGATAAATCTCCAAAACAAAATGCTGAGCGGAAAACCTTGATCACATCATGATCGATAATGATCAGTAAAGCTTCTGTGAGCTTAGAATCCAGAAACACAAACCAGCACTACATATTTTGCAAGACCACCTATATATCTCGGAGGACACGTGTCAAATACGTTGGCATGGGCGTCTTTGAGGGGGAAGAGAAAGACAGCGGGCATGGGAGATTTCAAGAAAACTGATCATTTAGAAATAACATAAAATAAGAACACATTCCACTGAATTATTCCACATTCCATTGAATTATTCCATGAAATAACATAAAATAAGAGCTATGCTCTGTAGGGAACCTTGATGATCGTGGGGCCAGGAAGTGAGGAGTCAAATTAGCTCACTACTTGGAATTACAATAAAATGAAATGAAATAAAATAAGGAAAAAAAAGGAAAGGAGGCAGTACCCGTGGCTCTTCCTCTCTTACCAAACACTGTACTGTCTTTCACGAAAGCCACATCTCCAGCCCCGTCCTGCAGACACCTGTGGGATAAGAAAGCACCAGAAGGGTCAGCACAGAGCGGCCCTCCCCGACTTCTTCCTCGTGACTCCCTGTGGAACAGGGTCCTGCGGCTTGTCTTCTGTGGGCTCCTGATCTGTGGAGGGCAGGGCCCTCAGGCTTTGGGGCATCCCCACTGGAAAGGCTTCAGGGGTCACCTCCAGGTGAATTCTGAGGAAGAAGGGCTCAGGTGCTGGCCGGAGACCCCTGCTTTCTGCTTTAAGGGCTGAGAGGGCCAAACTTTGTCCTTCTACGTAAAAGAGTTTCGAAGCCTCTACACCAGAGGGTAAAAGTAGTGTCCTTAGCCATGTAGCTTTTTTCTCCCAGGACTAAGTGGCAGATGTGCCCTGGCCAGTGGAGAAGCAAGGAGGCCTCCCTGCGCAAAATGCTTGAGTCCGAGAGGCAGATGGGGGAACATGGGCAGCATCAGTTGGGTGGGGGGTTTGCAGAGAGGCGCTGGGGCCAGTCAGTCAGGAGGAGCCCACCGCCTCCTGGCTCCGGGACAGGCCAGGCTGCCCTGCCTGGCCAGGAGCCTGGGACTGGTCTTCTCATGACAAGACTCCTTCAGTCCCTCTGTGGTTATGGAGGGGACAGAGTCAGCAGGAGGAACCCAGGACAACAGAGGGACAAAGCCCGATTCAGGGTTCTCTGGGGGGACAGAAGGGGCCACTGGCCAGATGGCTGCTCATGGGGCTGGTGCAGAGGTAAAAGGGCACATGTCGGGCCTGGGGGGCTAGAGGGAAAAGTGCACTGGGAAGGTGCACTGGGCACCCTCTTCGGACTCAGTTTCTCTGTCTGCACAGCAGTAGGACTGGACCTCCTCGATGGTCCCCACTAGCTGACTGAGCTCTATTTGGGACCAGAGACACAAGCGCTTCCTAGCCGGAGGACATGTGGGCCGCTGGGGAGAAGAGGACAGTCTCACTCACTTGAAGGCACCAGAATAGCCAAAATATGGTTCCTGGGAGGAGCAGGCACATTTATTTCTCCCTGTCCCTGTGCACAGCTGACAGAGGTTGGGGTACTCTTTGCCATCCACGCAGGGAACACAGCTGGCAGAGAAGAATTTGGCCACAGCTGTTGAACAGAGAGAAATGAACCAGAGTGTGAGCCCACCGGGCCACAGCCAGTGGCACCCCCCAGTGTGCACTCCCTCCACCCCTGCCTGTCAGCGTTTGCAAAGCTAGCAGCTCAGAGAGATGTACTTTGGCAGAGAACAGACTCAGCTGCCACCTCGCAGGGCTGCTGATGCGGGTAGACCCTGCCCCTGCAGGCTTCACATCAGTTAACTTCACCCCTGCCTCGGAGTCATCCCACATGTCCACCTGGGCCATCCCGAAGTGGCTTGTGTATGTGCCACTGGAGTAGAGACCCCAGCCAGAGATCACCCCCAACACCCCTCCCCCAGCCATCTTACCTTTCTGGAGGGGCTCAGGTGGCCCTGTCCAGTTCAAGAACGGGCGAAGTGTCCCCATAGGTATGTTCCACCCGGCGGACCTGCCAAAGCCCGTGTGGCAGGACTTCCGGCCTTGTAGCTGGTTCAGTTGAAAGTTGCTGCCCTTCTTCACTACAGCCACGGCATAATACTGGGTTTGGGGCTCTGCAAAAGAGCAGAAAGAATCGAGAGCTCTTAGCCTGGACCGGAGGGAGAGAAACAGCCCACGCTGACCAAGCCCCCAGTGGGAAGGGGAGTGTGTGCTGCCGTTTCACCTGGTCACCGCAGCCCAGAGCCTGCTCTGTTTCCCCGGTGGGTCAGTGACCGGCCCAAAGAGCCCAGGGACTCCATTCCCTGTAAGTGTGATGCTGCCCGAGACATCACCTCTGTGGCTCATCCACTCTGACTCCACGGAGCCCAGGGCCCAGGCCACCCCACCTTCTGGGTCCCCAGGGGCAACTCACGCTCTTCCGTCCCATAGACCTCTGCCGCTACCGGCCGCAGTTTGTAGGGGTCCAGGCCTGCCTCAAACACCAAACCACCATCCAGGGTCACAGCATCTGCCTTTTTTGCCTGAAAGCAGAGACCAGACCGGATTAGGAGAAAACCCACGCTGAGCCACGCAAGTGAACTTCAGAAGGTCAGAAGCCTCCATGGCTGGAAGGACCTTCCAAAGGGTCAGCTTTCAGTCATGTCCTCGCAGGTGCCATGAGAGGTGGCACAAGCCCAAGGCCCCTCTTTTTGGGTAATGAGCCCCAGGGGAACTGCTTTGACTCCTGAGGCTGGCGGGTGGCCGCTTTTTCACGTGGCTTAGATCTCTCCGTGGATCGCAACCTTCGCGGTCATTTATATTAAAGGTTGTTCTAGGTGCTTTCTCCCCTGTTTTTGCTCTATATTTCTTTTAAGTTCTTGTTTATTGAATAGAATTTTTAACTCTTAATATATCTTAAACTTATCATAATAATAGACCACGTTCATTCCCTTTGGCATATTACCCCTCATATGCTTACCTATTTCTCATATTTGCAACCTGGTATAGATAATGTTTTGCAGACTGTTTTATTCATCTAAAACTGACTACATTTTCTTACTTCTCTAGTGCCTTTATTGATTTTATTGACTTCATGATATTTCATTATAAATGTGGCTGTTCCGTAATTTATTAAGCTAAATTTTAAAAATTCCCTCCAATGTTCACCACTTGGGTTCCTTCTAACTCTTTGCTGTTAAAACTGTACTTTTATGGACAGCTTTGTCCTCATAGCTTGTTTTTCCTTCTGATGACCTGTTGCCTTCGGATAGGCATCTGAGGGTGGGATTGCCCAGACAATAGGCATTTTATCTTCAAGGCCTTTACTGTCATTGCCATTCTGCTTTCCAGCTGACTCGTTTCTAACCTGGAATGCCACTCGCTATGAGGATCAATTTCACTATAGACTCACCAGTGGGCCAGGGTTTCATTTTATTAAGGGTTATTATTTAGGAAATGCGAGTGCTAACAAATTGCTTAGATTTGTATTTCTCTTGATTATGAAGGGGAACATTTTCGTAAGTATTTTTATTCATTATGAACTCCATCTCCTCGTGTCGTTTTTCTTATATGATCCTACGTTTCTTACCAATTGACTTAGAGTTCTTTATAGAGTGTAAATGGCAGTCACTTGTCAGAGCTGCCGCATATTCACTCTGGTGCTTTCAAATTTTTGGCTTATTCACAATTTCTGTAGCAATCCCAGTTTCCCTACACGTGGTTCTCCACTTCAGAATGTTAATTTCTGCTTTCAAAATAGCATCATGTCCTATGAGAGAGGACAGCTCCCAGCTTACAGGTTTCCATGAAGAAGGACAGAGGGAGCAGGGAGAACACATATTCTATTGCGCTCGGATCCTGTCCCTTTCAGTCTGGTCCCACCCAACCTATGGCATGGACTTACTGCAATGGCCTGGATACATTCAAAGCGGGAGGTCCTCCTCACACAGGTGACAGAGGGAGTACCCAGGCTTTTCATCCTCCATCGCCATCGGTAGCATTTTAACCACTCTGGTAGTGATATGGCGCACCATCGAACATTTTTCGTAGGGACAGCCAGACACAGTCCTGGGAGAAAGAAGCCGAGGAGTGAGGGCTCCACCACTGCCCATGGAAGAGACGGCCTCACCCTCTCATGGAGTTGTCCTCCCCTTCCCTCTCCATTCTGTGGCTAAGTCAGGCCACTCTCCTCAAATGGAGGTGTCTTGCTAGTCTAATGACAACACCATGCTGGCCAGAGGGCTGTACTTCTCAACAAATTAGAGGAGACGATCTGGATCGTTGCCCTCCTATGACTGACATACTTCCTATTCCCTGAAAAAAAACAATGATGCTGCCTTCTATCAGCTTATGGAGTTCTTCCACCTGCTTTCTCCCCTGGAACCTGGGAGGCAGGCAGGGAAGGGATGATTACTCCTGTGTTTCTGGTGTGGAATCTGACTCTCGAGGACACTGAGTGATGGCTGCTCAGCAGTGGCAACGTCCCACCTGGAATCTGGGTCTCTCTAGATTGTTGTGGATACGAGCGTCTCCCAGAGGATGCCAAAGGAACAAAGGAAAATGCACCACACGCCTTGTCAGTAGCTGCAGTAGGTGTTGTCAGTTTGGGTGAGTTTGCCTGAGTTATCACCGTTCACCACTGTACCAGAGAGAGGACTCTTATGGGGGGATGGAAATGTTCTAAAACTGATTTACCGTGATGGTTGCACCACTTGGTATAAAGTTCCTAAAAATCGTTAAATTGTACACTTTAAATAGGTGAATTTTATGATATGTAAAATATACCTCAGTAAAGCCGTTACCAAAAACAAAAAACTCTTGGTTGCAAAAGCCGCCTCCCCTTTAGGATGTGCTTTGGGGTGGACCATTCAGCCCTCTGCCACCTCCTATTCATGAGCCTTCCCCTGCGCAATCAGACCCACCAGGGTATTGAGACACCCGCCAAGCGTGTGGCTGCCACACCCTTCCTCCACCAGCCGTCATCCCAGGGACATCTCTGGGGGTGTAATCTATCCTTGGAAACCTTCCTGGAACTGTCCCGAAGTGAGAACTGGCCTTATCCGATTCAGTCGTTTGTGACCCAATAGCATGTCCTGGACGCTCTCTGTATACACAGCACTGAGTGATATGCAGAGGAACGTGCAAGCAGACAGCACCAGCTCTCACCTCCCATCTGGAGAGGCAAAAGCCCCCAAAGAGGACGCTAAGTATGATGAATGCTCTAGAAGAGAACAAATACCAAGCCAGGAGTGATGTCCCCATGACCTCAGCCAATAATGGGGGGGTGGGGGCATTCCAAGAGGTGGGAACAATGGGCCACGTGCACAACGACAGTTGCAAGCACATTCTACGCAGGTCTTTACTCAGCCCTTCATGTGTTCTGTCTCCTTCCAACCTCCCAGCCCCTCCTTATTGTGAATTTTGCTGATATCCGCATTTTCCAGGTGATGAAACTGTGGCTTCAACTAGTTATGTGGCTTGCCCAAGGTTTCACAACTAATAAGTTAGGATCTAGGATTTGAACCTAGGCAGTCAGACACCAAACCCCCTGCCTATTTAGGCTAACTGGGTTAGAGACGGGCTGCCATGGAGATGGGGCTGGTAAAGTGTTTGGGGTCAGATCATGGAGAGCCTCCAATGCTGGCCCAAGAAGTTCTTATTGGGAAGCAGTGGAGCAGTGACTCATTGGGAGGGCAGGGACAAGTGGACTGAAACCTGGGAACCAGGCAGAAAGGCATCGAGAATGGAGAACAGGGCCCAAATAAGGAGTTGGTGTCCAAAGTTAGCTTAGTAATAGATGGGACCTGAAGGGAGAGAGCAAAACGAAGACCACGTCTCAAGCTGGGGGGAGGGCGTGAGCAGGGGCAGGAATGGGAACATGGGGAAGAGCTCGTTTGCTCCCCTGGGAGGGGATGAACGAAGAAACTAAAGCGTCACTGAGAGGTTTTCTGAGATCCACAGTCCCCAGCCCCCCCAAACACCAGGGCCGGGTGCAGAACACAGCATTCTGCTCATCCCCTCCACAGCTCCCACCAGCCAGCTCTGAAGCTATGTGCCCCTCTCAAGACAAAACGCTCCCTGAAGCAGGTCTGGGCCTGGCCCCTCCTGTATCCCTAGCCTTGCTCCTGATCTGTCTCAGTCACTCAGATGCTGCCCACCTGAGCCTCGAAGGAATCTTCCTGAAAGTACAAATCCTCAGATTCCTTCTGTGCAGACATGTAGTGCCCCTGTCTCAAAGGCAGGGGCTGGGATGGAGTTTCTCTTCCCACCCCACCCAGCCTTTGCCAGCCAGGACACACATGAGAAGCAGGGCAGGAATCCCCTAGGGCAGCTGCCACTCCTTCCACTGGGTAGGACAAGGGATTCCGTGACACTTTGGGACATTGGCCACCATCCCATGGACTGCAGGATTTAAACTGCAGACCTCTGTGGGGGCCAAGACAACCAAAGATTCAAGTGAAAATGGAACCCAGTGGTGCAACTCTGAGCCAGAATCCAGACCACCGCCCGTAACCACCTCTAGGAAAGCAAGGCTTCCTACCCCTCGGGCCTCTCCCAGGTGGCCCTGACCCTGTGCTGTGGGCCCAAGCAGGCCACGTGTCAGGGAGCAGAAGGGAAGTTGGTCCTGAGCAGTTGGTCCTGGCTAGGCCAATCCTGCCTTAGAGAAGAGAGAAATAACCAATACCCATGGGAAGGAATTTGGAGAAGGGGACCAGAAAAGACAGGGACAGGTTTGGGGGCATAAGCTCATTGCTATCCTTTAGCCACCCCTTTTCATCCAGGAAGCTCCCAGCCCAGAGTAGATGCCCTAGGACAGGAGGAGGCTGCACTGGGCTGCCGCTGGGGGAAGGGGGTGACACCTGGGCTTTCACTCTGAGCCCCATGCACACACACTGCCTAGGTGCTGATGCCCTTGAGCCCTTACCGCTGCTGCCCTGGACCCACCCCCTCCACTGCAGGAAGCCCTGCCCTCACATTTACATCACTAATGTCCATCATAGGTGAGTGTCCTGGGAACATCCCAGAAATTATTTCAGATACTTGGGTACAGAACTAACAATTGTTTAGTCCCTTCTGTTTAGTCCCCTTCTAGTCCTGGCACATTAAAAACCAGAAACCAATCACTTCTCTCACACCCTCTGGCAGAAGGGTCCCATCAGCAGGGTCTGTGCCACCACCCCTGACCTTCTGCAGTGGGAGGCTTGTGTACACCTTTGCCTACCACAGAGCAGGTGGACCCTGCCCCCTCCTCACAGCTGTGTGGGAAGAGAATTGGACCATTTTTAAATGAAACTAAGGTTCAGAAAGACTCTCTCTTGCCCAAGTTACATAGTCCTTGCAGGAGCTGGGATCCCATCTCCAGTCTCCTGTGTATCTTGGGCAAGTCGCTCACCCTCTCTGAGTCTCATTGTCCCCCTCCATGTATACGCATGTAACAGTACTATGGGTAGGACAAAATGGGACAGGGACCCAGAAGACCCTTCGGGGAGCTCTGCCAGCTCTAGGGAAAAGACCCAACCTGCTTCGCGGAGCCCTGCTCGAGCCCCTCCCCAGGAGAGTGGGCGGGAGCCGGCCCACTCCCGGGCTCCTCCCCCGCTGCAGGCGCTGGTGCCCACCTGGCGGTGCGCGGGACCAGGATGCCCGCACTGAGGGGCCAGGGGACCCGGACGCCCGCCCGGAGGGGCGTGCCCCCAGGTACCCGCACTCACCAAGGGCCCCAAGGGACAGCAGGGCGGGGAAGAAGAGCTTCATGTCTGGGCTCTTGAGGCGACTCCGGGAACGAAGGCTCTGCCACCTGCACTCGCTCTGCACCCGTTTATCCAGCGCTTGGTGACCTCACGAGGTTAGCCACGCCCTGCGACCCAATAAGCGCCCCCGCCCCGCCTCCCCCTCCCCCTCCCCCTCCCCCTCCCCAGGTCTACTAGTTGCTTGAAGGGAAGCAGCAGCGGGGAGAGGACAGAGGAAGCCGGAATGGTGCCTGGGCTGGGCTTGGCACACCCGAGAGGATACCCAGCCCACACCCACCTCTCAAGTCTGCCCTGGTGCTGCCTGGATTGGGGATGTTTTTCCTCTCCCACTAGTCTGCAGCCCCTGGGGAGTGGCAGCCCCTAAGTTCTGCCCTCCCTCTGGTCTCAGTGCTTCCTAGAGAGTGGGACACAGAGAAGCGGTCCTAAGGTGAACCTTTGTGGATCATCTTGACTGTACAGATGGTATCTAAAGTGCTGGGGAGCCCGTTAGGACAGAAGGATGCCCCTCCATCTGCATGCAGCAGCCAGCCCAGCGTTCGAAAGGGGACTCGCTGCCTGGCCCGAGGTCCGCAGCAGGCGGGCACAGCTAGCGGAGGTGACAGAGGCTGCCCACTGCCTGACCCAGGCTGCCCATGGGGCCCTCCTGAGACCACAACACGACTCCCAGAAAACAGAGCCAGAGGCCTCAGTGACCAACAGCTGTCTCCCGGTTCCCTCATTTACCAATGTAAAGGATAGCCTACCACTTGTTTTGTTTTTGTTTTGTTTTGTGGCAGTAGGAGATGGGAGATGGGAATCTCATTTTGATAAATGTCCTATTTTGTCCTCAGTACACAAGCCGACCCTATTTCAGGAAGCTGCTTTTAAATTCTAAAACTAGAAGTCTGCTTCTACATCTCTTAAATACACTCCCTTGATGCACAATGGCTCACATACAGGGGTCTCCAGTGCAGCCCTGCTTATCGTTCACTGATTGCAAGCAAACTAAATGTCCATCACGGTGTGTGTGTGGGGGGGTCACACAGAGCAGGGGTCCCTGACCCCCGGGCCACGGACAAGTACTGGTCTGCATGGCAGGAGGTGATCGGCAGCGAGCGAGCAAAGCTTCACCTGCCGCTCCCCATCGCTCACATTACCGCCTGAACAACACTCCTTTACCAGCCCCTCCCCGCCCCGTTCCATGAAAAAATTGTCTTCCACGAAACTGGTCCCTGGTGCCAAAAAGGTTGGGAACCTCTGACATAGAGCATGGTTCTGTGCCTACAGGGGGACACACTGAAGGCCCCAGAAAGAGCAGGCCACCCTGCATGTATTGATGTGAACTTAGTTCCAGGAGATGCTAAGTGAAGAAGTCAGGTACTAACGATGAGGGAAATCGCAGGTCATCTAAACATTCCCTCTACTGTTTAGTCTGGACAATATGTTATTCTGAAATCTGCTTGTCCTGAAAAGCTGGTCTTGATTCTTTGCTTAGACTACTTGGTACAAAAAGCATTTCTTGGAGCAGAGGGGCAAGACCTAGGGAGACAGCACTGTTGAGAGTGGGCATGTAGCGAGCAGCACTTGGCCATGGAGAAGCAGAGCCAGCCCAAGTCTTTGAGGCCCTCAGGGAGGCTGTGGGGCCCTTCTGTCTGGGTGTGGATGCTGCCAAGGCACGACAGTGGTGTCTGACCAGGGATCCTGCTTGATGGGCACAAGAGTGGGGTCCAAGGTTCAGCACCAGAATCACCAGCCAGGCTTTGGGGTGACAGATCCAGGGTCTCTCATTGTTTGGAAATACAGTGTCGCAACATTAAAAGTTGCTTTCATCAATAATTGCAATAAGCTGTTTCAAAAATAATGAAGTAATACAAAACTGGCTAGTTCTCAGGAGCACTGAAACATCTTTTTATGTAAATTAGCAATTTGGCTTTGCCTTTCCATGATTATAAAAGAACTAAGAAATGTCACAACCCATGTCTGTATCTCCAAGTGCAAATTAGAAAAGGGATGTGTTGGGAGGTCAGAGGCCTCTAGATCCTCTTATATCTGCTGGCAGGAACACAGAGAACCTGGGGCCAAAACAGAGAGGCTGAGCTTAAGGGCCGCCCTGGAGGCAGGACTGGGGCAGGCAACAGGGAAGACTGTTTGCATGCTGTGTCTTCGGGAAGGCCCAGCCTCAGGCCAGGGTTGTGCTCAGCTGAACACCCGCAGAGCAGCCCCCAGGCCATCTGCAGGGGAAGCTGATGAAGGGGGTGGGCCTGCCCAGAAGACAAAGTTCAACTGATCTGTTATCAACGTTCATTCATTCACTCTTTCATGCCAGAACTGGTGGGTGCCATGAGGGACACAGAGAAGAGGGGTCCGTCCTTGCCCTCAGGAGCTCATGGCACAATGGGGGACAGGGGTAGGCACAGGCCACCTGGAAAGAGGCAAGGCAGCATAAACAGAGTGAGGGTGGAAGCCAAAGGAGGCCTGACTGACTGGTTCCCATCATGAGGGTCCCAGAAGACTTTGAAAAAGAGCATTTGACCTGGGTACCTGAAGGAAAGGTAGGGTTTCTACAAAGAGAATTCCAGGTAGAGGAAAGAGCCAAGTCAAGTCTCTGGAGCATGGATCCGGTGACCTGGAGGAACAACAAAAAGCCGCTCTGGGCTTTCTGGCCTGGAACGCTTATTGAAGAAGGATTAACAAAGTCACCTCCTCCATCCTCAGCTCCACACAGGTGTCTCTGTGCCCCTGGACAGCTCTTCCTGCAGGTCCAGCAAGCACTACAGTCAGTGCATCTAAAATGGAACTCCTCTGCTCCCTCCAGCCCTGCATCTCCTCTCATATTTCCTACCATTTTCCACCAAACCCACCAGACAAAGAGCCTCGGAGTCATCCTCAAATCCTCTGGCCAGGTAGCCCTACATGTGTGCCGGGCACTTAATGATTAATATTGGTTGAATGGATGGGTGAATGAGTGAGGAGGAAGGACAGAGCAGGGCAAAAGATCCTGCTTGCAGTGTGTCAAATCTGAAAGACACAGCCTGGTCTGGCTATGCCGGTCGCCCCAGAGCCTGTGTGCCTGGAGTCATCAATTTACCCGTTAATTCAACAGCCATCTATGGGGCACCTCTGATGTGCCAGGAGCTGGGCCAGATCTTAAAAAGCCTGCAGGGAGGTAGGACGCAGGTTTCTAGATGCTGAGACGGTAGCATGGCATGAATATAAGGAATACAAAGAAGGTGGATGTGGTACAAACCCGAGTGTAATGGCAGGAGCTGGTGTTTCACAGGCAGGTGAGGGAGGCTCTTCCCCAAGGACCCCACCCTCTCTCCACTCCCGAGATTCACACAGCAACCCTTTGCTGGTCCAAGCTAAGCCCTCCCGACAAATGGGCAGCAAACCCCACACCCTGCCCTCTCTGGAGTCCTCCAGCTTCAACCCCCAAGAGAAGTGTCGGAAGGAAATGCGGGATCTGGGCAGAATCGGCTCCAGATGGAGTAAAGGAAAAAAGGAGTTCCCAATGGGCTTCCCTGGTGGCGCAGTGGTTGAGAGTCCGCCTACCGATGCAGGGGACACAGATTCGTGCCCCGGGCCGGGAAGATCCCACATGCCGCGGAGCGGCTGGGCCCGTGAGCCAAGGCCGCTGAGCCTGCGCGTCCGGAGCCTGTGCTCCGCAACGGGAGAGGCCACAGCAGTGAGAGGCCCGTGTACCGCAAAAAAAAAAAAAAAAAATTTCCCAAGACATCCACTCCCATGGGGGCTTCCAGGCTGGCTGACAGGAGACGAAGGCCTTGTTTCCTGCCCCTGCCAGTGGTGTGAGGTTACTGGCTTGGTAGAGAGCCACTTGTTAAATATTTAGGGATGTCGTGGTGGTTTGTTAAACCATTGGTAGCTTGGAATCAGTCATGGTGGGAATATTTACACCATGGAAATGAGCGAATTCTATAAATCATGTCATTCTTCCCTGTAAGAAAGCCAGTTTACAGCACACCTCTGCCTGTTTGTCATTATTTGGAGGCATGCAGTGCCCGTGTGTGTGTGAGGGGGTGGGGGGCATCCCAGGAGGCAGAAGATAATAATCTCAGCGTTTAGATGGCACTTTCAACCCCGAACAGAGCTGCCAGTCACTTTGTCTCCTGTGACTCTAACAATAGCTCTCTGAGGTAAGAAAGTCACTGTTTCCGCTCTAAAAAGAGGGAAACTGAGGATTGCCTGTGGTCACGCAGTGAGTGAGATACGGAGACCAAATGACTAACCCCGAGTCTCCCGTTAGGCCCGCAGCCAGGCGCGCTCTTTTCCACCGGGCCCAGAACTCTCTGAGAGCGCCGGATACAGAGACTGGGGCCCAGGGATGGCCTCCGCTCTTGCTCTCAGCGGCAGTATTGGACCCTCCTGTGGATCAGGCACTGTCCAGCCCCTTCACACATCAGCCATGGCTTCACAGAAGCACCGTGATGGCCTCATTAGACCTCATTCCAGACGAGGGGATTCAGGCAAAGTAGCTCGTCCACCATCATGCAGCTAGAAATCTGTCACTGACCCCTGACTCCTGTCCCATGACCTCTTATTGGTTTGGTCAATCCTGTGCTGACCACCCTGGAGAGAGATCAGGAAGTAAGCAAGAATGAGCAAGAGATGGATGGAGAGCTCCCTGCCTTCCAGCCAGTGTGATGACCGTGATTTCTGGAGCAAGGCCTTCGCTGGAGCTGGGCCCTTGCATAGAGCCGAAGGTCCCCAAGAGTCTTCAGACACGCCTGTGGGGTTTGGGGTGCCGTCACGAGGGAGCTCAGCTGAAGCACAGTGGCAGGAAAACCATGCTTTTGTGAACTAATAAGTCTTATTGCCAATTGTTGCCCAATTTACAAAGAACCCACAGAGACAAAGCATTTCCATCTCCATACACAGACTTCTTCCCCTTCCTCCTCCTCACTACCCCTCCTCAGAGTCAGGATCCTTGCCCCGCGGGGACCCTCTCCTCCCAGGGCCGGGCCCTCCCGGGGCCAGCACCCGCAGACCTGCTGAGGGACACTCTCCCCAGTAGTCGAAGGGGCAGTGGAAACACCCCAGGTTGGCCCAATTGCAAGATTTCAGTCTTGCTGGTCAAGGTGGACCCCATGTCCCTGGCAGAAATCGGATTCCATGAGCACCTAACCATCACACCACTGAGATGAGAATGGGCAGTACGCCAGGCCTAGGGAGAGTTTTCCAGGAAGGTGTCAGCGAAGGGCAGCCTGGACGATGGTGGAGGCTGGCCCAGGGCCAGCCATGCAAATTTCTTCCCAGAAGGAATGAGGCCCTTTGCCCAGGGAAATGCCCAGGCGGGAAGCACCTGAGCCCTGGGGGCCCTTTCGCTGCCCCTCTCCTGGGGCCACATTCTGGGAGGGAGGGTCCTGCCCAGTGGCCTTCAGGATCTCAGCTCAGCTGGCCGGAGGCCTCCATGTCTGCTGCCTGCACCCCACGAGGGAAGGTCGGATGGGCTTTCGCTGAGAAGGAGCTTGAGATGGGTACTTAGCGGAACAAGGAACCACCGTTTTCCTCCATTTCCCTGGGTGAGGCCGTTGCTCCGTCTCTCCAGCTCCTCTGGGCCAGGAGTGCTCAGTCCCCAGACCACTGCTCCAGGTGGGCTTCCCTTCCTCAGCCCCCCATTCACTTCTTCCCTGGACAGTCTGGCAGGCTGGAGGGCCCAGGGGAGATGTGGTTAGAAGCTCAGGAGGTGGGTTTGGACAACTGGGTTTCAACCTGCTCCGCCCTAAACAGCCACCTGGACGTGGGCCAGACTCTCAACCTTTCTAAGCCTGTTTCCCCAGGTGTAAAAAAGGGACACAAATAATACCCACCTTGTGAAGTGGGCAGAGTTCAAACCTGATGTTTGAGATGCGTACGCAGGCTCAGTACAGGCAAGCTATTGTCCATATTTGCAGACACTCATGAGTCCTCACCGTGTGGGGCTCAGCTGGTCACAAGGGTACAAGGGGAGCAGAAATGGCCTCTGGAGGCACCTGGTCCAGCGGGAAGGGCTGTGTGTGCTGAGAGCTGCCTTCCAGTGTGCAGATTTACAGACAGAGGTGTCGCAGGGAGCTTTGACAGCGAAGGGAACAGCGCACCTGGGGTGGAGACAATGGCAGAGGTAGTTTCCCCACATGCCCCTCCTTATCACAGAACACATGGTTGCCCCAGGTGCCCCCATGTTCTAAAGTGTTCAGTCTTACCCTGTCCTGCTCTCCGGCCCCTTCTCCGTATCTCTGTCTCTAATCCCGGCCTCCTCCCCTCTCCTTCTCACTTTCTGTCTCTCTCTCCTTGGTTTCTTTCTCCATCTCTAGCTCTGTCTCTCCCTCCCTCCTTCTTAAACATGTGTCTGCAGTTGTCCTGGGTGCCCCTCCTCTGGGAGCCTGCACTGAGCCTGACTCAGCCTCCTTCTACCACAGTCATTGCAATTACTGGCCCATCTCCGGCACCCAGAGCCCCCAGCGCTGAGCTCCAGGGGGAAGGGTCTGTGGCTGACCCATCTCAGGCCCAGGAAGAGCCTCACTGAGGGCTTGTTGACTGAGTGAGTGTGGAGAAAGCTGGGGCGAGAAGCCAAGCAACCCCCCGCACCAAATCCTTTGGTTACAATTCTAATTGACGGCACCCTTCTCATCCCCCCGGAGGTGGGAAGAAGCCCCAGCACAGTGTGGTGGGGGGTGGCTGCACCCATCCTTCCTCCTCCCTACCCTGTGCCCTGCAGAGGCCTCCCAGCAGGGGGGACATTCTGGTCCTGCCTCAGACCTCGGGAGGGAGCAGGAACATCAGAGCTGAGAGAACCCAAGGCCTTATCTGATGGAACAGAGGAGGAGGGGCCCTGCACAAAAGCGCAGGAGAGTCGAGAAGTGCCCCACCCTGTGCTGTGCAGCACCTGCCTGCCTGGTGTCCCGAGGAGGGTCGGTAAGAGCATGGCAGCAGGGAGCGGATGCTAAAGGCTGAAGCGGAGATTCCTCCATCAACCCCGGCACCCAGCACTCTCCTACAGGGAAGCTAGGACCTACTTCTAGCAAAAGGCCTCTTTCCTCCCCACAGCAGCTTCCAAAGACAAAATGAGAGGGCAGCAGGAGAGCACCACGGAAACGCCAGTGATGAGCTGGGAGAACCGTGGAGGCAGGGTTCCAGACACCCCCAAACCCTCCTGTGCCTCCCTTTCAAGGCCAGAAGTGCTTTCAACTTAGTGGGTTAGTTTGCAGTCAAAGGCTTGTTGGAATCTCCAGAGGGGTCCCTGGCAGCCTAGGGCTTCTCACTAGCACCTGCCACGGGGGTCTTCCGTGGGGACACGCCCTTTCCATTCCCTTCCCTTCCTTCCCTCCCAGCTCTAGACTCTAGCCTCCTCGGTCCTCCTTCTGTTCCTATGCATCTTCTATTCAGCTGCAACCAGAAGTGAAAATAGCACAGACCCAGGGCCCTTCAGGAGGTGCTTGCCCGTGAGCTGTGGCATTTATCCTACAAGTGTGTCTTATCCCAGAAATGACACTCTCCCAAGGTTGCTCAGCAGGCACTAGCCCAGGGCTCCCTCCGGGCATCCTGTCCACTCGTCCTTAACCTCCTGTGTGTTCACACTGAGAGTGAGAGGAGGAGTATGGGGGTAGCAGGAGGCCCCTTTTCTTGATCCACCAAGCCAATCTTGACCCTGAGCAAAACCTTCCTGCAGCGAGAATTAATTTCCAAAAATCCATTCAGGAAAAGACTCTTAAAGCTCAGCCCCCTGGTTGTCCCTGTTGAAAAGAGAGCTGACCCCCTGGAGCTGTGGTGTTTGTGGGGGACTCTGAGGAATCTGAGGGGAGGGGGCTGGGGGACAGGAGAGCAAGGGCTCTGAACCAATAGCGGTGTTGCCCAATGTTGCCCCATTTGTAAAGGAAACTCAGCAATCAAGACTTCTCTGCTTGTCCTTCCTGCCCTTTCTCCTTCCTGCCCTTTCTCCTTGTACCCCGGAACCCCTGCCCTTCCTTGTGGTCTTCTCTTCACTCCAGTCTGGTAGGGCTGGGCCCATGTTCTCAGTCTCTCCGGGTTGATACTTGTGTGTCTTTCTGATTCCCTTTCTCCTTCACCCACTGTGTGTGATCCAGGGCCCAAATGTACCGAGTCCTTCTTCATTCTGCCCTTATGTCCACATGTTCCTTTCTCTTCCATGGTCACAAGATGGCCCTGGGCTCCTGCCTGGGCTCCTGACCACTCCCTTGCCTCTCGGCTCCCCCACTGCAGTCCGTCCCCGAGGGAATCTTTCAGAACCACAGAGCTAACAGTGGTTCCAAGTCATCTCCCCTTGCCCCGCCACCACCGCTACACCCTGTCCCTAAGGAATCTCATCCCCCTTCCCCCTTCGGATTAAACCCACTCTGTGCCGAAAACCCCCAGAACTGTATTGCCCACCCAGATCTCATGCCTACTTGGAGGTGCGCTCAGCCGTGAACCAGACAACTCATCCTGAAATCCCACCAGCACCCCAAAGCAGCACACCCAACTTCCAGTGCTGGACAAAGATTGAGTAGACACATCTCTCCCTGTTCCTCCTGCTAAGTAGCTTAAACCCTGGAGATGATAGATATAGTGGTGTAAACAATATGAATGAATCATCTTAAAGTTGTAAAGGTAGAGGTTCAAGTTATCCTCAGTGGGCTAAAGAACACCAGGCTGTGCTCCTTCTGGAGACTCCAGAGGAGCCCACTTCCTGGCCTTTTCCATCTTCTAGAGGCCCACCATATTCCTTGCATCTTGGCCCCACCTCACTCCCACTTCTGTTTCCAGCATCATATCTCAGTCTCTCACACTGACTCTCCTGCCTCCTTCTTATAAAAACCCTTGTGGTTACATTGGGCCCACCAGGATAATCTCCCCATCTCAAGATCTGTAATTCAATCATATCTGCAAAGTCCCTTTTGCCACGTGAGGTAACATACTTATAGGTTCAAGGAATCAGGACATGTACACCTCTGGGGTCCATATTCAACCTAACAGGCCAGTATATTGTGATAAATTGTGTGTGCGACGTAATACCTAGAGCAACCACTACGTAAATTATACAAAGACAGACACTCAAAAACACTATAGACAGGGCCTTCTCTGGTGGCCCAGTGGTTAAGACTTTGCCTTACAATGCAGGGGATGAGGGTTTGATCCCCAGTTGGGGAGCTAAGATCACGCATCCTTGCAGCCAAAAAACCAAAACATAAAACAGAAGCAATGATGTAACAAATTCAATAAAGAGTTTAAAAATGGTCCACATCAAAAAAAAAAAAACCAAAAAACACTATAGATAAATCAAAATGGAATTCTAAAAAATGTTTAAGTAACCCACAAGACAGTAGGTAAAAGAAAACAGTGAAAATGTAAAAATAGGGAAAACAAACAAAAATTAAAATAAAATGACAGATTTAACCCTAATATATCAATAATTATATCAACTATAAATAGTCTAACTATTCCAATTAAAAGACTGGGATTAGCAGAGTGTTTTAAAAAAACAACCCTGCATTGGCTGTCTACAAGAAACTCACTAAAATATGTAACAACATATCTAGGTTGAAAGTAAAAGAATGGAAATATATATACCATGTAAATGTTAATTAAAAAGAAAGTAGGAGTGGCTGTATTAATATCAGATAAAGTCAAATTCAGAGGAAAGAAAATTATTAGGGGCAGCTTGGAATATTACATAATGGTAAGAGTCAACACACCAAGAGATCATAACATCCTAAATGGGTACGCATCAAAAAACAGAGCTGATAGAACTAAAAGGAGAAATAGATAAATTTATAATTATAGTTGGAAGCATCAAACTCCTCTCTCAACAACTGATAGAACAGGGAGACAGCAAATCAGCAAGGGTAAGGACCACTCCAACACCACCACCAACGAAGATCTAATCAACATTTACGGAACACTGTCCAACAACAGCAGAATACACATTGTCCTCAAGTGTCCACAGAACATTTACCAAGATAGACCACATCCTGGGACATAAAACAAACTTCAACAAATTTAGAAGAATTTAAATCGTACAAAATGTGTTTGATCACATTTAAATCAAACTAGAAATCAAGAACAGAGATAGGAACACCTCCGAACACTCAGAAACTAAGCTTCACACTTCTAAATAATCAATGGGTCAAAGAGTCAGAAATGGGGAGCTTGAGTTCCTCCCAAAAGACAACAAAGTCATAACCTTGAATAAGAACCTAGGTAGTTTTAAAACAAGCAACCAAGCCAACATTTTGAGAAACGCAGGTGTGAATGTTCAGATATGGGGGAGACACACACACAGAGACAGAGACGTAGAGAGAGAATGAGAACCCATTATTCTTTGCAGAAGCCCTCTGTGAAATGAGATCACTTTCTTCTGGCTCTCTCCTCCCCCACATCTCCCTCTTCCCCTCCCATACTGTCCTGCAAAGGGCTATTCTTGAATCCCATGGCTCTTCTGATCTGGCTATAGCCAACTGGCTTAAATTGTGGATCACCTACTCAAGCTGGCCATGGAGTCTTTTTTGAACTTTTAAAAAAATGACTGTCATACAGAAAAGTGTAAAAATGTAAGTGTACAGCTCAATAAATTATCCCAAAAAGAACACTTACGTAACCACCACTCAGGTCTAAAAAGAAAACACTGCCAATTTTCAGAAGCCTCTTTATACCTCCACTCAAACCAACACCCCTCTCTCTGTCCCCAAAGTTAACTACTATTCTAATTTTTAACACTATAGTTTACTTTTGCCTCTGTTTGAACTTTATGTAAATTGAATCATACAATATGTATTTTCTTGTATCTGGTTCCTTTCATTGAACATTATGTTAGTGAGATCATCCTTTTTTTTTTTCATTTTCTGATTTTTATTTTGTTTCCTAATAATTGCTAGTATTACAAATACAATCTATTTTTGGATATTATCCTTATTATCTGGCAACCTCATTAAATTCACTTATTAATTCTAAGGCCCCTCCTAGCAGCCTCACTGGCTCATCTTGGCATTTTCTAATCCATCTTCCAGTCAGCTGCCTCCTGACTCTTAGGTCTTACCTCTGCTCCTACCTCCAAAATTCTCTGGGCTACAAGGAAAGATTTCCCAGAGCCCATGTGGTCACTTGGCCACTTCCTCAAGAGCTGAGGGTCATTATGTTGGTGACTAAGGACAGGTGATGTGCTTTGCAGGGGCCGCAGAGAGTGCCACGGACTGAGGGGTGAGTCCAGGACTAGCTTGTTCTGAACCCATCATTCCCTAGTCATCGGGAATGGTTCACCTTGTTGAGGAAGCAGCAGCAGGGTGCAACATGGATGCCAGATGGCCAAGATGAGGGTTTAAAGGCAGAAGATGACTCGTAGAATGAGGAACTGGTAGCAAAGCCTGGGGACGTGCTAGATGAAGCAGAGCCCGATGACTATTTGCAAATGGAGGAAAGAGTCAGAGAAGTGAGCAATTTCCAGGATATTTGGAAATATTCTGGCTTGAGGTTGTTCCTATGAAATAACTTGAGCAAAAAAAAATCAGACACTCTCAGAGTTGAATGTTTCCTTTGATGCTATTTTACAAGTAGGGTCTCTAAGCCCAGAGGCGGGCATGTGGCCTGCCCAGACTCGCCCAGGGAGGGCTAGGTAGAATCTGGCTTCCTGACTCCTTGCACTAGGGGAGGAGTGGGGTTCCTTTCAGTTGAAAACATCCTCATTGAGCATTTATTCTGGTCCAGGCACTTGTCAAGAGCTGTGTCAGCAAAATGAACCAGACCTGGTCCCTGCCCCCAACAGCAACAAACAAGTGAGCAGGCAGTTACCATGATGGGAGATGAGAATGTCCAGGAAAAGGCATGGAAGACCATGCCTGTGCTCAGTGCCCTACAAATGGGAGAGGGAGTCTGCCTCCCACCTGTGGCAGCTCTGAAAGGGGCAGGGAAAGTCCCCACACACCCTCACTCTGGCATCTTCCAGCAACCTCCACAAGGTGGCCTTGCTGGAACCAAGTGACTGAGAGAGAGTATAAGGACGAGGAATTGTGGGGCCTTGTGGGTAACTGGAGGAACTCCCTCTTTTACTCTGGGAAGGTAGGAGCCACTGCGGGGTGGGGGCTAAAAACAGACTGAGAGGGAGCAGAGAGGCAATTGCGCAGGCTCGGCAATAATCAGGGACAGAGATGAGACAGCTTCGCCTGGGGTGCAGCAGCGGGGAGGTGGAAAGACAGGTTGAATTCTAGGCACATTTGATAGGTGGACACCATGGGATTTGCTTACATTACCGGGGGATACGGGGTGTGAAGGTCAGGAGTGGAAGACGACTCCAAGGTGCTTGGCCTGAGAAGCTCAAGGATGGACTTCCATTAACTGAGATTTGGAAGACTCTGGATGGAACAGATCGGGAGGGGGTGGACCAGAAGTTCCATTCTGGACACCATCGGACTGACAGACCCCTGGACCTCCAGACGGATTGTGAGAGAGGAAGCTCCCTGACTCACCACCACTCAGAATGCACTGGTACTGCAGAAGTCAAAGGCAGAGGTCTGGGGCTTTATTTAAAATTATTTTGGGGGCCATGGGTCCATTTTCTCCCCGGGATAATGCTGATGTCTAATTACCCAAAACACTGTCCAACTCCAAGGCCTCATGAAACACTCTGTATCATGCTGATGGATCATTCTTACATGTTAGGAGCCTGGGACAACCTTCCTAATGGCCCCCTCAAGTCCCACTCTGACCCTTCTGCCCCTGCCCTACCCACGCCTGCAGCAGTGGAGTGCAGACAATCTCCCATTCAAGCCTTCAGCTTATCGGCACTGTTCCATGCATGTCGGTTCCTTCCTTGCACAGGGACCCAGAAGGGCTGGAGTGTTTCTCTGTATGGTCCACGTCTAGCACAGAGCCTGCCTCTGTGAGTTTCATGACTAACAGTGCTTCGTGACTGATTGTTGACCACTGCTTCGTGATCGATTGTTGGCTCACCCCTGAGCAAAAGAGAAGGAAACATCTACCCTGGCTGCAGGGAGAACAATGGGTGCATTCACAAGCTTCAGAAGGGCTTGTGTGCATTTTTGGACAATGTTTATTCATCATTTTATGGGCCACTTTGTGTTGGCCACAGATTTCAGTGCACTAAAGAATTTACTGAGATCAGAGCTGAGCAGTGATCCACAAGATGTGAGAATTAAACCCATGAGAGAAGCCTTGAGAAGGAGAAGAGCTTTCTCACACTGGGCTTCTGCCCCAGGGACAGCCTAGTTCAGGCTTCCTTCCAGGTGGGCCATGGGGCTGATACATAAAGGACAGGAGACCCAGACAGTAGGGATACAGCTACCAGTGGAGTTGCCCCCAGCTCTGTGCCCTCTGCCATTGTTTATGGGAAGATACTCCAGCCATACTCCTTGCCCTGCAGTGCTCACAGGCTGTTCCCGCCCTGATACCTGGTGCCTCCCCTCATCACTCAAATTCTCAGAGCCAGCAAAGGGCAGGCCCCTCCAGGAAGCCGAGTAGCTGCACCTGCGTGAACTCTTCCTTCCTGCAGCCCCCCTCCCCGCCCAGATCACACGTCAGCAAGCGGCCCTACGGAACTAGCGTTTGCTTATGGAATCTTTTGCGGATAATTATCACCCAGCCTGTGTCAGCTAGTTTGCTCCGCCATGGCCTCAGTTTCTAGGAAACTGCTGGTCCTGAGATAGGACTACAAAGTACAACTGAATCTTGTTTAAAACCCCACAAACAGACATATGAATGGGTACAACCCATTTGGAGAACCATTTGGCAGTATCAGCTAAAGCACAATAAGCCCCATGACCAGGGCTGGGCTGCTAAGTGCTTAATAACGGGTTCTGGGAGTGTAATTCCAGCATGACTGTTGCTTGATGTATTTTTTCATGTTAAAGAGCAAGATGAAAGAGAAACGACTAGATGCATGTCAGAACTTCACTTATTTGTCGGTGATGTGAGCAATGTCTTTCCTGAATCAGATACATAATCGTTTTCCAGTACCATACAACTGAAAAATATTTTCTCAATTGTTTGTGCTATTTATGATGTTATAGCTACAGAGATGACACACTTATTAGTTTAATCTGCATTGTGGACATTTTCTCTATCACTTTCTTAAGTCTAACTCTAGACAATCCACAAAAAACAACAATCTATTAAGCCCTGATTTGTAGCATTTGCTAATTTCCAAGGTGACTGATTTCATATTGCCAACGTGGATGGACATCACTGAATCTGGAGTTGGGAAGAGATGAGTAATATCACGTTACACAGTGTTCCTGCCAAACAGGTAACAATAGACATAAATAACATCGAGAATAACGGGAATGCAAGGGAAAAAGGTCAGAGTGGGGCAAAATTCTGCAAGCTCCTCGCAATCTAACAGCTGGTTTTCATGAGCCCAGATGAGCCAGCTCCTGTGCAGCCCTGCCTAAGTGGACACCTAACAGAACTGTGTGCACGCGCGCACCAAAAGCACAGACAGGAATGTTCACAGGAGCATTACCCCTAACATTCAAAATGTCTCTTAGTGGTAGACAGGAAAAATAAATTATAAAGCAACAAGAATTGCTGCTACCCACTATAACAGGGCTGAATCTCAAAAATACAATGCTGAGTGAAAGAGATCGGACACAAAGTTGTGTCTACCTTTGTGCATAGCTCTGACTGTGTTTATATAAAGCTCAAGAACAGGTCAGATGAGCCTATGACCTCACAAGATAGGAGAGTGGAAACTTTAGGCAGAAGGGGTGGGAAAGTGATCGGTGGGGCAGGAGTGGGGCTTCAGGGTGCTGGTAATGTGGGGTTTTTTCTTGATTTGGGTTGTGATTACAGGACGGTGTTCATCTTGTGATAACTCACCTAGCTGTACGTATATTAACCGTGCACTTTTCTACACGTAGGTTGTACATCAATTAAACGTTTATTTTTAAACGCCACCAGCATGAAGGCAAACGACTGCATCCCCCAAAGGGGATGTGTCAAAAATGCTGCGCTGGGAGGCCCTCTGGAACCTGCAGGGCAAATCTTTCCTTGATAAGCAACCTCCTCCCTCAAATGTCAACCCTTGACAGTGGCTGAAGAGAGGAAGGGGAGGGGAGAGGAAGGGGATGGGTATTTGTAAATGGACGAAAGTTGTGGTTACCCAAGTCACAGAGGGATGGTGTTTGAGCTGGGCCTGGGCTCAGAAGGACGGAAGGCAGAGAAGGAGGGAAGGAGGGAGAGGAAAAGAAACGAGCATGTCTGGCAGACTCTGCCCAACACCTGAGCACAGGGACAGGTGCTGTTTTGGACGCTGTGTGTGCACAACACATTGGATCCTGAGCCACCCCTGCGAGGTAGGTCCTGCCATCACTCTGCCCATTTCACAGATGAGGACACCAAGGCTCAGGGGCGAGGTGACACCAAAGCGCCCTCTAGGCAGCCTCAGGCCCTGGGAGCTGTGCTCTCCTCACCCCGCCCCACGCTCATTACTCCCCTAGGAAACTTTGTGTCTCTGCTGGGAAGGTAGTGCCACGAAGGGGCTGAATGTCCTGCCAATGTTCACCTCCCTCTCACACTGGCACTGAGACTTCATAATCTGGGGGCCCCAGCATATTGCTGTTAAATCAAAATTAGCTGTGGCTGATGAAGCAGGGACATCAAAGGGGCCCAGAGGGGGAATAAGGAAACAAATGAAAAATCGAGTCGAATGTTCCCAGCAAATGCTGATACCTCGAGTTCCACAATCTGTCTCATCTCTCGCCCCCAGCCCCACCCACCTCGAGTCAAGCAGGGCAAGAACCTGCCGCCTTGGGGCAGAGAGGCCAACTCTTCCATGCTCTTGGGGGCTGCTGAGCTAGCTCCAGACTGGGAAGAGTCTCCACGACCTCTGGGTCCGGCTCCAAGGCCGTGCTTCCTCCCTGGCCAGCCTCCTGCTCTCCCAAGCCCCTGCCAGCCCCAGGAGGAGCAAGCCTTCTTCCTTTCCTTCTGTGGATTAAATTCTGGATCGAGTCAGACCCCAGTCCAGCGCTCAGCTGGATCGGGGACCAGGGAAGCTGGGAGAAAAAAGCTCAGGGGGGCAAGCTGGCTGAGCCAGAGGCAGGCAGCCTGGAAGGTGACGACAAGGTCTGCTGGCTGGGCTCCAGGCTTTGTTCTCCTGGGTTCCGGTTGTGCTCTGGGCCCAGACCAGCCATGAGGCCTGCAAGACACTGTCCACTGGGGCGGGAAGTAGAACTCTCTGCTGGGGAGAAAGAGAGAGCAGGAATGGCGTGTGGGGCAAAGGAAGACAACTGGTGGCAAGCAGGGAGCCCTGCAGGGCAGGATGTCCCCACAGCTCCTGTGACAGCTGCTGGCGGCAATGGAGGACCACCCACTTGCTTAATGTCAATCACCAAGCAGGGATGCCAAGGTCACAGGCTGCGGCTGGTGGGAGTGAGGTGGGGTTCTGAGGACCCATGCAGCTCCTAAGGAGAGTAGAGGGCCTCCTCAGAGGAAAGAGGCTGCAGGAGGTACCTGCCCCCTAGGAAGCCCTCAAGCCACACCCTTCCTGTGCCCAGCCCCTCCTTCTTTAGAGAACCCACTTATGCCGACTGGCTCCTTTGCTCCCATGGGTGTTGGCCGTCACACCTGTGAAGTGGTTCTTCCGACATCATCTCCCTCAAGCTTTTGGGTCAGGGTTCATTGCTGTGGTGCTGGCCATTCGTGGTGCATTAATTGTCGCTACCATTGGCTAGGTGGGAACCAAGGCATCCCGGGCTCTCTTCCCCAGGGAGGCTGGGGCTGAGGCAGCGGTCTGAATTGAAGCTGGGAGGACTTCAGTGAGATAGAACCAGAACTGCCACCCGCCATGCAAAGGGCTCAGGAAGGAACTTAGAAGAGAAAATGTCCTGGGGAACCTTCCTCGGAATCTTTTAAGGCCTGTCACAGCCAAGGAAGAGGGCTGGCCTGTCCTCTAGAAGTGAGAGAAGGAGTGAGCACAGGTGTTTGGGTTCTGTGAAGAGAGCCTGCTGCTACAAGGAGCAGCTGTGCTCCACCTCGGGGGGGTTCCTCTGCAGGGAAAGCCCACCCTCCTGTGGCCCCTCTGACAGACCCCCATCCCCACCCTCAGGCTGGGCAGGAACAAGGAAGCAGCCTGGTTGCCTGCTTTCTTACCCACAGCAGTGCCCTTTCACGCTGCGGGGGGAGGAAAGGCCCGAGGGAGAAACGATGCCAAGGTTGGGAAGGGATGGCCTCAGACGGGCCAGGCACCTGGAACGTGGGTACGACATAGACCAGCCACAAGATGAACGGCAGCCTTCAGCTTCCAACAGTGCACCTGGGCTACAGGAGAGGCATTTCTAATTCACCTCTTCGAACCTCAGCTTTCTCATCTCTAAAATGGGAGTAAAAATCTCCCAGGGTTGTAGCAAGGATTCGATATTTATATTTTTTAAAAACCTTGGCACTGTGTCTGGCCCATTAGGGAAATGTTGGTTACAGCTTTGGCTGTTGGGATCTGTTTCAGGTTGGTTCCCGCAACCTTTTGGCATGCCCCCATCCTTTTGTTTTTTTGAGAACCTCCGTATTTTCTGGCACCACAAGATGCTACAGGCTCATCTTGTATGTTCCCCACCCACGGCCTAGAATCAGCCATTTTACCAAGCCTGCCTTCCTTCCTTTCACTGGACAATGATAGTCAGAAATCAAAGTCTTAACACCGGGTATACTTGTTACTGGGCTGTCTCAGCAGAGTGAGGTAATATAAGTAAAAGTCATACACGTAAAGTACACAGATGTACTCACATTGTTTCTGATTCTAGCCAGCTGTGCATGTACTGAGCTGCATACTGAGGTCTCCAGTCTAACCCGTCCTCGGGATTCACTCCAGCCTTCCTTCCTTGTGTGTCTGTAACTTCCCTCTCCTGCGGTATACACAACGTTCTATCATCCATTTACTTCTTTGTTCTACCCCAGCACACCTGCGAAGCAATTTCGGAATTGCAGCCCTCTGGGAAACAAATCTACCAATTACAGTATGCTCTTTACAGCTCCTTTCATCTTTAGCCTTACAATTTCCAGGCAAAACACTGTTTTCTAAAGTGATTCAGATCAGCCCCTTTTCCCGCCAGCCGCTTCAATGAGGTCATGTCATGCATTTGTATAATGTTCGTGTCAATCATCAACTTACCACCTCCCAGCTCTGAATGCACCCTTCAGCATATGCACTGAGCTGGAATTCCAGAGTGAGCGCGATGGTCAGCTTTCTCAGTAGAGGGCGCCGGAAGGACATTGCAGGAGAAAGGCGTCCTCCTGCCAGTTCCAGTGAGGGCCAGGGGAGGGCAAGGTGGGCGTGAAGACAGGCAGTCTGGGCTGCGCATGTGCAGCCTGGGTCTGGTGATTACCTTTTCCAGAGCCCTCTCCATACAGAGCCGGGAGCCCCGCGCAGCCTGCGTGTCCTCCTCTAGCGCTGGCGCCCGGACTTCCTCTCCAAGCCCGGGGTCACACATTGAGCTGCAGCCCCTGTGCAAGCCTCCACGTGGCTCAGGCACTCAGAAGGCCTCCTGGCCCCAAGGCCCCCAGTGAACGTCTCTGCTATCCCTGGGCTAACCGCACCGTCTCCAAGGAGACCCGAAGCCCTTCCAAGTTTGTCCTCCCTTAAGGATTTTCCCTCAGCCTTAAGTTTCCTTATACCTTAGGGTTACTCTCGGATTATTTTAGTTTTTTATTGACTCTTCTGCTGCCCTAGGAGCACTGCCTCTGGGAGAGAAGGTTAGCCTCGGCCCCAGAGGAATGTGTCCTAATTTAATAAAGCAGCCCAATTATGACACCTTGGGACCAAGGCCAGTGGGATGAGAAATGCAGACTCAGGTTGGTGGCCCTACCCCTGGGCCGGTGGGAGGACAACTCCAAGTGCTGGTGAGGATTAGAGCAATTGAAACACTCATAAACTTTCAAAAAACTGGCTTATCTACCCAACTGTTGGGCTGCACCCCACAGACCTACAAGGCCTGTGCCTGCCCCACTTCAAGACCAAAGAAAGAGCCCGGAGTCAGCAACAGAGACGTCAGTGGTGTAACGGATGGGGGAGCTTACACGTCTGAAGCGAGGTCCTGAAGCGACACCCGACTGTGTGCGGTGGACGGGGAAAATGAACATGGTGGCTGTCTTCGCTCTGGGGCAGGGGGGAAGGGGAGATTACCAGTTACGGGGGAATTGATGTCAGGTGGGCTCATTAGTTACCAGGGAAACCAGCGGAGGGGCACGCCCCTCACCGCCCCTTTGATAAGAACAATCACCAGCTGGGGCGGGGGCAGTTTAGGAAGGTCAGTCGTGTGTAAGATATAGGTGAAACAGACACTGGTAGGGCAGGGGAGGTACAGAGAGCCATCTTGAGTGGCCCGACCATACACCAAAAAAAAGGCATATAGGGCTTCCCTGGTGGCGCAGTGGTTGAGAGTCCGCCTGCCGATGCAGGGGACACGGGTTCGTGACCCGGTCCGGGAAGATCCCACATGCCGCCGAGTGGCTGGGCCCATGAGCCATAGCCGCTGAGACTGCGCGTCCGGAGCCTGTGCTCTGCAACGGGAGAGGCCACAACAGTGAGAGGCCCTCGTACAGCACACACACACACACACAAAAAGGTATATAAAGGTACGTAAGAAGACATGTCTTAAGAATATGCATAGTCCCATTATTTGTAATAAGCAAACACTGGTGTGGATAAATACATTGTGATTTTCATTCAATGGAATATACACGATTAGGAATCAATAAATTATGGCGGCATGGCACAACATGGATAAATCTCACATACATACTATTGGGGAAAAGAAATGTTAAAAGATAAACTGAGGCACGTTAAAATTTTCAAGAGTTTGAGCATATATCAACTGGAATCAGGCAGCACCAGACTGAAGGTTGGCTGGCTATGCTCCACCGACAGGGGCTGGGGGAGGCTTTTTTAGAGAAGACACAGAAGCTAAACAAGGAGACTATCTGATTGGCTATAGCTTACGTGGTTGCCTAATTTGGGAAAGCCTAGTTGGCTATCTGTGATAGGTTGTTCTTAAGTTTCGTTTTCTCAGATTCCAGTGCATTGATTCTGGCTGAGGTTTCAGTTTGCTTACAAAGACTACCAAGTCAGAAAAACCACCTCAGTCTAACGGACTCCTTCTTTAATTACCTTAACAGAAACAGGGGGCTGTGTTAAACATTTTAATAATAATTTTTATTTTTAAAAAAATGGTCATTTAAGTTTTCACTTTTTTTTTGCACCATTAACAACAGAATTATGAAAAACTAAAACTCAAAACACAAATAAACATGCTCCAAGAGAAGACAAAGGGGCTGAGCAGTGAGGGTCCCTGCCCACTATGGGGGTCTCCATTTTCACGGCCAGAGCAGGCTGAGAGCTCTGCAGTCAGGTACCTCGGGCCTCAGAGCACTCCTGAGTCCTGCACCGGCCTGTACATCTCATCCAGATATCAGTAGGTCCCACTGAGCTGCCTCAACTGCTGTGCTCAGGAAGGCATTCATATGGCCAGTCACTTGGTCTCACATTCATTCTGGATTGTTCATTACATTAGCCCTGGCCCAGGCTCTGAATTTTCACTCACAGGGATGGTGAATTTCAGTCAATAAACAGATAATCAGTAATGAGAACTTTTATAATATAGAGAGCAAGTTGTCTTAATGAGAAGTAAAAAATTCTCAGTTGAATGATAATAAAAACGGAAGTTCAAATGGAACTTTTAAAAGTCCCAAAGATGGAAAATTCTGTTCTTAGGAATTAATTACCGATTAGAAGACTGGTTAGGGTTTTATCAGTCTGAAGGAGGAACTAAATTGGTTTACAAAGCGTTTTTTTTTTTTCTTCTTCTTCTTCTTGCACTCAGCACAGGACAGGGACAGAGCAAAATAAAAGAAAAACCGTGGAAGACATTTGTATTAAAGTTGACTAAAAGAGCAATTTCCTTGGGGAGTAAGATCCTAGAGGCTAAGGTGGCCAGATTTGAAAAAGAGACCCGTCCTGACCCAAATGCTCTTAAAGCTGGGACTCTGAAAGAGGGCATTATTTTGGGATGGATAGATCAGGGATGATGACACGTCCCAGCAAAACCCAACAGAAAAAGAGGCAAATTATTAGAGAGAAAATGGAAATTATCCCGCAGATTGGGAAGCTGTGGACAGTTGCCCTGGAAAAACCGACAGGAGCAATTGCAGGACCATGCCCATTCCTCCCTCACCCCACCCCCAGGCCTCGGATTGGGATTGTTCTACAGAGCAGCAACAGAATTTGGACAGAATTCATTTAACAATCATTCAAGTAATTCTTGAGCACCCAGGCACTGTATGGGTGGATAAAAATTCCCTGCTCTCCTATTTCAAATTGGTTGTTTCCTAGAAGCTAAGGCTATGTCAGGACGTGATTTAAAAACAAACCCCCAAAAAGATAAATATAGAATGGTGAGAGGGAAAGAGTGTGGGAGGGGAGGTGAAGGGTGTTACTATATCTAGGGATTGAGGAAGGCCTCCCTACGGGGGTGACATTTGAGGGGAGACATGGAGGAAGTAACTGAGCAAGCCCCGCTCCAGCTTATCACGTTCACAGAGGAGTGAGGAGGCCGGCCCGGCCAGGGTGTGGCATCCGGATTGATTGATTGATTGATTATTTATTTATGTATTTTAATTTGGTTGCACAGGGTCTTAGTAGTGGCAGGTGGGCTCCATAGTTGCGGCTCGGGCATCTGGATTTTTTTTTTTTTTTTTTTTTTTGCGGTACGTGGGCCTCTCACCATTGTGGCCTCTCCCGCTGCGGAGCACAGGCTCCGGACGCGCAGGCTCAGCGGCCATGGCTCACGGGCCCAGCCGCTCTGCGGCATGTGGGATCTTCCCGGACCGGGGCACGAACCCGTGTCCCCTGCATCGGCAGGCGGACTCTCAACCACTGCACCACCAGGGAAGCCCAGGGCATCTGGATTTTAAAAAGAGCTCTTTGGCGACTCTGTAAAGGCTGATTTTTCAGAGAGAACACTATGGGAAGAATATGAATCAAGGGGCTATCAAAATTGTCCAGCCAGCAAATAATGAGAATCTTTTCTCATTATTCCAACAAATAACGAGGAAGTGATGGTAGGTAGGGAAAAGAAGGAATGCACTATATGCTGAAGTTGCTTCCTGCTCCTTGCACCTGTTGGAAAAGCAGGCAGGTGGCCCCAGCCCTCAGGACTGCTGGGAAATGCCAGGAGGCTTTAAACGCTTCTGTATTCGTTTCTTCACTTACTACCACAAGCTGGGTGGCTTAAAACAATGAAAATGTATTATCTTACAGTCCTGGAGGCTGGAAATCTGAAATCAAGTTGTCAGCATTATGACTCATGTCTGAATGAAGCTCATCTAGCACATGTTTTCTCCATAGGGCACATCCCAGCCTTTGTGCTCTTAGAAACTCAGGACACTACTTCAGCACTACACTTGGGGCCACTTTAAACAACAGAGTCACCAACAAAAAGCACAAAAATTCGAAAAACATGGCACAAACAGACCATGAAAAGGACACCTGTTTACAGCATGAGAGCTGATTCAAGACGGCAGAGTGCCGTCTTGTTCCCTTTCAGCTGGGAGCATGTGCAATGGGTAACTCAAATTTTTGCCACTCTGTGCATGTCCCAAGCTTTCAGAGATGGCCTCCTCAGAGCAGCTGACCCAGGGCCCAGCCCAGGGTTCAGAAAGAGTGTCAGCGAGTGTCTAGGCTGAGTCCTGACCCTGTTTGAAAGAGAATGGCCCCTGGCTTAGAAGCTGAGATGAATGTCCAGAGGGACCAGCCACAGCCATTCCCCATGAGGAAGGGACAGAACCTGCTGTGCCCTGGCCAGCAAAGAGGCAGTGATGCAAGCGCCTATTTATACACATAAATTTCCATTTCCGGAGTGGATGGGTCCCTGTGAGAGTTGAGGGTGTTCCAAATAAGGTCCTGGAAATTGTGTTTGTCAAGCTCTCCACATACGAGACCAGCATCTAAGGGCTCTCTTCTCTGTACCAGGCACACCTAGAATCCTTCCACATAAAAGGCACATTTTGGGCTTCCCTGGTGGCGCAGTGGTTGAGAATCTGCCTGCCAATGCAGGGGACACAGGTTCGAGCCGTGGTCTGGGAGGATCCCACATGCCGCGGAGCAACTAGCCCCGTGAGCCACAATTACTGAGCCTGCGCGTCTGGAGCCTGTGCTCTACAACAAGAGAGCCTGCGACAGTGAGAGGTCGGCGCACCGCGATGAAGAGTGGCCCCCGCTTGCCGCAACTAGAGAAAGCCCTCGCACAGAAATGAAGAGCCAACACAGCCATAAATAAATAAATTAATAAAATTTAAAAATAAAAAAGGCAAAATTCCTTTAAAAAAAAAAAAGGCACATTTCATCCTCCAAAAGCCTGAAGCCACTTGTTCACTGCCACACAGACCAAAGACCCCTGACTTCCAGTCCAGACTCTCCCCTGTACCCTCACCCTCTTCCTAAATCTTTTCCTAATCTGCCCTGAGGTTGAGAGTACGTGGGAGGAGTACAGAAAAAGAATTTGAAAGAGAAATTGATTAAGCGGGCTCCCCAAATCTGGTTAATTTGTGACCCGAGCCAAGTAACATATAGAAACAAAACTGGAGGGTGAGGAGGGCAGACTCTGATGGCCCAGGGTGGGCCTGCTGTTGAAGGAGCTGAACTCTGGTGCAGCAGCAGAGGGCGGGAAAGAGGTGCCTGTGAGGTTGCCAAATGCTGCCGTGGCCAGCCCCTCCCCCTCCCCCTCTTCCTCCCCACCCACCCCCACTGCCTCCCTCCCTCCCGCTTCTATCCCTTCCTTTTCCATCTACAGCCCACTGCTCAGACTGCCAGTGCCTGACCCAGCTGGTGGATGCCACCAGGCAGCCCTAGGACTGGTTCCCCCAAAAGCAGGCTCTGTAAACCTTGCGGGAAGGAGGGACACCTCCGTCTCCCTCTCGTGCGATTGCTACCAGGATCTCTCCAGGTTTCCCTTCCCTTCCGCTTCCTCGTGTGGTCTCCACCGTAACCGTAACCGAGCATCAGAAGCACTTGGGGAGCTGTTTAGAAACGCTGATGCCCAGATCAACTCAATGAGAACTTCTGGGGCTGGGACTAGTAGTGTCCCTGTGAGACACGAATATGAATATCCCGCTCTCTTCTCTTCAGCCCCACGGAGCTTTCCCAGGCCTCGGCATACCCCACCCCTACCCCAGAAACCCAGAATTCTCTGGAAAAACAGGTAAGTGATGTTACTCATGGTAGTTAGAGAGAAGACATTCAGCCTATGTTAATTTAATTGCGACAAACACTCTCACACCCTTTAATACTTGTGTTCAAATATTTATATCATTTAAGCGCACAGAGTTTTCAAATTAGAATATTCTCACCAGAGCAAGGGGCTAAAGGTAATCTTTACGTGACCCAGAAACACTATCTGGGTATCTTTCAAGATCTCCTTACATAATTATTTTCAAAGGTGGTTTTAATGAAACAGAACAGGATATGACATTTTCACACAATATCTCATACCGGCTACAAAGTCAGACCGATCCTTTGTTTAAATATTCTCTGGTCACCACCTTGTTATCTGAATGAGCTTTACGCTGCAGAAGAGTATTTGCATTTGTTCAACTGCAGGGGAAAAGGAGGAGGCCATTCTCCCCTTCAGGAGATCTCTTTCTTCAGCAGCAGTTAGGAGGCGGGCACAGGAATTTCTTTAGTTAACACCAGGCAGGACCAGGGAGTGGACAGTGGAACATGTACTGAGTGGGCCCTACAACCTGAAGGTGGGAGGGAAGGTGGGTGAGGGAGGGAGGGAAGGTGGGTGCTCTGGGTGGGGTGGATCTGCGCACAAGGCAGGAGGGCAGGGAGGGCAGGAGTGTTCAGAGGATGGCCCGGAGTGCAGGGCTGGGGTTTAGTGTGGAGGCGCGGATACGGCCTTGGGGGAGCATGAGCCTGGCAGGGCTAAGGCTGGTAGAAAGGCAGGGCTGGCCTGTGAGGGGTCTGAACGCCATGCTACAGCCCCATGTGGGTGGGGGTTTCCGCCTCTGGAAAGACCCGCAGCTGCAGTGTGGAAAGTGGCTCAGGCAGCCCTGGAGGCGCCGGCAGGCCAGGACAGAGGCTGTTCTGCGGGCCTGAGCTGAGGTAGGAGCTGCCAGCCTGGAGGACTCGCTGAGGGCAGGGCTTTCCTCTCCTGCTTTAGCACCCACCCTGGCGTCAGCCCCGCTGCTCTCTCCTTCCTCCTTCCCTAGCCTGTCCTGGAGGAAGTAGGGGATGATGAAGCACCTCGGAGTGTGGCCATGGCCTCCCACCCACGTGGGGACTTTGTAGCCTCATCTCTGGGGCAAAGGAACTACAACAGCTTTGGTCTCCAATGGGTGGAAGAGTGGGCTTGGGAGTTGCCTTGGACAGCTGAGTGCCTGTGAAACACGGTCCCACAGAGACTTGGCACAAGCAAGGAAGTAAAGAGCAAGGGCGAGGATGCAGGGATGCAGGAATTTGAGCAAGGTCCCAGGATGGCCGTGTCCTTCTTTGCATCTCTCCTCCTGGATCGTGAGCACAGCAGCCCAATGGACAAGGATTTTCAAATGTTACTTCTAGAAAGGGAAACTGCAGCCTGTCTCCACCATCTAGAGGGCTTCGGAGGTAACAAGGTGTGTTCCCAGTTAAAGGTGGGCAAATAGCAGAGCCAGGCTGAGATCCACCCGTCCTGACACGGAGTCCAGGGCCCTCCTTTGGTAATACTTTGCTGGATGAAGCCATGCATTCCGTGTCTTTCGAAACTCCCTGTGGAGCCTAGTGCTGTTCTCAGAACTTGGAGCCAGCATCAACTGACCTTTGGTCCTTGGGGCAAAGACCTGGTCCATGAGCCCAGTCCAGGGACATAAAGGGAGAGTGGGTCTGAACCCTTGCTCTCTAAAGTGGGAAACCTCATGTCCTGCTCCAGATCCGTCAGAGCCCAGGAGACACTGTCGCACCCAGCTCACGGGGACAGCAGCGATGCGTCAGGACATGGAGGCGTGGAAGCAGGTGTTCCAGGAATTAATCCGGGAGGTGAAACCATGGCACACGTGGAAACTGACACGAGACAAAAGCCTTCTTCCTAACATCCTGAAGCCAGGGTGGACACAATACCAGCAGTGGACCTGTGCCAGGTGAGTAGGGAATGCGATAGCAATATTCCAGAAAATTCTTGCTTATTTCTTACCGTGTACACTCGTTACTTGTCTTGTTGTGCTCACGCTTGTAAACTGAAGATTACAGGAAGCAAGGTGCCCTTGATCCAAGACGTTTTGGCTTCATTAAAAATTTTTCCTTTTTACACTGAACCGCAAAACCATAGCAGGACTGGGCTAATGCCCAGATACAGAGAAAACAGGCTGCGAGGGGTGAGGGTGAGAAGCAGTGAGGGAAAGAGAAGGGGAGGAGTGGAGGCTATTTCCCTCAACCGCAGGAGAGTTGGACGAGCAGGACCCAGGGCTCATGCTCCCTGCATTGGGAGACCTAGGGTCCAACACAGAGTCCGTGGGGAGAGGCCCTGTGTGCTGAGGGGAAGCGTCAGGGAGGGGGCAGAGGACGGGGAGAGCTGAGCAACACTCAGCAACCTTACCCCTCTCTACTACAAGCTGATGGAGTCTTTTTAAAATAGGACCCTCAGAAGTCATCCAGAGTCTCACCCTCTCTTTTCCAGTTGGGAAAGCAGAGCCCCAAGGATTGGGGGTGGGAGGCTGGGACTCTAGCTCGGGACTGGGGCCGTGCTCATTGCCTGCCCACCAACCCCTCGCCAGGAGAGGCTCCGGGCAGAGGAAGCAGAGCTCTCTTCTCCTGGTGGCGCGTGCTTTTCCCAGGCCAAGAGCATGGGAGCAGAGTCTCAGCTCATTTCTCCCAGTTCTGGAGGCTGGAAGTCCAAGATCAAGGCGCCAGCTGCTCTTCTGAGCCACAGGCTTCTCCTTGTGTCCTCACATGGCAGAAGGAGCTAGGGCGCTCTGTGGGATCGCTATTATAAGGGGGCTAATCCCATTCCCAAGGGCTCCACCCTCACAACCTAATCACCTCCCCAAGGCTCCACTTTCTAACACCATCACCTTCAACGTTAGGATCCCAACATGGGAATTTGCGGGGGGACACAAACATTCAGACTACAGCACTTATCCACACCGACTTGTATCTATTTTTGGATTTCAGTTCAGGGTTCTTGGGGCTGTTGCACTTGTTGCCTTTGACCCACTTAAATCTACATTTGAAGAAGCCTTGATTTGGGGTCAAGAGACTGGAGTTCCAGTCCTGCCTCTTCCACTCACTGGGTCTCTGGGCGTGACAAGTTCCCAGCGTGTGCCTCATCTCTAAAATGATCACACCGGACTTCGAATTTGCCCGAGATTCCTTCCAGCTCTGATGGCTTGTGATTTGCTGTTTTCATGGCAGACACATCTGTGGGTCACAGAGCATGCTGGTGGCACAATGGAGATAGGAACAAGGGGCTCGGGATTTCTTCCCCACTAATCCATGACCCGGATCAAATCATGTTTCTGTGTGTCCCTCCGGCACAGCCCACAACTGGGCCATACTGGGCCATACTGGGCCAAGCTGAGGGTCTTGTCTTCTTTCTCCACAGGTTCCAGTGCTCCTCATGCTCTCGAAATTGGGCCTCTGCCCAAGTTCAGGTCCTTTTCCACATGCACTGGAGTGAGGGGGAATCCAGGGGCCGGGTGAAGATGAGGGTCTTTGCCCAGAGATGTCAGAAGTGCTCCCAGCCTTCGTTTGAGGTTCCCAAGTTTACAGAAGGGAACATCTCAAGGATCCTGAACAACCTGGTGTTGCACATTCTGAAGAAATGCTATAGAGAAGGATTTACGTTGGTGGAGATTCCTATGATCAAGGAAATCTCTCTTGAAGGGCCACATGACAGTGACAATTGCGAGGCATGTCTGCAGGGCTTCTGTGTGCAGAGTGAGTTAGGTCTGGCCATGTGGTCACCAGTATCCCCATTACCTCCCACAATAAGCTCCCCCATCCTCGGGATCACCACCGAAAAACCTTCTCCCACGAGGAGTAGCACCAGAGGGGATGCAGTGAAGAAAAAGAAGGTATTACCCAGACAGTCGTTTCCTGAGACCACACAAGCTGAGAGCCTCCCCGTTTCCTGGAGCCCGAGAGCAAACACCAACTTCCAGGCAGAGAGAAGAGACCAGAACTCCTTCAACAATTGCACTTTCTCTTCCCACACAGCCCAGCGTACCAGGAGCTTAGGCATGAGCTGCTGCTGCTGTCTCATGCTAATAATCATCATTGTAATTGTGGTAAAAACCACTATCTGAGCCTGGAAAGCATGATGTTGAGTTTATCAGACACACAGTCATCTACTGTATAATCCCATGGATGCAAAATATTCAGAATAGGTAAATCTAGAGATGGCAAGTAGATTTGTGGCTGCCAAACAAGGGACTGGGGGGAGAGGGGAAGTGGGGAGCAACTATTTAATCTGTATGGGTTTTTTGGGGGGGTGATGAAAGTATTTTAGAGGTGATGGTTGCACAACACTGTGAATGCACCAAATGCCATTTATTTGTTCATTTTAAGATGGTTAATTTAATATAAATTTCACCTCAATTTAAAAAAAAAGAATGCTGCAATTTCATTCATTCTCTAGAGAACTGAGACTGAGGCGTTTATGGCTCACAGAACAGTTTGGAAATCTTAGGAAACCTGGGGGCCCTCTCCCCAGACGATTTTGCACAGACCTTCTGATGTCAATCTGTGGCGGCGTTTGCCGTCCAAAGCATTAGTCTGAAAAGCCGGGTTCTAGAGCAGTGGTCTCCACCGAGGAGCTACACGCAGCTGAGGGCTGAGGCAGGACCATCTGCCCAGGTGGGGAGATATCCTTACAACTCCATTTAATTTTTGTTTGTACTTAACTATTTCTTGTCACATGTTTTATCATGTATGTTAATATATTAGTAGAATGGTATAGTGATATGATAAATAAATACACACCCATTTGGAGTGGGTGTTCAGTTTCTCATTGACAGGGTTGCAAAATCAAAAACATTGTTACGGGGGACCCTGTTCTGAAGGACCAAGGGTGGAAGTCTGTCCATGGATTCCCACCAGGATTCTGAAACCAAGTTGCTTTCTATACAAGTTTTCTATTCTGATTAATGAGAATAATTTTAAGACTCATTCTTACATCTTTTTTATCTAGAAATAGGAATCCTTCTGTATATGTAGCTAAAATGAAAGCAGTAGTCATTTACAGCAAATGCTCCTTTTCACTCGCCCTTGTCTCCTTCTCCATCTGCCTGCCTCTCTCATCAACGACAGTGGTTCCTGAAAGCACAGGCTGCTCAAGCTGGGACAGTCTCTAGAACTTTTTCATTTTGCAAAACTGAAACTCTGTAGCCATTAAACAACAACTCCCCTTTTCTCCCTCCCCCTAGGCCCTGCTAACTATCATTCTTCTTCCTGTTTGTATGAACCTGCCTACTTTAGATACCTCATACATGTGGAATTATATAGTATTCGTCTTCTGGTAACTGGCTTATTTCACTTAGCATAATGTCCTCAAGGTTCATCCATGTTGTAGCATGTGACAGGATTCCCTTCCTTTTGGGGGCTGAACAATATTCCACTGTATGTATGTACCAAACTTTGTTTATCCAGCCATCCATTGATAGACGCTTGGGTTGCTTCCACCTTTTGGCTGTTGTGAGTAGTGCTGCTGTGAACATGGGTGTACAAATATCTCTCTGAGACTCTGCTTGCAACTCTTTTGGCTATATACTCAGAAGTGGAACTGCAAGATCATATGGTAATTCTACCTTAATTTTTTGAGGAACTGCCATGATGTTTTCTACAGCAGCTGTACCATTTTACAGTCCCACCATAAGGATTCCAATTTCCTCACATTCTAACCAACTTATTTTCTGTTTTTTTTTAACATAATAGTCATATCAATGGGTGTAAGGTGATATCTCATAGTGCCTTCGATTTGCATTTCTAGAAAATGCAATTTTTTATGATGTAAGTTTACACTTTCAAGGCAATATCAGGAATAATATTTGTACAACTCAGCACAGAGATAACTATTGGGAACAAAACAGAAATGTGTAGCTAAATTCTTCACAGACTTGCTACTCATGTTCAGACGTTGAAGCATAGTCTACATATCTGTATTAGGCAAACTCCAGGAACTTAAAATGTAATAGTGGGACAAGACAGAACAAACACATGCCTAAGAAACAAACATCTAAGAGAAAAGAGGGTGCCCCAGCAGCCCATAAATAGCTGGAAGCTGAGTGACCAGTGAGGTGGGGAAGGCATGCTGGGTCATTAATATAAAAAGGGGTTCTTAGTGGAAAGCAAATCATAAAATATTAAAGTGGGGATCAGCCTTAGAAATTGTCTTCTCCAACTCTATTTCTTACAGGTGGGGAAAATGAGCCTCACCCAAAGTGAAGTGATTTTTCCCAGGATTATACAGTGCATTTGTGAAAGCGCTGGCCTTGCAATCCTGGCTCCGAGTTCCAATGTTGACTATCGGCCCCTTCAGGAGGTTACAAAATATGTTCAGAAAGTCACAAAAATAAACATGCTCTAAGTGAGAACCAGGGACTTCCCCAGTGGTCCAGTGGCTAAGGCTCTGCACTCCCAATGCAGGCGGCCCAAGTTCGACCCCTGGTTAGGGAACTAGATCCCACATGCCGCAACCAAGAGTTCGCATGCTGCAACTAAAGACCTCACATGCCGCAACTAAAGACCTCACATGCCACAATGAAGGTTGAAGATCCTGCGTGCTGCAACTAAGACCTGGTGCAGTTAAATAAATAAACAAATGAATAATTTTTTTTAAAAATCAGTGATGGAATTAAAAAAAAAAAAAGTGAGAACCAGATCTTGTTTTGGACTACTTCATTGCCCATACCTGGGGTTACAGGAGCTACCTGGGGTTGACCAGTCACAACTGAATTAGACTCTAGTGTAGCAGCTGATTACTAAAGACTGAAGTCCTAGCCCCAGACAGTGTCCATCCTTCCCTCAAAGCCACAGCTCTACTGGTGCAAGCTCAGCCTTGGGTCCTCTTTGTCTCCCTGGTGAATTTTACAATCAAGGCAAGTTCATCTATTTAACATCATATCTTCTTTGGTCCCATTACCAGTGTTTAGCTGCTTTCTTTCCTAAGAATTATGAGTGGTGCTAAGGCCCAATACTCAACTATAATTTGCTTCCTCTGTAATTTATATTATGCTGCAATAAAATGACATAAGCATCTCAATTTTTCACTCTGGTGAAACAGCTGGAGACTCTAAGCAGAGATTTGAGCTGCCTATTAACACTGCAGTTTGGCATCATTTCAAGTTTTAAAGCTTAGATGTAATTTCCTAATTTTTAGAAATAAATCCAATACACATACCATAAAATAAGCATTTACACCTATATACACTACAGAACGATAACTAAGAAAACATACAGATGACCAAAAGCACATGAAAAGATACTCAACATCACTAATTATTAGAGAAATACAAATCAAAACTACAATGAGGTATCACCTCATACCGGTCACAATGGCCATCATCAAAAAGTCTACAAACAATAAATGCTGGAGAGGGCATGGAGAAAAGGGAACCATCCTACACTGCTAGGGAGAATGTAAATTGGTACAACCACTATGGAGAATAGTATGGAGGTTCCTTGAAAAACTCAAAATAGAACTACCATATGACCCAGCAATCCCACTCCTGGGCGTATACCTGGAGTAAACCATACTTCAAAAAGATACATGCACCCCAACGTTCATTGCAGCACTATTTACAATAGCCAAGATATGGAAGCAACCTAAATGTCCATTGACAGAGGGATGGATAAAGATATGGTACATATATACAATGGAATATTACTCAGTCATAAAAAAGAATGAAATAATGCCATTTGCAGCAACATGGATGGACCTAGAGATGATCATACTAAGAGTCGTAAGTCAGACAGAAAGATAAATATCACATGATATCACTCATGTGTAGAATCTAATTTTTAAAAATGATACAAATGAACTTATTTACAAAACAGAAACTCACAGATTTCAAAAACAAACTTATGGTTACCAAAGGGGAAACGCTGTGGGAAGGGATAAATTAGGATCTTGAGATTAACATACACACACTATAAAATAGATAACCAACAAGGACCGACCATATAGCACAGGGAACTCTACTCAATACTCTGTAATAACCTATATGGGTAAAGAATCTGAAAAAGAATGAATATATGTATATGTATAACTGAATCACTTTCCTGTACACCTGAAACTAAAACAACATTGTAAATTGACTATACTCCAATAAAAAAAAAAAAGATAACTAAACGTATCTAAGTTTCCTTCCCACTCAGAAAGGGAAAGACAGTAATTGACAGAAAGGGAAAGACAGTAACTGATTTCCGGAGATTACTGCTCACAATCATCATGAGTTACCCTAAACTGGTGTTTGGCAAGCATGCCAAATGGTCATTCTAGAAAGCTAGAGTCAAGAAATCTGGTGTAGGTCTTGCTATTAATTAAAATGCTCTACTCAATGATTTCACCTAAGTGTCTTTGCCCCTTAACTTCCAGCATATGAAAAATGGGTATAATAATAAGCTTTTGGAACCAGAACATTTTTCTCCTAAGAATTATATTTTCTTTCATTCATATTGCTTTAATGTTCATACATATATTCTACTATGCAAATTACTTTTCCAAATTATGAATCAGTCCATATGCATCATGCAAAATGTTCAAATCTCTATTATCTCCACTAAGATGCTTATTCTACTTTAGAATCTTTCTGCATTTTTACATTAATATGAATAAAGTAAATAGTATTTCTACAAGCCTCATATTTAATAAATATATTTCTTTGGGGATGTTATGTAACATGAAATAATTACATATCAATGTAGTACTTTTTCGGTTATTTTTATGTAACATCGAGATAAGGTTTTTGCACAAAAGACTGGTTTTATTGAAATAAATTTTACATGAGCTATGGACAGTCAATTTATGCGAAAGTCCTCATTTCCCCCCTTTTCAGATATATTTTCCATTTGGCTGTATGTAACATACACTGTAGCATGAAATAAAATTCCAAAATCATTCACGTAGTACAACTAATAAATTTGCATTATATTTGTAAAGTGTTATAAAGAAAAATACAATTGTTTGAGGTTCGGTTGAAGTGATTTCTCATTTTCCTATTCTTTCCATCTCTTAACCTACTTCTCAGAGTTTGTCTTTAACTTGAAGCAGTACTCTACTGAAGCATTACTATGTGACTTTAGACTGTTCTGCCTGCTTTATGTCTGTTGAGGATAAAATATTTAGAGTTATGATTAAACCCATTAAGACAAAATATTGGGTGTCTATTAACCCCTCTGGGGGTAGACTGGTTCTTCAGATAAGAAAATAAAAATCACTCTTCATTTCTAGCCCAGATTAACTTCTGAAAAGCCCAAATGGCTCGACCATGTTATACAATATGGTAGCTACACTTGGCTATTTAAATTTAAATGTAATTAAAAATTTAGTTCTTCAGTCACACCAGACACTGTTCAAGAGCTCAAGAAGCAGATGCATCTGGTGGTTACTAAATTAGACAGCACAGATGCAGAACATTTCCTTCACTGCATAAAGTTCTACTGGACACCACTGGGCTAGACCATATAGGAGTCGATTCATATATAAATATATGTGAAGATATGCATTTTTTCCATCTTAGTCACAAAACCTACTTGTTTAAACTTAGCTTCAACACATTCACAATCCTGTTTATTTTAGTCCAAGATAATAGAATAAAAATAGATATTTGTACAATTTCTCCAAATCCTACAATGTGATATCAAAGTTCAAAGCCCTGTAATGAATACCTTCTTTGCCAGTGTAAATCCAGTCTCCTGAGCTCCCTCTGGACCGCAGCGTCTTGGCCACAGGCAGAGTTCTCCTGTGGTACCTGCAGAGAAGCCTTGCTAGGGACTCCTCATCAGTGTGGACTAGTCATTCCCACTACTTATATGGCCACCTTGGAGGACAGGTCCCTGGAGGCAAGGTCTCTGCTCTGTGCTCTGGCAGGTGCCCCAGAACCCCCAAGGGGCCCACTCAAGGCAGGCTGACCACCCATGCAGGCCACGCAAGGCTTCCCAAGATCCCCAAGGGGCCCACTCAAGGCAGGCTGACCACCCACGCAGGCCACGCAAGGCTTCCCAGGACCCCCAAGGGGCCGACTCAAGGCAAGCTGACCACCCATGCAGGCCACGCAACGCTTCCCAGGACCCCCAAGGGGCCCACTCAAGGCAAGCTGACCACCCACGCAGGCCACGCAAGGCTTCCCAGGACCCCCAAGGGGCCGACTCAAGGCAAGCTGACCACCCATGCAGGCCACGCAAGGCTTCCCAAGATCCCCAAGGGGCCCACTCAAGGCAGGCTGACCACCCATGCGGGCCACGCAACGCTTCCCAGGACCCCCAAGGGGCCCACCCAAGGCAGGCTGACCACCCACGCAGGCCACGCAACGCTTCCCAGGACCAGTCAGGCCCACACTTGCTCCACTAGGGACACCAGCACACCATCTAAGCCCCATGCCTGGGCAGACAATCCAGCCCTTCTTTCTGCCCTCAAGGTCCAGATTATACCTAAAGTCTTTCCTGAAAGCCTACACTTGTAAAATATAACTTAAAACATGAAAATAGCCATTTGTATAAACCCAAGAAAAACTGTCCTCAGTAAAAGAAATAATGCATTAAAACTCTTTCAAAATAACAAAATAAAAAAGTCTCATCTGACTAGTCCAGTATAAATACTCTTCTCACCATCCCTTTATCTCCAGATTCCTGAAAACAATGCAATCAACTTCAAATTTTGGTCTTTAAGTGATAATTTTTAAAAAATAACACATTTTCTAAAATATTAAATGTGCATGATTTGGAAACAAGTGTATGCAAATGAACCTTTAAATGTCAATATATAAACCCATTTATCAATTCTCCAGTCCACAGAGAGAGGTACTCACATATTTGAAATTTGAAAATCATCTTTCCTAACAACTATGACCATGGTTTCTAGACTTTGTCTTTAAGCACAAGCCATTATTCCTCTATGACATGACCCACAACAGGAAGATTTACAGCTCCACAAGTCAGGAAAATTCTGTAGTCTTCTGATGGATGGCATCAAAGCTGAAGGCTGAAAGATACTTTAGTGGCATAGCTGGGAACAGATTCTGTAACAAAAAGAAAATATATACTCAACCATTCCCCATTTTATTATGAAGTGTAACTATGTCAAAACACAAATTATTGCCACTTCATACTTCAAGTATAAATGCATTTATTAGAACTAAGTCAACTACCGCAAATGTATAGTCTGGCGTTAGAGATATTTAGATCTAAGAAGAATACATTATTATTAACTCTCATTCTTTTGCAATCTTTCCAACCAACTCACACAGCTACATCAACATCTTGGAAACTGTATGATCCTAAAATAATAAAAGTTGACAAAACAAAAATAGATGGCCAAGGATTTGGGACTGGGGATGCCAGGTGGAAGGGAATACGGTTTACAAGAGAAGTTTGGGCTATTCCTAAATGAAGCACCATCTTATTAATAACCCTTTTATCATACTTACTCTTCCAACTGGTTACTCCCCACTCTCTCTCTCTCTCTTCACAGCCAATTTTTGTCAAGGTATGGTCTATACCAATAGTTCTCAAGGTGTGTTTCTCAGACTCAAGGCATCAGTATCACCTGGGAACTTGCTAGAAATGTACTTTCTCAGGCCCCACCCAAACCTGATGACTCAAAAACTCTGAGAGTGGGGCCTGCCGCTGATTCTCATGTGCACTAAAGTTTGAGAACCAGCGAGGGGCTTCACTTCCTCATCATTCTTGAATCATATCAGGTTGGATGTCCATGTAGACTCACTAAATCTAGTTTTTTTCCTTAGAGTGATGAACTCTCTAACTCAGACATTAGTCTTATGGGGAAGGAGGAAAAAGAGAGAAGACAACATGATGGAGAAAAAAGAAACAAACTTAAAAAAATTCAAAGCATATGTCCAGCATAGGTTGAACTATTAAGAAATCACCATTTTCGCAGGTCAAAACCAGCTGAATATTGGCAATATCATTTAGTTCAACCTACTATGAATATGTGAAGTATAGAATTATGATAATTATTTAGAAATAAATGAATGGAATCAAAATCTATCATTACTAAAGTTAACTTTGAAAATCAAATTATTTTATTGCTGGCCACATAGATCGAAAGATTAATACTTATTTTCTCTAATTTGTTCTTGCATTTTTATATAATAGCACTATAATACAATTATGAAGAAACGAATAAAATACAAGAAGGTTTTTCGCAAGAGGAAAGTTATATGACCCAAAGATAAATTTTGATAAATAAATGGTTCTGTTATTTCAGTTTCATGTTTAACATAAATTTCTAATTTATTTCATAATATTTCAGCATGCAAAATTAGGGATGGACAAACAGATTAGAGGTAACTATATAGAAATTTTCTTAATCTAATTGAAAAACTTTTAATTTGCCAATAAATGGTATTTTTCATTAATGTGATGAGACATGCATGTTTTCTGAGTGTGACTGATGGAACCTGCCCCCAGGTGCTTGTCTTCAAAGTCTTGGGGGCCAGGGCTACCTCCTCCCTAAACCCACATGCGTGACATCTTTCTTTCAGGTCTGCACCCGGCTTATCAGAAAAAGAGACCTGAAAAATTAAGGGGTAACTTGCAGGCATCTACACCCAGAAAAGAGGTGGGGATTAGAAGAACAAAGGCTGATTTATGCCTTTTCCTGTGTCTAGATGTGACAGAAGGAAGGGGTTCTAAGGCTTCTGAAACACTTCGGAAATAGCCACTGGGGAAAACGCTTCTTTCTCAGCCCTTTCCTGAGGTACTGTGACCGCCCTGTATCTTCACCACCCTATGGGAAACCAAAACTAAATGCATCTACTTACTAATCTGCCATCTTGTTTCTTCCTTTTGTGATTTTTACGTAGGTGTACCTTGATTTATACGAGATGACATTTTTTAAAGTTGAATTTAAATGGATTTTGACATGGAACCTTCTTTTCCCATTAAGTAGAATACTGTTTTATCAATATCATTTCATTGAAAAGCCATGTAAAGTTAGTAACACAATCTTCACATTTTAAGTGCTGTTTCCCAGCCTCTCTGTCACATGGTTGTAGATGTATTAAGCATGCTAATGCACTAGGAAAATTTCATTATTTAAGGAAAGGCAATGTATCTTTTTTTTTTTTTGGTAAATACAAAAATAATTTACAAATTATTTTTATTTATTGGTTATTGCCCCTAACCAATTAACTTTTTTTTTTTTTTTTTGCGGTACACGGGCCTTTCACTGTTGTGGCTTCTCCCGTTGTGGAGCACAGGCTCCGGACGTGCAGGCTCAGCGGCCATGGCTCACGGGCCCAGCCGCTCTGCGGCATGTGGGATCTTCCCAGACCGGGGCATGAACCCATGTCCCCGGCATCGGCAGGTGGACTCTCAACCACTGTGCCACCAGGGAAGCCCCCAATTAACTTTTTGTCAGTTTGACTTATAGCAATAAATGTGTTGCATGAGTGAATGGAATACTATACACTCATTTTAAATAATTTTGAATATGAGTAACCTACCTCTTTCTTTAAGATCTTCAATATAGGCTTTCATAAATTCTTTATCAAAATGTTGGCGATCTTGTTCACTTTCCATCGTTTCATCTTGACACTGGGTATTCTCAATAGGATTGTCTATAAGACTTACAAATCTATTCAAGAGAGTATGGAAAATATCACATTTTCACCTATGTATTTGTATTGTGCAAAAATCCTCTCAGAAGAAGTCAAACTTTGTGGCATTAAATCCCAAGTTCTCACTTCTTCTTAGAAGTCACAGCTAACCACATAATATGTGTCACCAGTGGAATTCTACTGTGCAATAATCCAACAGGATTATAGAGTCAGGTTACAGCAGAGACTGTACAGAGGCTTGATGGGGAAATGACAGTTACTTAGCCACAGACAGAGGACAGCGGGCAGGAAGCCATGAGGTGAACGATAACATTTAGTGTCCCCGTCATATACGAGTCTTAGTATGTTTGTTTGATATTACTCCCAATTAGTGACATCAAACTCTAAAATGATGTGGCTACATTGAAAAGGACTCATAAAATCACCACCAAGAAGGTATTTAAAAGATGGACTACATAAAAAAAATCTAGAAACAATAAATGCTGGAGAGGGTGTGGAGAAAAGGGAACACTCTTGCACTGCTGGTGGGAATGTGAATTGGTTCAGCCACTATGGAGAACAGTATGGAGGTTCCTTAAAAAACTACAAATAGAACTACCATATGACCCAGCAATCCCATTACTGGGCATATACCCTGAGAAAACCAAAATTCAAAAAGAGTCATGTACCAAAATGTTCATTGCAGCTCTATTTACAATAGCCCAGAGATGGAAACAACCTAAGTGCCCATCATCGGATGAATGGATAAAGAAGTTGTGGCACATATATACAATGGAATATTACTCAGCCGTAAAAAGAAACGAAATCGAGCTATTTGTAATGAGGTGGATAGACCTAGAGTCTGTCTTACAGAGTGAAGTAAGTCAGAAAGAAAAAGACAAATACCATATGCTAACACATATACATGGAATTTAAGGGAAAAAAATGTTATGAAGAACCTAGGGGTAAGACAGGAATAAAGACACAGACCTACTGGAAAACGGACTTGAGGATATGGGGAGGGGGAAGGGTGAGCTGTGACAGGGCGAGAGAGAGTCATGGACATATATACACTAACAAACATAAGGTAGATAGCTAGTGGGAAGCAACCGAATGGCACAGGGATATCGGCTTGGTGCTTTGTGACCGCCTGGAGGGGTGGGATAGGGAGGGTGGGAGGGAGGAAGACGCAAGAGGGAAGAGATATGGGAACATATGTATATGTAACTGATTCACTTTGTTATAAAGCAGAAACTGACACACCATTGTAAAGCAATTATACCCCAATAAAGATGTTAAAAAAAAAAAGATGGACTACTGTGACAAAAAAAGAAGCTAAAGGAGACAATCCAAAATGGCATTTGATCTAATTTCTTCACAGTTTTGAAAGATTCAACAGCCACTGACCCATCCAGGCCAGCGGTGATGGGAGTGCTGAGTATCCGACCAGGGAGCCCTGGTGCCTTCAACCAGCAGGTAGCATTTGTCCAGAAATCCTCTGAGCTCTACCTCCCCATGCCATTGGCCAAAAACTACAAAATCCTGTAAGAAGGCACCAGAACTTCTTGTTCTTAGAGTACGAGAACCATCTAATCTGGTTCCTGAGACGGGCACACAGGCTCCAGGTGCTTCTTGCTCTTCCCTTGTGTCTGAATGGGTCTCTACTGGGCTCTCTGTCTACTCACTTTAAAGGTGTGGATGAGTCACTAAGGGCTGTCGGGAGCTCCACCAAGTGGTCCCCGCTGACGACTAACAAGGTGAGCTTCTTTAAGTTAAGCAAGGCAAAGGGAAGATAGGTCAGCTTGTTCTTATACAGGAGAAAGGTCTGCAGTTCTCGTAGCCTAAGAAGATGTAAAAGGGATTAGAACACAAGGACTTAGCCTCATAGCAAGAAAACCAAAGTAAATTATAAATAAATTCTAGTAGGAAATCCCTAGTTAGTTTATTTTTTAAGTGACTCATAAGAATAAACTAACTTTACAATTTAAATGAATAAAGTCATGCCGGGTGACATGATTTGGGTTTCTTTTTTAAGTTTTTACTGACTTAATTGACAGTTAAAGGCAGAGATATAGCAGCAGGATAAGCAAATTACACAATATAAAGTAGGCCAAGATGGAACTTAAAAAATCAGTATATTCAAGTGTCTACTGCATTCCCAAGGGTTAACAGGTCATGGGAAAGAAATCATATTAGAGTTGGAGTGAGAATAAACAAATTCTGGCAACATATTTCCTTTTGTATGTCTTAAAAACAGTTACTCTTCTCTCATCATATTTTGACTTTAAAACAGGAGTAAACCTGCAGAGTGAAAAGGAAATGAGAAAAACATGCTCCAAATATGTTTTACTCTGTTTTCCATTTTGTTCTAACTCAGTGCCCCTCTCTCTAGTTTTTTCTTTCATTCATTTTCAAAATTTTGACTGATCCCACAAAATATTTCACAAAGTTCCCCTTATGTTTCAAACTAAAACAATTCCCACTTAGCCTCATAAACCAGGGAAGTATCCATACACATCATATGTACCAGGAGTAGAGAAAGGTCATATGAGACAGCATTTGGGACCAAGCCATTTTCGGTTCCTATGTCCCAATAGTTTACTTATGCTACTTTATAACGAAGACTGTGGATTCCAGGAGGCCAGACAGTTTGTTTCATTTACCACTTTGAACCCAGCCCACTCTCTGGGCCTGCCTAGTAATATTGGTAGAATGAATGAATGAAGGAATCGTATATGATTTAGTATAATAGTTACTTTTTAAACAAGAAATAGCTGTAAGGATATAATCTGAAGACATTACTAAGTATATCAATCAAAGCAGTAAATGAAACTAATAAAAATTATCCTGATATCCCAAATAGAATAATATATTTTGATTCTGTACATAATAAATTTACTTTTCTACTTCTGGGGAGGAAAGGAAAGTTAATGTTCCATTCTATTGAGAACTAAAGTAAATTAAAGATGTGTTCAAACTATATACATACATATATATATACATACACATACATATACACACACACACACATGTATATATATTGACCAACACAGGTCTGAACTGTGCGGGTCCACACATTACAGTACTGCATGGGTCCATGGTTGGTTGAATTCACAGATGCAGAGGAGCCCCAGGTACGGAGGCTGACTACAAATTACATGCAGGTTAACCACCTCGTTGTTCAAGAGTCAACTGTACATGTATATGTATGGTGCAGACTGGGAATTGTCTTATTCTATAAAGAATCAAACTGATTTCCTGGAAACAAGAAACTCTGGAAAATTAGTTGATCTCACAGAACATTCACGTGTTATGCATGTTTAAAATGTTAGTGACTAATTCATATACCTCACCTTCAGAATGCAAGTAGCTACCTGTCTATGTCTTGTGGCAGGTCACTCAGGTTATTGTTGCTGATATCCAACCACTGCAAATTAGACATCCGCAGGACACAGATCGGGACACTGGAAAACTTGTTTGCTGAGATATCTACGAATGAAACTTGCTTCAAATTACTTAACTAGGAAGGAATAACAAAATATTCTAATTACTTTTTAAGAGTGGGAATTAAGTTCAACTAATAATTTTGAGATTGATGTCTCTTCCCAAAGGCATTTCTATGAACATATGCAAACCAGATCAATATAGTATGTACGTTGAGCATCTACTAGGTGTCATTCACTGTGCTACACGCTGGGGGTGCTAGGATGAAAAGCACACAGTGGCTGCCCTTGAGGAGTTTATACTTTCATAAACAAGCAATGCAATTTTATGTAGTCAGAACTAGTGTGAAGTTTCCAATTTGCAATGTTCAGTAACACAAAGAAAGAAGTGGTTAATCTGTCCAGCATCACAGTGAGGTGAGGGTCAGAGGTCAGGAAAGATTTCACAGAGAATGGAGTATTTGAATTGGGTCCTGAGGTTCCCTGACAGATGGAAAGGTAGGGGAGGAAACTCCAGGTGGGGAACAGCATGTGCAAAGTCAGAGAAGACAGAAAGTGCAAGCCTCAAAGAGTAGGATGACCTGGGGAAGACTGTCTTAATGGGTTTTGGCAAATCTTCAGAAGACTCACATGTGGACCGGTAAAGTGATGTGGCAAATGATCAGAAATCTCCCCTGTTACTCTGAACGGCGTGCCCAACAGGACTTATTCATGGAGTGGACATGGGGCATGGGAGCAAGAGAGGTCAAGGGTGAGTTGGCTTGCTTCCAGCCTGCACATCTGAGAGAGGACTGGGTCCCTCTCTCAGATGGGGAGGACTGGGGAACGAGCCGCTTGTGTGGGGAATCCTGAGCCCTGGCTGTGCACCCTCACCGGGACCACTGCCCAGCATTTCCTGGGTGACATGGGTGCTAAGAGCGGAAGTGGCCTCTTCCTCCCATCCGGAAGTTTTCAGGAAAGGAAAAGAATACGCCTTCTAGGACTAGATAGAATCTGTGGCCACGGCCTTGTCAGAGCCTCACCAGTGATACTATTTTTAGCCTATTCATTACCAGCAGAATTTGTGAGATCCATCTCTCTCTTCAAGCACAAGAACCTGTTTAGTTTTATCTGGCAATAAAAACTGTTCACTTTCATATGTTCTGTTTTATCAGAAAAGTAATTTAAAATCATTTCCCCAATGAATACAGACAAAAAGAAACTAATGGGTATTTTTAAGTTAATGGAGTTCTCAAATCCTATCTGTAGAACTGCTTTAGTTATCTATAAGTTTTGTTATGAGTATATACATTTTTAAATTTTATCCCCTTTATTTATTTCCAACTGTTTTCAATTTATTCCTCCATTATGGATAAATAAATCAGGATCTGCATTATAGACAACAGGCATCATATATTAAATAGGCATTAAATAAAAATATATTGCATGAAAATAGGATTTTTTGCCTAGTTTTCCTTTGATAGCTTTTTTGAACTTAAATTCAGGTTGTGGCCGACTGTAAGAACATTTTTAAAGACTTGATAATAGCTGGTTTAGGGTGATTAAAATGTCAGGAAAAGTCATATAAATAAAAATGAATTTCATCTTTTAAAATTCTTCCCCATGTTACAGACCATTCCATGTCATAAACCAAATAAAAGTGCAAACATTTTCTTTCTTACTTCAAAGGGGAGCTCAGTTAATTCTAGATTTCCAGAACAATCCAGTTTCTCTAGATTTTCACAGTCTCCCAGTTCTGGAGGAATGCTCTTCAGACGGTTGAAACGCACATTGAGTTCCTTCAGGTTCTTCAAACGACCTGTCATCAGAAAAAAACAACATGCATGGTGTCGGTCCATTAAGGTCTTTTAAGGACAAAAAGCAAAACGAAGATGTAAAACATTTGTATAAATGATGGTGGGAAAGGCATTAAACATAATTCTGTGTTTGTTTTTTAAGCACTCTGATTGAATGTCTGCTCATCTTTTATCCTGAGCATTTTGGTCCTTGCAGAGCATTTTTTCCTTTTTCTTTATCTGTTTAACCCTTTGTGAAACTACAGGCTAGGTGAGTGTGGGGGATTTGTCCCCTATGTAGACTGGGTCAGGGGCCAGCACCCACAGAGCGCAAACCCCTTTGAAATCACATGATGAATGAAGTAACAGGCAATGGCTTTGAAATGGTCCAGTTCCTAGGAAGCACAGTGACAAGCTATGGCCTATCGGTGGACTCTAATGGGAAGTGAGCTAGGTACTGAAATACACACAAACCTCTATGTATGTGCTAAATGACTCAAACAAGGAGTCATTGTTTATAGGCTGCATGTAATTCACTTATCTTTGGCTTCAGATTTGCATTTACTAATTATGATGTATCGTGCTTCCTAAAGAATATGCTTTAAAAAAGCCTAAGTCCATTTCACAGGCAGGAAGCGAACACACTAAGAATATCAGGCAATAACTGGATTGATGGAGAAACACTGAATCCCAATTCTGTCTTGATTGAATAAATACATGACCAATTCCAAACCAGAAACTAGCACAAGAATAAATATATTTAATATTCCAAAAATCATGTCACGCATGTTCTAAGGCATTGAATACCTTAACATTCTTAACCTAATTTTAAAAATTAGAAAACCAAAATTATTGTTTCCTTTTGCGGAGCAGGCACTCAAAATACAAATTTCCTGACATTTTATAAACGAGAAAGGGAAACATACAAAGACAGTCTATTGGAGGCAGGGCCACTTCTGAGTCCACTTTGGTGGTCTCACTGTTAGAAGACAATGGTGATGCTGTGGAAGTCAGTGGCCTCTCTAACTTACCCACCTGGTATATATACACTGCAACCTTACAGTCAGCTATTGGTGTCAAAATAGCAGGATGGATATGGGGGCTGATAAAAAAATAAGGAAAGACTGCTTTTCTGGGGAGGACTGGAGAGCATGTGATCAGACTAATGATCGCCACAGCCCCAGCTTCTGTAAGACAGTATATTGCACAATCCTTCTTTAAATAAGGAAAGTAGAAGATTGGCATAGATGGTGTGAATGTTCTAAGCTGTCTAGTTTCCAGACACAGGAGAGTAAACTTATCTATTAAAGAGTTACCTGATCTGGTTGATGGAGGCATTTGCATTAGGGACACATTTATACCAACTGTATGTGCATTTATCATGAGGGGATGCAAAGAGAAGATGAGGTAACTGGAGAGAAAGCTGTATATGAGCTCCTTCTAGCTAGCTCAAAGAAAAAGTAACTTTCCTAGCTCAAAGGAAAAGCAATAGCTTTAGAAAGTCTGTCTCAAATATAACATTTTAATAATGTATAGACAATAAGAAATTACATATGTTTGTATTCAAATTGTTGTTCTCCATGCCACTTATTTCCACAATGTCTGATCTCATTATAGAAACACTACTTTTTCTTTCTCAACATTCTGGTAAGAACTTGACATTATTCATCTAAGATGGGCTCAATTGTCTCCATCAGACGTGGTGAACAGCATTATCTTCAAGCACCATGAGCTTGAGGTTCTTGAGAAAACAGTCTTTCGGTGTGACAAGGGTCCCACGACACAAAAACTAAAATAAAACGTTTAAGGCACTGCTATGGTCTGAAAATTTGTATGTTGAAATCCTAATGCCCAAAGGTGATGTTGTTAGTAGGTGGGGTCTCTGGGAGGTAATCAGGTTTGGATAAAGTCATGAGGATGGAGTCCCCACAATGGGATTCATGCTCTTGTAAAAAGATCCCACAGAGCTCCCCGGCCCCTTCCACCATGTGAGGATTCACCGAGAAGTCTGCAACCCAGAAAAAGGCCCTCAGCCCACCATGCTGGCACCCTGATCTCATACTCCAGAACTGCGAGCAATAAATTTATTTTGTTTATGAACCACCCAGTCTGTGGTATTTTTTTAAAGCAGACTGAACAGACTAAGACAGGTGTCATAGCTCCAGCACGTTATACTTCTAAAAGCTAATGAGTCCATCCCTTCCTAGAATGTTCCAGGATCTTTTCCAACTGAAATGAAATCTCCCTACTTATAGCCCATTCTCCCAAGGCCCTCAGACCTAATTTCCAGAGAGGGGACTATAACCCAACTGAGGCACCATTTGTTGTCCAGAGGCTTCTTGTTCCTAGAGCCCAAGGAATACCTTAAGGAATGTACATACTTTAAATTATTTGAGTAAACATTATTAAATGATTTCAATAATTAGCTATTTTAAACCCATTTAATGATACTTTCTCAGGAGTTCCACAAAGGAGTTAAGAGGACCACCCACTGCCATGCTTAATTCCTTGATGTCAAATGTCAGAAATAATTGTCCTGATAATGAGAAAAAGAACACCCCATTTGGTGACCACTTTCCCCACATCCCCTCTACTCAGCCAATGCTCAGTAGTTCTCTAAGGCAGCACTATAAGAGATCCAACTCCACCTCCTTTACAAAATACAGCCATTCAACAGAAAAGAGCTCAAAACTCTTCATTCCCATGGTCCTCTTTCTTGACTATCTCATCCTGTAGCTGAGTTTTTTTAAAGTATTTGCCCAAGTTACTCAAAGTCAGACTAGAATCGTACCTTCAGAGTCTCAGACCTAGTATCCAATTATTTAGTTTAAATTTAAAATAGTTGAAGAACAAGTTAAATAAATCATGCCATAATCATCACTTAGCCATTAGGGAGAATGATGAAAGTTTGGATATTCTAATATTGAAAAATAACATTTACGTAAAGACAACAATAGAGTGGTGGTGGGATGAATTGGGAGATTGGGATTGACATATATACACTTATATGTATAAAACAGATAACTAATCAGAACCTGCTGTATAAATAAATTAATTAAGTAAAATTTTTTAAAAACTTAAGAAAAAGACAATGATGATGATGATGATGGAGGTGGCTAGCAAGTGTTGGGGGTTTATCTGTTCTAAATGCTTTCTTTGTATTAACTATTTAATCCTTACAATAACCTTGTGAAGTAGGTACTATTATTATCCCCATTTTACAGATAGGGAGACTGAAAACCAGTGAGTGACCTGCCTAAGGTGACCTGCCAGTAAGTGAAAGACCCAGGCAGCCTGACCCTAGAGTCCACCCCCACCTTCATGGTATGATAAGGGGAAACAAGGCTTAGGCTGGAGAACATGCTGTAAGCCCTTGTATGTAAATATGTTTAGCGTGCATATATTTTAACATATGTGTATATAAATATTTTTAACATGCATATATATTTTAATACATATTTATAAATAGATATGGCTACAATGTAGATATCTAGAAGAACATGGGTTGTGTGTACAATTTTTTTTTTTTTTTTTTTTTTTGCGGTACGCGGGCCTCTCACTGTTGTGGCCTCTCCCGTTGCGGAGCACAGGCTCCAGACGCGCAGGCTCAGCGGCCATGGCTCACGGGCCCAGCCGCTCCACGGCACGTGGGATCTTCCCGGACCGGGGCACGAACCCGTGTCCCCTGCATTGGCAGGCAGACTCTCAACCACTGCGCCACCAGGGAAGCCCTGTGTGTACAATTTTGATACCCAGGAAACTGTTAACAATCCTTACTGAGAGAGTTGACTTTACATTTTATTCCTTTCTAGAATGTTTAAATATTTTGTCCTGCTCATGACTGAGGTTTATGGGGATGATATGTCTCCAAGAAGACCTGAGTGTCTTAGAAGAGTCATAATAACTACATGCCCAGCACAACTATGTGCCTCACACACAAGACAAAGAGAAACAGTGATGATGATCGCGTGGACTTCACTTACAGTGAAGCAAGTGAACAACAAAATGATTGAAAATAATAGAACCTTGATCAAATTAGTACAATAAACTAAACTAATCAATGGACTAATATGTGGGAACAGTATACTGTTATCTTATGTTTACAATAAATATATTATTGCATGTTTATTTCTAAAACTAATATGTGGGAACAATATACTGTGTCTCATGTTTACAATAAATATATTATTGCGTGTTTGCATTTCTAAAACTAAAAGGAAGAAAAAACAAAAAGTTTCTAAACACAGCACCGCTCACTCATGAGACTTGTTTCTGAGAAACTGGCAGATGTCAGTACTGCTGAGTTACACAGGTGAGACCCTGGCATCAACATCCAGAGGGGACACCACGAACCAGCAGCTCTGGGAACACCCAAAACAGCCCGGTCCAGCGACTTCCTGTGGCAGCAGGAGGAGGAAGAATTCTCAGTATTGCCTGCTTCCCAGACAAGGGGCCGGAAGGCTCCAGCTAAGCAACATACCAATTTCAGCTGGAAGACAGGAGATTTGGTTTTTTGGCAGATCCAGAATCCTCATGGCTTGAAACAGCTCGATATACTTAGGAATGATCTGAATCAGGGTATTGCTTATGTGCCATTCTTTCAGGTGCGTCTGCTCCTTCAAGGAATCTGGGAGCTCCTGGAATAGAATGGATCCCATCGATCAGAACTAGCTCCTCCGTATGCCGGAGTTCAGAGGCAGAGCACACAGAGCCAAGGAAAACGTGCATTTATTTCAGAAACAAGAGGGGAGAGAGCATGGGTGAGAGCTTACCTGCCAGCTCTATAGCCATTCCAAAAAAGAAAGCAAGATGCTGCCGATATCATTAATTTCACACTAGCAGATTAGCCAAATTTCAAAAGGGCCATGAATTCATGATTCTATTAAAGTCAAATGCCGAGTGAACACTGACAACCAGGCGCCCACCCAAAGCTACACATGTACTATTTATTTACAACATATGGATTTAACATTTTCTAAAAATAAAATCTGGCCACGTCTTAGATTTTAAAATGTGTGCTGCATTTCCCTTCCTCTGTACTAATCGCTTTTTTTTCTTTCAGCAGACATCTTTTTTTTTTTTTTTGAAGTGTAGTTAATCTACAATGTTGTGTTAGTTTCAGGTGTATGGCAAAGTGATTCAGTTATACATATATACATAAAAGAATATATATATTCCTTTTCATATTCCTTTCCATTATAGTTTATTATAAGATATTTAATATAGTTCCCCGTGCTATACAGTAGGACCTTGTTGTTTATCTATTTTATATATAGTAGTTTGTATCCAGCAGACATCTTTTGAGCCATGTTATGTCCAGGCAGACTCATGTTTGGCACTAGAGATACAAGAAGGAATCAGGCAGCTCTGAAACTAATCGCTTTTTAAAATATTTGATAAACACCTAATACTTGCTGTGCCAAATTTCTAAATGTTTTTATGAGTCTTTAACAGGGAAAGAGCCCAGAAGGACAGTGTGGAGACCCGGATGCCAAGCCATGTTCTAGGGGCACCCCCTCCCTGGGCCCTCACTTCTGAAGTGATAGAGAGGAACTCGGCTGTATCCAGGGCCTCCCCTGGCTCTAGTGTTCTGGGATAAAATTGTAAAGGTGTTGAGAAGTGCTTAAGGCTTTAGAGGGGGCTATTTGTCCAGTTGAAGAAATTCAGTTCACAGGATTACGAGCCCCCACTGCAATGAGGTATGCTGAGCACTGAGGGACATGCATATCCCCTGACCTCATGGAGCTGACCACAGCACATCAGCTGCAAAGTGGGGCAGGAATGTACAGGGGAGAGGTCGGGTGGGGTGGAGGTAGCAATCAGAAGGTCCACAGTGACCCTTGCTTGCTATCTGGTGCTTATAATGGGCTTTATGATCATTGCTATTGGATATGTGGATTAAGCTTTTAACTTGCAAAAGTACTTTCACCTTAAATATGCTTTCACGTAACAGTACCATAAGATAGGCAGAGTGGGCATGATGAAGGCCCACTTAAAAGAGGGACACTGAAACCCAAAGACATTTAAATGGGTCACTTAGAGTAAGAACAGGCTACACAGTTTCAGGAACTAGTACAAAATGAAAATGCAGGCCCCTTCTAAAAATTAAGAATTTCAAGATGGTGACAGCAGAGCATTACATCAAGCACAGGGCCCCCCCCAGCATAGGGCCCTGTGTGACTGCCCCCAGCACCCAGGCCTGGCAAACCCATCTCGGCACCTCCTCATCCTGATCTGAATGCAGCCCACACCAGATCAGAGGGCTGCCTCCTGCCGCTGAGACAAGATGATGAGCTGGGGCATCAGGGAGCTGACCCTAGGTCATAAAAACACTCTCTCTCTCTTTTTTTTTTTTTTTTTTGCGATACGTGGGCCTCTCACTGTCGTGGCGTCTCCCGTTGCGGAGCACAGGCTCCAGACGCGCACGCTCAGCGGCCATGGCTCACGGGCCCAGCCGCTCCACGGCATGAAAACACTCTCTCTTTTGAAGCTTCAATTATCAAGTGTCTCATAAATAACTTCTCTCATATTGCTCTTCCAATAATGGCACACTTGGAAAGGTTATTATGCCTTCCAAAATTATATCCATAACTATTTTTAATAACATGGGAAAATCTTAAGATAGCATGTTAAATAAAAATAAAAGGAACGGGGTAAAGATGGCAGATTGAACACAACCCAGACACTTTTGCTCCTCTCTAAAATTCCATGAAAGATGACAGTAAAGGAATTCTTTTTTGAAGATATAAACCTTACAAAGGGCAAAGAGAAAGAGAAGGGAGGCAGCAGCAGGAAAATGCTGGTAGCTGGAAAACTGGAAGATGGTAACCCACCTCCCTTGATCTGCTCAACCTTGGACCAGCAGCAGCAGGAACAATGAGACACAACCTGAACTTCTCACCAGAGGCTCCCGAGGCTCAGGAAGTGGAAGGGCCGGGCATGTCTGGAGGTGAGAGTGGAAGGCAGGGCTAAAAGGAGGAGGTCAAGTTCAAAGTCTGCCCCCCATCCATGTCACAGAACTACTGCCCCTGTAGAAGACTGAGGCTTATCCACTGGAGGGATTAAACAGAGTGTCTGGATTGGGGACCATCAGGCACATCTAGGGAGGGAGGCAGCAACCACAGGATGAGTGATGGAAGCTGAGACTTCCCCACCCAGCCCTCCTCTCTGTCCAGAGCACTGGCTGCCAGGCCTGTCCCTGCCTGCAGGATGTGAGGGGATCCTCTCTGTGGGCACTCACCAGCTGCAGACAAATCATAAATATGCACTCCTGGGGCGGGGGGTGGGGGGAACTGCTGGAGACATGGGGCTCCATAGCGACGCCCTCCGAAAAACGAAGCCTTCACCTGACACACACTTGGAGCTTCCAGTTTCTCAGTGCTCCCGACACCCTGTGTCTCCAGACCTCCCAGAGAGTTCCCCACATGCCAGACCAACACAAACACCCCAAAAAGAAAAAGGAGACTCTGAAAGATGGAAACTTCCTCCAAAAAAAGCTATCAGTCCCAAGATAAGTAAGAACAGCCCCCATGAAATGAAAACAGGACAAAATTTTTAAAGGAAAATTTAAGACCCATCCATGAAAGTAGAAATATAAAGTCACATTACAGGACTCATTCATTCACAAAACAAAGAGACAGCTCTTGGAAATTAAAAACTTGACAGTAGAAGTGAAATTTTCTATTGAAAAGTTGTTCAGTAAAAGTAGAGAAATCTCCCTGAAAGAGCAGGGCCCAGGGCTTGGGGTCTTCCAGCTCACAAAGAATGCCTGACCCCCCGACACCCCCATCCTAATCGGGTACCCAAGTCATAGGTCACAGCCCCACAGCCGCTCCAAGGAACCCCAGGGGAGCTCTCCCCACCCAGTTCCCAAGACCCCAGAAGCTCCACCGCCCTGTCCACCTCTTGCTGACCTCCTGCAGAGGCCAGACCTGCTGCCTGGTGAGATGTTAGAGGCCAGAACTCCCTCGCTGCCCCGAGCACTCCAAGATGGCGAACATCCTTTAATGGAGCTTTTCACTCCTTAAGCAGAGGCAAGACTGAAACACAAATCTCTCTGGGGAAGGAAAACAGCAACTGAAATTCATAGTAATGAATGCTTGAGGCCCCAGAGTCTTGCCTTCGGTGGGTACCCATGAGGATAAGGTACCAGCTCAGGGAACCGAATGCAGGGGACAAGAAGGCTGTAAGTAATGAAGACAACATCCACATAGTTCACCCTGGGGTCTCCCTAGCCTGCTGACTCATAACCCTCTTCCTATCCCCCGACCACACTAGGCACTCACTAAATGCCCTTTAAAGTGGTTTTCCAAAGGTGCTGTGAGCCGAGAGGACTCAACAGGTTCCCCAAGCGGGCTGGGATCGTGTTTGACCACGGCACACGAGAATGATTTACCAGCGGTATTTAATTAGAAATCCAGACAGGCCCTCCTTCTTGCCCCAGAAAAGGCAGTATCCATGTATCCACTGATCTCAATGATGCGGATGCAGGAGAAAGACCACCAAAGAGGTGTCAGTCATAGTCTCTCCCAGTCTTATAGGGCTGTGTCGCTAACAAGAGAGTGTCACAGAATATCTGCTCGTTTAATCCTCACAACAGCCCTCTGAGGGGGTGAAGGCAAGCATTAGCACCACTGAACAGGGAAGGAGATAAAATGTATACAAATGGAGCAAACAGCCTCAGGTCACACGGCCAATAAAGGGTCACCCAAAATACATGGTCTCCCAGTCCAGAGTCCTTTCAGCCACAAAATGGTGGGATAAAAAGAGATGGAGAGCAGGTCCCAGCACCTCTGTCCCACTGAACGGAAGATAGCCCGAGCTCATTTGTGCCGCCACCCAGCGCACACACACCATGGGCTGCTTCAGACAAGAAACATCAGAGCACAAGCAGCCCCGAGATGCCTCTCCAAGCCAGCAGCAACCTGGGGGAGTGCGAGCAGGAAGCACCGTACACACCCGAGGCAAGAAAGAGGGCACATCCTTGTCCTGGCCTCAGAAACTCGGAGGAAAACTGGCTGAAGGGTCTGCGAAATTCCTTTGCGGCTCTACACTCTGTGACAAGTCAGCAAAGTCACCGCCCACAGAGGGGTGTTAGGCAAGTCAAGTGCTCAGAGCATTAAAAAAAAATAAGAAGGCAAGAAGTTCTTTTTAATGGGCGGGGAGGGGTGGCGAGGAGGCGGCAGAATCGAACTTTTTTTTTTTTGGCCGCACCCCGCGGCTTGGCGGAATCTTAGCTCCCCTACCAGGGATTGAACCCGCGTTCTCGGCAATGGAAGCGCGCAGTCCCAACCCCTGGACTGCCAGGGAATTCCCAGAATCAAGCATTGTAAAGGCTGTGCCATCCTGAGGAGCCGCTGGGGTCCCAGTCCCTCGCAGCGTCGTAAGGATCCAAGGGGATCCCGCTGCTCTTTTCAAGACTGCACAGTCCTTCACCGCGGAAAAGACGCCGGCAATGGCTCCTCCGCATCCAGGGGAAAGCTCTCTAAAGACAACAGCAACAGCGTGCACTGGGCCAAGGTCAACGGCCTGAGCTCAGCCTAGCAGCAGACGTCGGCCGCAGCGCTGCAAAGAGCCTCGGCGTGCTGTAGGGACCGAAACGCATGGACTCACCTTCCAGTGCTGCCCCGTAAGTTCAAACACAAACTCACTGCTCCGTTTCTCTCTCTCCTTGGAAATTGCACTCTGCCTTGCGAGGGAGTTCCTTTCAATCTTGTCCAGAAGCCTCACGCTGGTGTCTATGAAGCCATTCTTGCAGTACGCAGACTGGGGGATGCCCTTCCTTTTGCACTCGGCCACGAAGTTCCACTCCTCCTTTATCCTAAAACGGGCAGCAGAGGTCTCGGTTATCTCCTGGGGAATCGCCATCACCTGCCTGGAGAAGTCAGGAGGGCCACCTGGGCGCAAGCGCAAGCGCAGTCCTTCTCATCACCTGCAGTTTCCCAGCAGGAGACAAGCCCTCCCCTCCACTTCCGCCCCCTCTCCCGCCCCTCCTTTCTTGTTTCCTCTGCTGTGGTGGATATGGGGTGTGGGGGAAGCTTAAACCCTCGGAGTTGTGAAGTATTAGCAAATCTGACTTTAAAAGTAGAGGAGGTGAGTTAACATGGATAAAATTTCTACCAAAATTACCTATGCCTTTGATTAATTACAATATCCCTTGATATTATGAGGTGACACCCAAATTTTTCAAAAATGCAAGGCCAGGGCTTCCCTGGTGCGCAGTGGTTTAGAGTCCGCCTGCCGATTCAGGGGACGCTGGTTCGTGCCCCGGTCCGGGAGGATCCCACATGCCGCGGAGCGGCTTCGCCCGTGAGCCATGGCCGCTGAGCCTGCGCGTCCGGGGCCTGTGCTCCGCAACGGGAGACACCACGACAGTGAGAGGACCGCGTACCGCAAAAAAAAAAAAAAAAAAAAAAAGCAAGGCCAAAGGAATCTGATGATCTTTCAGGAGCATATGGATAGAAATATACAGGCAGCACCAGTTTATAAAATTCGACTTTAGAAGGTCATCCATCAGCCACCTTGGGAAACTTCACTCCTGCAGATGAACCTGTTATTCATAAACTCCAGTTCCAATCTGACACTGGAGCTGGCCCAGGACTCCTCAGCCTCCCCATCACTCCCAGCACCTTCTTGTTGCTACTTCTCTGACATATTATTCTATAGTTGTCTTATCCCCCCGGCTTGGTCATAAGCTCCATCATGATGGACTACGTCTTGCTGCCCTCCAGATGCTCACGCCGTCATTAGAACAGTGTTTTGCACCTGGGGGCCTTTCTCCATGTAGAGATTTGATATCTGCTTGGAGCCTTTAACAGGTTAACATTCTATGTGGTACAAAAACAAGGTTTGTTGTGGTTTTCCTTCAAATCTATCACACAGAGACATTGTCTCAAAATAAGGTAGCCTGCCTTGGATAGGAACTTGGTGCATTCCACACTCAGGAAGGCATCTGGGCCCTACTCAGCCCAACTCAGGGACTTGGTGACAGGCAGTATCCCAGGCTTCTAAAAGACGGCTCTTTTAGAAACAGGCTGCTGATGCAGCCCTGGTCTCTACAGGGCCTGAAGCAATACAAATGCTGAATAAAACAAAACAAAACAAAAAACCCTGTAGTAGAGGGTCAGTCCTAGTATGGAAACTCTCAGGTGGTACCCGAAGGAAAAGTGCACTAGAATCGCAGGAAAGCCCAGGAGCCAAGTGGTCAGGAGGGGCAGGAACAGAGGAAAGAGTCTGGTGCAGAAACATCTTTGAGGACTGGGCATGTGGAAAGTCCTGGCCTGGACTACCAGGCACTGTCAATTGTAAGAAGAAACATAAGGCTGATAAAAGCAAGAGACTGGTGGATATCCTTTTTCTGGAATACTGGAGACTTAGTGGATTTTATCTGATCCTATAGGGGTACGCACCTTTGTCGTTGACTAAGCTATTTTACAACTCGGCAGAGATTGAAGTTAACTTGTAGACAATTGATAGCAATACAAATCATTCTTGTCTACAGACATTCTTGTCTCTTGGTGTTAAATACATCTATATGCTGATGACGCGCAATTATATATCTCTAGCCAAGACGTCCTCAATGAATCCAGCCTCCTTGCCTCCCAGCATCTCCACCTGAATATCTAAAAGGCATCCCCCAAATTTACATGTTCCAACCCAAACTCCTGATCTTCACCTGCAAAACTTGCTTTTTCTTCCATCTTAGAAAAAGCCTGCCAGTTGCTCTGGTCAAAAACCTCAGGGTCATCTTTGACTCTATGCTTTCTTTCATATCTCACATCAAATCCATCAACAAATAGGGTCATTTCTACCAGAATCTGACCATTTCTCACCACCTTCACTGCTCCCATCCTGGTCCAAGTCACCAGCATCTTCATGTAGGCACCACTCTTGCCGCCCTACAGTCTAAACTCATCCAGCATTTTGAGTGAGCTTGTGACAGTGTCAGTCACACCATGTCATGCCTCTGCCCATACCTCTCACTGGTTTCTCATTTCACCCAATAAAAGCAAATGTCTCACTATGGCCTACAAGGCCCTGCGGATCTGTGCGCTCCCCTTGCCTGTCTGACCTCATCCACTACTGCACCCTCACTCACTTTTTCTGGCCCAGTCACTCTAGCCTCCTGGTTCTTCCCTGAACCACCCAGGCAAACCCCTGCCTCAGGGTATTTGCACTTGCTGTTATGTCTACCTGGAGTTCTTGATCCCAGATTTCTGCAGGGCTGGTTCCCCAGGACTATGTGCAAACGTTTCCCCCTTAATCAGACTTTTTGCTCTTCAGACACCACTTCAGGTATCAGTGGAGTTTCGTGCTTGCCATTAATCTAGGAGAACAGGAGCGCTTGAAAAAAACTATCTTGCTGACGGCATTGGCTAGCACAGCTACTACCCTACCCAGGTCCTAGTCACAGGTTGCTGAGCTGGGGAAAAGCACTGGGTAATCAGCTACCTGGGGCTTCAGGATCTACACATGAAATCTACAAATAATGTAATAAAACAGATAAATTTTAAAATACCAGCACATGGAGAAATAGGAATTTAATACCAGGAGAAAGTGCTGGAAGAGTTAGAAGTGAGCTCCTCTGGGAAATACTAGCAGGGGCTTGGGGTGATTTGCTTTTCATTATTAGCTCTTCTGTGTAATTTAAATATTTTTAATACCATATGATAAAAATAAGTTTAAATATCTACCTGTAGCTCTAGTTCTGACTGTAGCAGTCAGGGATACAGGGCAGACCCTAGATCCAAGGCACTGATTGAAATAATAAAAGAAATCCTTCCAGAATTTTCACAACCAGCAGCACAGCCGCAGCGAGTTCTTGTATTCAATGAGCACTTTTCAGATTAATGTCTCTAAATTTTCTTTCTTCATTTCTTAGACTGAACCTAAAGGTAGAGTCTAGCAAGGTAATGAAATGATACCAGTTAACCCCTACTCAACACATCTTTCCTATATCACAAATTACAAATTGATGTAACTATTTCACATATCTTGGTACAGCCAATGTAAGTGGAGGGAAAAAGGAAATTAGATGCGCTACTTAAAAATAGTTAAATACCAAATCTTTTTTGGATTTCTGTTTTAAATGTTTGATGTCTTAGTCCCTTTGAAACCTAGAGAAAGTCACAATGAGAATATAAACTATTTTTACAAATCCATTCTCTTCCTTGAGAGTAATTAACATAAATAAAATGTCATTGTCTTTATACTTTATCGCCCATATAATTGAATAATCGTCCCCTTAAGTCAATTTTCGTAGTATTTCAAATACAAGATAAACATACAAAACAATGCCATTAGAGCTCTATTCATTAAATCAGTAAGTGTGCAAATAAAATACTCTTTCCTTAGGAAACGAGCCCACAATCTTAGTCTAGATGGCAAATAGGCTCACTGGATGAAAAATTCCTCACTTAGAGCCTAACAAAAGCATCTCTATCTCTCCATCTAAATGACTGAGTTTCATTCAAGTGGAGTGATGTTCCGTACTCATAACTTTTAAGTGTTGGTATATACCTCATGGAACAAATACAGTATTACAAAATGAAATACCATGAAGTGAGGTAACAGAACAAACTAAACGGTTTTGCCTGGTTTAGTACATTTAAATTAACCAGATAACTGCCTTTTATACAAAGCAGTCATCAGTACCTTAACTTTCAGGACCTCCCTGGTGGTCCAGTGGTTAAGACTCCGTGCTCCCAATGCAGGGGGCCCAGTTTCGATCCCTGGTCAGGGAACTAGATCCCACATGCGTGCTTCAACTAAGAGTTCACATGCCGCAACTAAGGAGCCCACCTGCCACGACTAAGACCCGGTGCAACCGAATAAATTAATTAATTAAAAAATATATATGTATGTATGTATATATTAACTTTCCCACAGGAAACAAATTTTGAGAAACTAAAGGGTAACCTTCAAATAGTCCTAACAACAACAGTATAAATTATATTATGAAACTTCAAAAATACCTGCCAGAAAAAGGTAAATTCACTACATTCATGTTTGCAGGTCCTGGGAAATTAATGCTTCTTCCTGAACATCACACTCCTCCAGCCACCCTCCCAGTTCCTCCTCACCACCCATCCAGTTTGGTGGCTGTTTTTCTTATCTTGAGCTAGAAAATCCTAACAAATTCCCAAGAAGTTTTCTGTCTTAGGTTAAGATAAGGCACACCACAAGCCCTATGGCACTGAGCCTAATGCAGGACCAACCCTGTGTACATGAGACGTGTGAATGTGGACACAAAGCCATTTGGCACCACGATGGAAGACAGAGATCGAGAGTCAAACGTGACTGCAAAGTGGCTTCCAGGGCACGGTTCTCAGACCGAAGCTCCTGCAGGTGGCTGCTGTTCCCAGAACCCACAGGCGGTTACCTCAGCTACAGACGCCTCCATAAACCTCCCAGGGCTTGGGTCCCCATTCAGCAAGTTGTCCCACCCTAGAGTAACCCCAGATGCTGGGGGTGGGAGGAAGCTGGAGCAGGGCTGAGAACCACTTTGGGCTCATAGGGCGCTGGGACCTTGTGTAATTCATGCTCATGTAGATCCCTAAGATCCTCTGCCATGGGTGTTGCCTGGTCTGAGGGTTCCAATTCTTAAATTTAAGATTCATGTCATAGTGGATAATCTCATATTAGTGGCAAGTGAAAAGACAGTCCAGCTATCTGTGATTACAGCATCATATAGGGGGAAAGGTTTGGCCAAATCCTCCATTTACCAGCCCTGTCAATTTGGGCAAGTTACTTAGGTCCTAACTTCGTCTTCAGACTGGGGATAATTATAACCACCTGGAACAGCTGTGATGCTTACAGTAGCAGCTTAATTATCAAGCATGATCAGAATAGGTATTTGCTTGATCGAAATAATTCGTAGAAGTGAAGAACCAAGAATAAAGAGACATTCATATCCTACACATTTTGTTTTTAACCTAAAGCCTAGACATATGTCACAATTTGCCAATTTGATGTAGGGTCATGGACCGCCTTTGAGAATGGGTCTGCCAATCAGAATCCCACTCTGCCTTTCTTATATAAACCACACCCATAACACATGATCCAAGACTTCCAGTTTGGGTTTCCTCACAGGGCATAAGAATTACAGACGTGCAAAGCCACCTGAATGTACAACCTTTCTAGCTGATTGTACTTTTATCCGTCTTGTACAGTGTTAATTCAATTGGGTGGTTCATATTGATCACACACATAGTTCTTCCGAAGCCCTCAACTTAGTTTTCATACACACAATAACACTCTTTTACTCATACTTCATGAGTGTATGACAGTAGTCAAACCACATCATTCCAATCCAAGTAAAAATTGCATCAACACAATGAATCTTATCTAACATTCAGCTCAACGGGTGACAGCTGAGTGCAGGACATAGAGCAGCCTCATGTTGTCACGTGGGTGGACAGCATCAGCCTGCTGAGGGCAGCTAGGTGGTCTTTCAGAATTTCCTGTAGAGGGATTTGTCGTGTCATTGCTGTCTTTTCCATGCCTAGCACAGTACCTGGAATGTATGGGGGTCCTTATAGCTATGAGTGTTACTGTTACAGGAATCGAATGTTCATTGTAGGCAACAGCGTGAAGATTCTGAAGTCCAGTGAGCAAGTGTTACAGACAGGAAGAAATCTCGGAGGAAAGGCATCCCCCTCCACAACACAAATGCAGCCTGTCTTATTCGCTAGAGAGCTACAGAGCAAGTACAGAGAACACATACTTTTCCAATGCGCTTTTCTCGAGCCTTTCTGCCTCCTGCTTCTGCCAGGCTTTGTGCTTCTTGACACGAGTTTCCCACAAGGCTCTGATGACAGAGACGTCGAATACGACCACTTTATGCCCCATTTTAAGAGCATGAAATTACCTATTTAAAAAAAATTATATATATATATGTCAGCTTCATACACACACAGAAGAAAATAGTTTTAACTTGAACTTTAAAATAAAATATGAGTGAATCAATTTCATGCCTTGTTTCTTCCAGGATGGCAGTTGCTAATGTTCTTAGGGTCTGAGAGTACTCTTGTTTGTAAGTCAGAGTTCAGCACTCAACTGGGGTCCTCTCCTCTAGAATGTCACACTTGTCTCTCTACCCCTCAGCTGACATGTGGGTTCCCAAAGCCCCCTGGGCATTCCTCAAGCTTTGTGGTTCCACATTCTATCGAATTTACTGGCATCTGATCTTCTCAGTAGGTTGTAACACACTCAGAGGTAAGTTTGATTAGTTATTTAGAAGATACACACACACACACACACACACCAGTTATCTGAGGCCAAACACCAGCCTCCATTAAGTGCACCAAGCATTGTACCAAACCCCTCCGAGCACTCTTCCTCCTGGGACTGACCACACAGCCTGGGCACTTGTCCTGTAGGTTTCTCCTGCGACATGAACCCTCACAGCTGCTGATCTCTGTTTATGTGGTTTCTCAAACACAAGGAAAGTCAGACTCAGGTACATCTTGGTCATCACCTCTTAGTGAGAACTAGCACAGTGTGTGGCACATAGTGGACCCTCCATAAATATTTGTTGAAAGACAAGTGAGTAAATGAATGAATGAAAGTGAGTAAAAGATTTGCATCCAGGTTGCTTCACTCTCAGCCCACTCAGTGAACTTTCTCTCTTCATTTTCCCACCTCATATTTACTATTTGTTTTAAGTCATTATTTGCTCACTGCCAAAAAAAAAAATTATCAGGACATAAAAGTGCATTTCAATATTCATTCCACTAAGCTATACTTATCTCCCTTATCGAAGTAAAATAAGTTTCTATATATTGTTTTAAACTTCCCCTACCTACAGCATCAAAATCTGGCTAAAGCCATTTCCTGATGTGCACAGATACACGGAGTGTCAGTTGGCAAACAGCACGGCTGTTGAATATTCTCTGTTCCAATTCCAGACACTTCTAAATAGCAGTCAGTGGGGATACAAAACCAAATATTTAAATCTTCTGACTCAAGTTTGTGCTCTCCACAAATGGCTTGCCAATATAAGTGGCAGAACTGGCTTATGTTTATGCAGCTGAACATTTGAGGTCAATAAGTTTAGTCTGAAGAGCTGAAAACACTGACCCCAGTTGATTTCCCTCTTTTCTTTAATTTCTGACATCTGGGACTGTCTTTTGTCTCCCTTAAAACTCTTTTACCTAAAGGGGATTTTTGACAAAGATGCAAATGGTGCAAGTTTTGTGTGGACATAAGTTTTTGATTCTCTTGGGTAAATACATATGAGTAGAATTGGAGGGTCATATGTCAACTCTATGTTTAACCTTTTCAGGAACTGCCAGACTGTTTTACAAAGCAGCTGCACCATTTTACATTCTCACCTGCCGTGTATGAGGGTTCCAGTAACTCCACATCCCCGCTGACACTTGCTATTATCTCTCTTCGTATTGTAGCCATCCCAGTGAGTGTGAAGGTTGTCTTTTGTTAGCATTTCCCTGATAGCTAATGATGTTGAGCATCTTTTTATGTGCTTTATGTGTTGAGCATCTTTTTATGTGTATACCTTCTTGGGAGAAATGTCTATTCAGATTCTTTGCCCATTTTTTAATTGGGCTATTTGTCTTTTTAGTGTTGAGTTGTAATAGTTCTTTATATAGTCTAGATACTGGTCCTTTGCCAGATATATGATTTGCAAAAATTTCTTCCCATCTTGTGAGCTGTCTTTTCACTTTCTTGATTCCATCCTTTTACTTTTAACCTAAATATATGGTTATAATCTATATGAGATTTTATAGACAGAATCTTGTTGATTCGCTTATTTAACTCATTTGGACAATTTCTGTCTTTTAATTGGTATGGTTAGGCAATTTACATTTAGTACAATTAAGGATATATTTACATTCAGGTCTATCATTTTATTATTCATTTTCTGTTTGAGCCCTCTTTTGTTTTCCTCTTTTATATTTTCCTGCCTTCTTTTCTGTTATCTGAACATTTTTTACTATTCCATCTTATTTTCTCTATTGTGTTTTTGACTATGCTTCTTCATCTTTTCTTTTTCACGGCTGCCCTAGGGAGTATAAGATACATGCTTAACTTATCGTGGTCTACTTAGAAACAGTATTTTAACCACTTCAAGTGAGATATAGAAAGCTTATTACCTGGGCTTCCCTGGTGGCACAGTGGTTGAGAGCCTGCCTACCAATGCAGGGGACGTGGGTTCGAGCCCTGGTCCAGGAAGATCCCACATGCCGCGGAGCAACTAAGCCCGTGCGCCACAACTACTGAGCCTGTGCTCTAGAGCCCGTGAGCCGCAACTACTGAGCCCGAGTGCTACAGTTACTGAAGCCCACATGCCTAGAGCCCGTGCTCCGCAACAAGAGAAGCCACCGCAGTGAGGGGCCCGCGCAACGCAAAGAAGAGTAGCTCCCACTCGCCGTAACTAGAGAAAGCCCACGAGCAGCAACGAAGACCCAACTCAGCCAAAAATAAATAAATAAAATAAATAAATTTATTAAAATAAAAAAGAAACCTTATTGCCATATAGATCCCCTTATGCTCTCACCTTTATGTTGTAGTTGTGCTGTGTATTATATCAGTCAGTGTTAGATTTCTTGGCTTCAGATCATCAAACTTATTTCAAAGAACTCATGAGGAGGAAGCTAGCCTGTCATATCTACCCTGATATTTACCGTATCTGTTGTTCTTCCTTCATTCCTATTGTTCCAAGTTCCCCTCTGGTATCATTTGCTTTCTGTCTAAAAAACTTCCCTTAACAATTCTTTTAAAGGAGGTCTGCTGGCAAATTCTCCATTTTCCTTCTGAAGGAGGGCAGGAGGCCCACAGAGCAAATGGGCCACACAAGGCTCTGTTTTCTGTGTCAAGAGAGCTGCAGAAAGTTATTGCTAGCCAAGGCTGCCAGGTTGCAAAGGGACCATATTCTGTGCCCATGACTGGGGCAGGCTCCAGCAGATGTCCCACAATGCTGATCCTCCCCTGGGAAACGCAGGACACCTCTTCCTACTACACTGTCACTCCAGCGTCCTTTACTGAGAAAGGTTAACAATGGTGTTCACTTCAAAGGACGAATACTTAAAGAATTCCATTATATATCACAGAATACACACACTGAAGAGTGCATTCAGGTTGAGAGGCAATAAGTTGATAACTAACACAGTAAGTGATCAATTTGGTTGGGTTCAGACCTCACATTCCAACCTGCCCTCTGAGGTTGTGATTCCCACGTCAGATCAGTCTTCTGACTTTGCAGTGCTCTTCAGCTGTTCTGTGGGCGCCACCCAGTGGCCATCTGGGACAGGGGTTCTAACAGACTGCCAACGCTGCTTAGGGTCAGATCCAGGCAGGTGCAGCTTGGGAAAGAGCCCAGGAGCTCATAAGCAACCTTTTGGGGTTGTTCTCCAGAGCTTCTCCCTCTCGGTGATCTCTCTGGTCCTTCTAGATTCCTGGGGCTTGCTTTTCAGTCCTCTGGCCAGAGACCTGGTGCTTTAGCTACCCTGCTTTGCTGTGCATGTCCTACAACTGCACTGTGTTGGGCCACACAGTGGGAGGACAGTGCAAGGAAAAAAGCAATGAGAGTTTCCTCCACCCTCTGGGGACCACAGCTCCTCTGCTCAGAAAGGAAGGATCCCTTATCCCAAAGGATGGGTGACTGAGGTCCTCCATTACCAACCTTCTCCCCGTCGCCCCTCACTGCTGCTACTACTACACAATCCTACGGGGGCCTAAGGCATTAGAGGGTGGAGCAAAGAAAAAGAAAAAAGACAGGGATTTACCCCCACGCTCTGAGCATTAGGAGCCTGCTTCTCACTCCTGGAACAAAATTAGGTGCTTTGTGCTCAATTCTGGGTTTCAGGCTGCCTTGAGTCCAGGCTGGGGAATACTGGAGGGGAAAAATGGGAAACAGACCACAGGTTCTGTTCTACTTTGAATTAGGGTGTCCTTCCCTTCTTCTCTTGCAACTGCTTACTTTTCAGGGTCTTCACATTGCTGTTCTGTGTAATAAGTCCAGGTTTTATAGCTACATTTAGTGGGAGAGACAAGGTGAAGTGTGCCTACTCCATCTTACCCCAAACCATAAATCTCTGCATTTATTTTTTCTTTTACCACTTTCCTTACTCTGTTACCTTCAGCTCAGGAGCACCTAAGCTGCAAAGGTCTTAAGGTCTAAATTTTTTTTTTTATTTTTTTTAATTTTTGGCTGTGTTGGGTCTTCGTTTCTGTGTGAGGGCTTTCTCCAGTTGCGGAGAGCGAGGGGCCACTCTTCATCGCCATGCGCAGGCCTCTTACTGTCGTGGCCTCTCTTGTTGCAGACCACAGGCTCCAGACGCGCAGGCTCGGTAGTTGTGGCTCACGGGCCTAGTTGCTCCGTGGCATGTGGGATCTTCCCAGACCAGGGCTCGAACCTGTGTCCCCTGCATTAGCAGGCGGATTCTCAACCACTGCGCCACCAGGGAAGCCCCAGGTCTAAATTTTTTTAAAGAGAAAGAATTAAGCAGCCTAGCTCCTTTGAGGAAATCTCTGCACATAATCCAAGTCTACCCATAAAAGCAAACCAAAAAGCCAAAGTAAAATGAACTGCTTTTGAGCAGTGTGGACAGTGAGTCATCCAAGGGTACCTGAAGCTGGAAGACCCACCTGCTGTCCAGGGTGTGTGTGTTCTAGATCAGCCAGTCATGGCTCTGATTCTTTTGTGGAGTTTCCTTTATTTTCTCAGGCCAATAAATCCTTGAAGAGTAACCAGATCTGTACATTACTATGTACGATAATTTCTATGCATTAATTTAGAGAAATATAATTCAAGTCCCTATATTAGAGAAATGGTCTATTCTTGATGCCTTTGTGTTCTATTTTTAAACATTTGTAAACCAACATTAGTCTCCGTATTTTGGTGGGAAAGAGTCTATCCTGTCTGTCATCTAACCACGTTCACTATTTTCTCTGTGTTTTTGCCAAGCAGAGAAAGAGGTACTATCCTTCAACCAAGGGGGTTTTGAAAGTGCTAGGATTTAAATCAGGGTTTTGCCTATCAGATGTTCTATTTACAAATGTGTGTAATGAAAACTAGAGACTCTAAGAATGGTAAGTGATGACCATGTACACTGGGGATCTACATTGTAACCTCCAGAGATCCTGCGAAGGTAAGAAATACCAGCTCCTAAATCCCGGGTCCAGCCCATCCTGTGGCATCCTGTGCTGGCATCCTGTGCAGGACAGGGCTGAGTCCAGGCCTCCCTAGACAACTGGACGGGATGGACCTTAACCCAGGAGGTAGTAGCCCCATGGGCGGGTGCTGAGATTGGGAGAGTGGTTTTATGACAAGAGCCCGTAAGTCATTCCATCCAGGAAAAAAAGCCCCTTTGGGGAGCAGAGAGGAGGCAGATTCAGGGACAGATGCAGATGCCAGTCACTTAGCAGCTTGGGGGAAGGAGATTCCCCTGGCAAATTCACAAAGCTAATCTCTTCTTCAGAGCATGAACTCCATTCAACCCAGTCTTTCAGGCAAGTACATAAGATGTAATTTTCTAAGCATTAACTTGCTGCAGAGCTATAGAAATATCACCATGGTATGCTATACCAAAGCAGAAGAGAGAAAAATTACCCTCTCCAGGATCCAGTCTGGAAGCCCTCAACACAAGTAAAACAATAACCTCTCAGAGAAAACGTTTACAACCAAGGAGACCCTTCTGAGGCAGCATAAGAACGCAGAGCTTTAGCCTGGGCCTGCACTGAACTTGACAGCAAATATGCATGGTTCCAGGACTCTCATTCCAGTTCTTTGCTAGAGATCTGGCTTCCCATGGTGAGTGCAGAATCACAAGAACAAGCCTCCCTAGATTTGGCTGTACTGCCCATAGCCACAGAGCATCTTCCAGAGAAGAAAACACTTGGGGCTATGAGAAAGGAGGGAACCGCGGTGTCCCTCACTGCAACAGAAAGGACACTGGCACAGAGTGTGGTCAGGTTCATTCCCCTCCAGTGCCGAGTGTTTCAGATTCTGAATGAAATGTCAACAGAGACTCTCAAAGGTTGGATTCACAGAGGAAAAAAAAAATTTTTTTCCTGCAAAAAGTGTTTGCTTTATTGCAAGGGTCAGCAAACTTTTTTAGTAAAGGGCAAGATAGTAAATATTTTATGTAAGTACAATACTTACATAACAAAAGAGAAAACTCTTGGCCTCTCTGCTTGCCTGGGGTGGGCCTGCCTGAGCACTGACCCTGCGTCCATGCTTCTGCCCAGTTGCCGCCTACCGGAGACATTCTCAGGACAAGAGCGACTGGCCCAAGACGGAAAGGCCTGGCAGGCCATGAGCACGGAGCAGGCAAGGGGGGACCTGCTACAGTCAGCTTCGCTCTCTGCCCCAGTGACACCCAGGTGCCCGTGTGTCCTCTCCTCCCACTCACCTCAAGTTGGGCAGCTGGTAAGTCTCCAGCTCTTGCACAGAGATTCGACTGCTTGGTGCCTGACAGTTGCCAACAGTAGAGTCTCCAATGTGTGAATGGCAACCAGTGCGGGCCTTGGGCAGCAGTGAGATACAGCTGGCCAGGTAGACAGGTGCTGAGAGTCTGGGGGAATGGGGACAGAGGGGGTTACTCCAGTTTGGTCTCCATGGCTCACGGTGCTAGCCTGCTCTGGCAGTGCCAGGCCTGAGAGCGATCATTTGCTAATCCCAGCTTTCGTGAACAATAAATGGCCGCAGCTTTCATTCCCCCAAGGTGCTAAGTGAGTGGCAACTGCATCTGTCCCTGAATCTGCCTCTCCTCTGCTCCCAAAAATGCCTTTTTTTTCCTGGAAAAAAAGCTTTGGTGGATGTGATGGCTTTAAATTATATGCACAAATTCTTTGACATTCTTCCCTCTAAAAAGGTAGAGCTTAATTCCTCTCTCCTTGAGCTTGGGCTGGACTTAGTGACTCACTTCTAAGGAATATAATGTGGTGAAAGTGATGGTGTGCGACTTCTGAGACTCAGTCCCATAAGGTATTGCTCTCTCTCTCGGATTACTCACTCTGGGGAAAGCCAGGCACCATGTCCTGAGGATGCTCAAACAGCTCTATGGAGAAGCTTCCTGTGGAGAGAAACTGCGGCCTCCTGCCAACAGCCATGTGGGTGGACGCTGTCTTAACAGCAGATCCTAAAGCCCCAGTCAAGCCTTCAGATGACTGTAGCCCTGGCCAAAATCTAGACCTCATGAAAGACCCTGAGCCAGAAACCAGGTTTCTGACCCTTAGAAGCTGTGGGATAACAAGAGTTTATCATTTGAAGATGTTAAGTGCTGGGGTAATTTTTATGCAGCAATAAATAACTAATAAAGTGAACAGTAAAATAAGAGGCACTTACAAAAATCAGTCTTAATTTACAGTGACATCTGGTGTCTATATCCAGCTGCTTCCTTGACATACCCACTTGGATATCTCACACGTATCTCAAAAGAAACATGATTCCCTCCAAACTCACTCATTTAGAATCTATCCATCCCTGTCTGCCTTAATTCCCCATCTCGACAATGATTCCATGTTTATCTGGAGGTCACTCCTTTATGCTTTCTGTTTCCTCACCCTGACCACCCAATATATGGACATGCACACGTACACACACACACACACACACACACACACACACACACACACACACTCATTCACACATCTAATTTATTCTGTGGGGGCATGTGTTTCTCACCACCAATTTCTGCCACATCTGGCCTCAGTTGTGCAAAAGTCTCTCAGCTGGTCTCCTGACTTCCCACTCACCCACATCCAATCCATTTGCTACACGATGGTGAGCATCACCATCACCAAAGAGAACTGGATCATGCTGCCACCTGGCCCAAGTCCTCCAGAGACTTCCCTTCGGAATGAGAGGGAGATCCCAGCCCCTCACAGGGCCCAGTAAGACCCTGGCACGACCTGCCCTCAGACAGCCCCTCCCACTCACCCCACTGCTCTCCTCCTCCGAGCCCGTCCACCACCTGCTTCTTCCCACCTCAGACCCTGCAAACGCTGCTCCCTCTGCCTAGACGTTCCCCCCATTCACACGACTCTCCCCACCCTGACACCCCTGAATTCAACTTCTGCGTTCCCTCCTCAGCGTGGCCTCCCCGTCTCTTCATCTAAGGTAGAGCCTCCTGCTACTCTCTCTCTCTGACTGTTGCTTACTTACTTCACAGCACATAATACAAGTTGAATCATCTGACCATTTGTTTAATTATACTTTATCTGTCCATGGACGGAACCACGGTTTCCTGACGGGAGCAACCACCTGAGGGGCCCCAGACTTGGGCTCAGAGCCTGGCCCCTCAAGTCAGCCACCGACACTAGGTCACTCAGTAACAGACGCCAGGCTCCCACTTCTGAGCCTCAACCCAGAAATCCTGGGTATGGAGCCAGTTTACTTGGTATGTATTTCTGTTCTTTGATTCCCAGGAACCCTAAAGAACTGACATCTGGGGACACTCATTAAATGCAGAAAGATGAATGTCCTTGCCTCTGAGCTCTCAATCTGGAGGAGCGAACAGATGTTTAAAGGGATACATTTCAATGCAGCATGTGGATTCGACAACAGAGCCTGAAGGAGCTGTTGAGCAAGCCAGAAGAGGAGAGATGCCCTCCAGTGCGTGATGGGGGTGGGAGTAGGGGGTCAGGGAGAGTCCTGCTGGGACTGTGAGGAAGGCGAAAGGACCACTCTTCTGGGTTTGATCGAAGAGTTTTCCATGCTCCCTCCCCAAGCCAGGTATATCAGAATCACTTTACAGAACCAGCTGCGATCCCGAGCCAGAGGACATGACTGGAAAAACACATCCTTTGGCAGCAGAACACTAGTCTCCACTTAGAATCATATGCCAGGGTTCCAGGTGGGAGGGGGGACTTTCTGGTCACCTAGTCCTCTCACTTCTTGTCAAATGACAGGCTGGGCTGGAAGAGGGTGGGGGTGGGGTACAGGGCTTATATCTCAGAGAATTTGAGTTGTGAAGGCCCTAGGAGAGTCTGGGAGGAGACTCAACAAAGTCCACGATACAGGTGCCAAGCCATCCTTGGTTCTCCCTCTGCGAGGCTGGGAGGGGGACAGCAGCAGAGGGGGTGAGGGGAGAAGGGCATGGAGCTGGTGCCGGGGGGTCACCTGGACCAGCCATGGGGAGAGAGGCCTGGCTCCCCTCCTCCCCACCTGCCCCTTAGAGCCCCCCAGATCCATCTTCCCTTTGGACTGACCAGCTCCAGGCCTTCCACAGCATTTTCCAGGTGTATCCGCCAGGTGCAGAAGACACCTATCACCAGCCTTGCTGGATCCAGGGGAATGACTGTAACCAATGGGAACTTCTGGTGACACCAAGGTACAGTGGAGGCAATAATATGACAGACCAGGGGCTTTAATGGCCCACAAATTCCTTTCTATCCTCACATAAGGCCACTGCCTGGACCCCAGAGTTGGAACAGAGTGAGATTTCTGATAGAAACAGTGGGGGAAATAGAGGGTAAATATTCAAGTGAGGTCAGTCACGGTAGTCACAATATTTCTGCCAAATTCTAAATTAAATTACATTTTATGTCACCTGATCAGTGTTCCCCTGGGGACACACATTATTTTACGGTAATTTGTTAAACTAGAAAATCTGGCCAAGGGAGGCAGAGGCTCCAGACAGGATTAAGAGGACAGTCTCAGGGTCAGGACAGTCTCAGGGCTGGAGTCCTGCCTCCCCCGCCTACTGCTGCATGTCCCTGAGACGGCTACCTAACCTCTCTGAACCTTGGTGTTCTCATCTGGACACGGTGCGACAGCAGCACCGAGCTCATAGGATTAGTGGAAGGATCACGCGTGATAATTTGTGTCACGTGCTTAAGACAGTACCTGGCACCTAGTAAACCTCAAAAAATGTCAGTTATTTAAAGAAAAAAAAGAAATTAAGACAGACATTGTTCCCAGTTATATATAAGAACAAAAGGTACATGAGCATCTGGGGATTTTTCTCTATCAGGTATGGTTACAGAGGTTCTATGGGAGAACACCCAGCTCCTAAGTTATGGGAGAGGATTTGGTCCCTCAGAAGAGCCGCCACGCAGTGGTTAAGAATCCACCTGCCAATGCAGGGGACACGGATTCAAGCCCTGGTCCGGGAAGATCCCGCCTGCGGCAGAGCAACTAAGCCCGTGTGCCACAATTACTGAGCCTGCACTCTAGAGCCCACGAACCACAACTACTGAAACCCGCGTGTCTAGAGCCTGTGCTCTGCAACACAGAGAAGCCACCGCAATGAGAAGCCCGTGCACAGCAAAAAAGAGTAGCACCTGCTCGTGGCAACTAGAGAAAGCCCGTGCGCAGCAACGAAGACCCAACGTAGCCCCCCCTCCCAAAATATATATGTATATGTATGTATGTATAAGAGAAGAGCCACCAGCACAGTCAAACTGCTTACAAAACCAGACAATTCTCTTCCGGGTTCTAATCACTCTCCCACCCTCACCTCCACGCCTCTCCTGGAGGACAGACTTCCCCGGCCAGATGTCAATCATCCCTTTCAGGGCACTGAAGAAGCACAAACAGAGTTGATTTATCACCCCCCGGAAAGCACTGTGGACCAGAAAGTTTTGAGCTCAGCCTTGGGAACAAGGGTGATGCTGAGAGTAACCCACTAACAAGAGCCGGAGTATGGAGACCCGGCCACAGCAGCAGCCCGGCTACCTAGACCTGCCCACTCACAGGCTCTCCTTCCGCATTCAATTCCAGGCCCTGCATAATCCTCAATCCGTGTTCGTTTGGGAGGTTCACCCCCGTCAAGCCTCAGCACAGCAGGGACAGACATAAACAAGGAAGCACTGTCCCCCGGCCCCTCCACAGGTGCCCCATCCCCCTACCCTCGCCTTCCCCACAATCCCCCAGTTTCAGGAGCAGCCGCGCACTCACCCCCCACGCCCACCTACCCGTGAATGGGCTGCAGCCCTGAGCCCCTGCCGCTGCCTGCCGAGTGGAATCCGAGCCTGTTTACTCCGCAGCAGCGACACACGGGGGCCAGAAGCGCTCCAACTGCCCCAGCTTCCCGGCTTGTGCGCTAATGGGCTATGTTTGTAGCCTGATAATATGATCTGTAGGACATGTGCTGATAAACTATCTATCTATTCTATGTGACTCAGCCCAGCGTGAGACAAAACAGACTTGGGCGGGGAGGGCTTGACACAGCGTAAACGATGTGCCGGCCAATCTGAGCCATATAACCCGGGATTATCTGCACCTCCCTGCAGGTGGCGGGGGCCTTTCAACATTGGACATCCTGAAGTGTGCTAAAAAAAAAACAGGTCAGAGAAGGCAAAGGGTGACATATTCTTAGCCCGCTAAGCTGGAAACCAAACTGAAAGCAGGATGAGAAAGCCATACGACCAAGGAAATGTAATTTTTTTTTCAGTATTTGAAGCAGATGTCCAAGGTCTTGATTTCATCCTTACATTTTTTTCTTAATTTTATTTAATTTAAGAAATTAATTTCCTAAAACATATGTGAGTTTAGGTTCTCTTTAGAGATTTTAGCATTTGGGCAAATATGTTTTCCTGATATCCAACAGTGGGACAATATGACAGTTAACAAGCAGCAATCGTGCCTACACAACCCCTTGGTGCCCCTTCACGGCCACAGTTCCTCATACACCTTCACCCCAAAACAGAAAAACACCTTTTGTCTAATATATACATAATAACTCTAATTACAAAAATAGTTTGATTTCTGAAGGACTATTTCCATAATGGAACATTTTCTGTTTGTTGACATTTTAATTAAATTACCATTTTTAATTGTATACTAAGTTAGTGGGGCTCAAATTAATCTTTGTGACTATATTGAATCATACCTCTAAAATGTTAGATGTGCTTTTTATTACTTAGGATAGACTTTTCATATTATGTTTCTCTTTTGATAAATAATGTAAGTTACCTAGTTAGTAATTAATGTTTAGTTTGCATTTTGTTTTCTTTTTTTTTCTGGTATCCTCAACTAAAGAATATAAATTGAAAAAGCAGTTTCAGTTCACATTCTACTTGAATACCATTTCAATTTATAAGAGAGAGAGAAACATTCAAAAGCTTAATCATATTTAAGTGGAAAAAAATTTTTCCCACAAATGCATTCAGAATACAATGGGATTGGGCTTCCCTGGTGGTGCAGTGGTTAAGAATCCACCTGCCAATGCAGGGAACACAGGTTCGAGCCCTGGTTCGGGAAGATCCCACATGCCTTGGAGCAACTAAGCCCGTGCGCCACAACTACTGAGCCTGCGCTCTAGAGCCCGCAAGCCACAACTACTGAGCCCGTAAGCCACAACTACTGAAGCCCACACACCTAGAGCCCGTGCTCCGCAACAAGAGAAGCCAACACAATGAGAAGCCTGCACACCGCAACAAAGAGTGGCCCCCGCTCACCGCAACTAGAGAAAGCCCACGCGCAGCAACGAAGACCCAACACAGCCAAAAAGAAATAAATAAAAATAAAATTAAAAAAAAAATACAATGGGTTGCCTTTATGATGCTGATTGGAGGAACAGGCCATAGTCATCAGACTATAATGATGTGCACTCAACAGGATCGAGAAATTTAGCAAATGAAAATAACTTTCAGTTACAGTTGAATTTCAGATAAATAACAAATAATTTTTTAATATGTGTCTCAAATACTACATGAGTCATACTAAAAAATTATTTGTTGTTTCTCTGAAATTTAAATATAAGTGAGTGGCCTGTATTTTACATGGCAACCCTCCACCCAAACCACCCAGGACCTTACTAAAATGCTGAGTTGGCTTCAAGAGGCCAGAGAAGGGCTGAGAGTCTGTATCTCTAACAAGTTCCAGGTGATGTGGAAGTTGCTGGTCCAGAGACCATATTGTGAGTGGCAAGGATCTAGAATTAGCATAGTCTGGTGCAGTGATACCGAGGACTGGCTTCTCACTGGCATGGCCTGGATAGACCTCTCTGCCCCTCAGAAGTTCTGACTCAGTAAGTCTGGGACAGGGGTCCAGGGGTCGATATTTTCAGCATGCTCCACAGGAGTTGTTGTTTCTGATTCCCAGGCAGGGATGTGAACCAGGAAATATTTTAAAATACAAAAGTTACCATGTTCATGCAAGGAATTATTATTGTATTAAACTCACTCTGTGCAGATTGTTGTATCGCTGGGCTAAGTGTGTCCAGAAAGACCTTCCAGTTTCTGAGCTCCCAAGGGGCAGCAGATAGGATTGTGCCCTGCAGTCTGCACATCCCAGTGTCCCCTTACAGCTGGAAGCAGCCCAACTCCTAACAGCCTTATTATTACCAATCCTGGCCACTTTCTTAGAGCTCAACACTTTTTTATGCAATTCAGTTCCAGCTGGGCTTGTAAACTCATGAAACGCAGTCCAAAGACCACAGCTCCAGCTTCTCCACGGGGAGGTGTATATGTTTGCCTCACATCCAAAGGGGTTCCACACACAAGCTCACCCAGATACCCACAGGGGACTGAAGGCTTTCTCACAGCCACTCTGAGTCTAGGATTCCTGTTGGAACATTGAGTCACATGCACCACGAAGCTTTCTTCCAAGTAAATACCTGGTTTCCAGAGTTTCCAGAGTGGGGTGCACTTCAAAGGGCCCAGGGTCATTTGCATACAGGAAATCTTCTCCCTGGAGCACCTTAACCCATCTCTGACACAGCTTGGGTTTTGCACTTTGGCCTCCCTCATCCCTCCACTTGCATTTCATCCATTTCAAAACCATTAAGAGCTGTGAAGAATGCCTGAACGCAATCAGATACAAAATCCACTTAAGAAGTACTTTAAAATGAGATCCTCCAGGTCTTGTGAAACCAAGTGGGACCCCAGCTTGCCTTCCCAAGTCTCACTCCAAGAAGTCTGTCTGCCCATCCATTTGTCTGTCAGGGGCCACTGACCTTGACCTGGTCAGCAGGGATCAGGAAGTGACTGCTCCTTCCCCATCAACAGTTTTTTCATAACACTAAAATGGCACTTGGCATAGACTACTGGGCTCATCTTATCTAGGGGGAAGGGGAAAGGGAGCAGAAGCCCAATCTTGGAGATCACTGTCTCTCCCAATATGCTCAGCACATAGAGCTGGTCAGTAAATATTTGTTGAATTAGATTGGAAGGAAAAAAATTTTGGTGAGAATTCTAAACTATAGTCATGTCTAAAAGTCTAAATCAGAATCCCCTACCCTACCATGGTTTCCGGTAAATACATCAGGACTATCTCATCTTGTATACGGTGAACTCTCTTGAATAAGTTGCCCAGAATTTGGCACTGCTTGGAGTACTTAGGATTGACTTTTTTCCCCCTTTACTGTTGCGGGGAGTGTTCTTTGTTGTATTTCCTGGCTCAGGCTAGGAGGCGCAATTTGTTTTCCTTTGGAGCTTCTCAAAGACCTAGTCCACGCCCGCCTCACCTTCCCTTTTAGAAAGTAAGGCTGAAATGTAACGCTGAGTCAGCCACAAATGTGGCAGATGGTATAAGATTTAGCCAAAAGGAAACCAGCACAGGCAAACACTGCACTAGAGGCTGGGGAAGCGAGATTTCCAGAAGACCAGGTTTCTGGATCTCCTAGTCTGAGGGATAAGGCATAGGGGGAGGGGCTGGTGAAAGACAAGAAAACCAGCAATTTACCACAGTGTTGACAAAATGAGGGAAACTCCAGTTCAAGTTCCCTCTAAGAACCACCTGCCAGTCCCTAGAAAAAGAAATACAAGCATCCAATAAACATAACTGCAAATCCAAACAACAACAGGATACTATCTTCACATATAGAATTGGCAAAAATTCAGACGCTTGCTGCAGCCAGCTGGTAAGGACCTGCAGGATCTGTGTGGAAGGGAGGAGAAGGGAGGGACAGGACACCGGTGCTGCCTTCCTGGAAAATAATTTGGAAATGTCCCCCCTTTAACCAAGCAGTTCCAGTGCCAGAAGTTTATCGGCTAGATATATTCCCAAGCAATCACCAGGATATACATATAAGGGAGTTCACTGCAGAACACAGAAACACACCAAGTGATTCCTGATAAGACAGTTTATGATACGTCTACATAGAAATTCATATGATACAGTCCCCACCCCCTGCACACACATACACAAATGAAGTCCCCTCTTAAGCCCTTCTCTGTCCCTCTTACCCAATTTCTGTAACAGTATAGCTCTAAAATGGCTCGTTTGAGCAGTCTTCCCTACTGAGTTTGAAGATTTTTGAGAGCAAGAATCTATTCTTCTAAACCCCACACAGAGGTCTGTAGCAAATACAGAATAGGTTTCCAGTGGCTGTTTGTTAAATGGTGAAAACAGAAAGCCATTTACTTGATAAACGGGCGAGGGCTCCACTTCTGACAGTTACTTGAGTTTTATCAGAAGCTGTTGGGCGCTGAGCTTGGTGGAATAAGAGGCCTCGCATTCCTCAGCTGGAGAAATTCCCCGGCCTGGCTTGCCGCTCTCCCCCATCTTCTGGCCTGAGGGGAAAATGACAGAAGTAAGACACAACGTGCCCCTAGGAATCCTATGATAAGAGTAGGCTTTGACCTTAAAACCTCCTCATTGTGCTGCAGAAATGGCTGCTCTGTTTATTAACTATTCAGTTGGGGGTTAATTCTAAATGGTCTCGACCACTGAAATGTTCGAATTGGCTTTTTAAAACTATCCTACCTCCAAATGTGTTTTCTTCCTTGAATTTGAGACAGACACTGGAAGTTTCTCTTTTGATTACGATGTTTTGTTTCGACTATTCTTGGTTGGTTGGATGATTTTAAGGCAAATTCTTACTTGTATATTTTAAACACACACAACTCTGTCTCTCTTGCCCCAGTGTTTAACACAGGACAGCTCAGAGTTGTCGAAGCCAAGTTCGTCTGCCCAATGCATGTTTCGGTCTGTTTGGCCCCTTTGTGCATTGGCACACGAACTTGGGTTTGACAACAAGAGGGCGATACTGAACCGTCCTGAGACCAAGACCATTTGTTTGTCAGTGCCCTCCATAAGGGAGGAGGTGGCCCCCATTCCAGGGTCTCCCATCCCCAGGCCCTCCGTGGGTCTCTAACACAGTACTCACTGGCCAGATGCTGGGTGGCATCTGTCAGTCGGCAGTGACCGAGCAGAGGTGTCCAGTGGCCGTCCCAGGGTCACCAATCCACTCCCCACCCAGACACAGCCACACAACTACAATCACTGATTATCGTCCTTTATCCCCCCTACTACGCAGTGGGGCCACCTCTCACCACTGTGTCCCCAGAGCCTAGCCCTTGACCGGTAACATAGTAGACTCATTAAGTACTTGTTGAATGAACAGTCTGCGGGCCGCCAGCCCGATAGCAAATGTCTGGCCGCTCAGGCACCTCTGCCCTCCCCTCCCCCTCATTTCTTCCTAACTCAAAACTTTGCCCAGATTCTGTCTAGTGCATACACTTGACTTTCTTTGGCCTCTGTACCCGTGGGGAATGCAGATCTTTTCAGTGAGTTCCAGTCTTTGGGTACACAGAGATTCTGTGTGGGCTGCAGGCTGAACACACCAGCCATGCAGACTCGGGGCCTTGGTTCCCTCCTGAAAGTGGGGAGGTGATTTCCAGGGATCCTAATTCAAGTCCTAAAAGTTCCACAAGAGCCCCTTTAAATAAGGAAGTGTCAATGCAGGGGTGGTGTCCTGCTGCCAGTTCTGCCACAGACCTGCCCAGCCTCTGTGGAAAAAGACATTTAAGTCCACAGATGGGATTCTTTGGTTCATCCATAAAATGAGACTAGTATTGCCAATGCTGTTATCTACTTAGCACACCGGATTGTTGAGGACTGTGAAGCACAAAGTGTACTAAGAATGTACTGTACTTTCTTTAAGCCTCCGTGCAACTCCTGGGGTTGGGTGATTAGCTTTCTCCTCTGCACTGGCCTTCCCCATATCCAGCTTCTAGAGCTGCAGGCCAAGTTCCCCATTCTCTCTGAATCTCAGCGTGACACTTGAAGCTTTTTAACAAGTTGAAAGGCCACACAGGGAGTTGAAGCACAGCAGGAATTAGTGAGCTGCTGTGGAGTAAAAATGCTACCAGCTATAAGTAAATGGGCTGCATCGCATCCCACCATTGCTTTGATGGGGACCTACCTCCCACTAAAAATAATTTAAAGTTTAATTCTCCCAAGATGCAGGTGTAGAAGCAAATAACAGCTCTTCTTTAGCACCTGTGGACCTGTTGCCTTCACAGAGGTAGACACGGATGCTGAAATGGCTTCAGATGCTGCTGCCAATTCGTTTTGCCACGGTGTAAATCCAATGGACAGAGATGGGTGACAAGAGAACTGAAACAGGAGGGAAGGGGGCAGGGCACAACCTTTCAAGAATAACACAGTGGTTGAGAAAAACTGGAGACGACAAACACTGGTTAGATAAAGATGTAGAGAATGGACTTGAGGTCACAGGGAGGGGGAAGGGTAAGCTGGGACGAAGTGAGAGAGTAGCATGGACTCTCTCTACTACCAAATGTAAAATAGATAGCTAGTGGGAAGCAGCTGCAGAGCACAGAGAGATCAGCTCAGTGTTTGGTGACCACCTAGAGGGGTGGGAGGGAGATGCAAGAGGGAGGGGATATGGGGATATATGTATAGCCGATTCACTTTGTTATACAGCAGAAACTAACACAACATTGTAAAGCAATTATAATCCAATAAAGATGTTAAAAAAAAAACAAAAAAAAAAACTGGTTAGAGCTGACCAGGCCCAAGATGGTGGAAGATTTGACTCCCGGTAGACCTTGAGCTCATTATGCACTCATTGTAATATATTAGCATATGCTAAATGACACACCCACAGGCTCCATGACAGTTCCAAGGCTGACCATAAAAGGCCAAAATGTGGGCGGTGGCCCAACTCCTGGAAATCCCTGCCTCTTCCCCAAGAGTCTCTTTCCCAAGAGACTCTTTGCTCAAGAGTCCAGTACTGCAAGACAAGTGTTGGGTAAAAGGAAAGATAGCCTTACTGAGGAAGCCAGCAACCCTGGGGAGATGGTAGACTCATGTCACAAAGACCCAAACCCCCAGGTTTTGCTTGGGAAAAGAGGGAAAAGGGTTACGTGCAGGGGAGGGGTCAGTCTTCTATTTTCAGAGATGATTGTCTCCATCACGCGGTTCCAAGTAGCCGTCAGGTCTCGATTGTGGTTGGAACATTATCTGACCCATAAATCTTTGGTCACTTAGTCCTGGAGAATAAGGAACAAGGGTGAAGTCTATAGAAAAACTAATCCTCAATCTCGATACACATCAAGCAGCAAGCAGTTTCTCCATCAGCGGCAAGCTAAGCTAAGCTAATGGTAGAAGTCAGGCATAGTAATAATTAAGAAATATATTGGGGGGAATTCCCTGTTAGTCCAGTGGTTAGGACTACATGGTTCCACTGTTGGGGTCATGGGTTTGATCCCTGGTCGGGGAACTAAGATCCCACCAGCCTTGTGGTGTGGCAAAAAAAGGAGAAAGAAATAGATTTGGAACAATGCTGAGTTGCTGACAGTCCCTAGTTACAGTCTCATTTCCTCAGTTACAATCCCCACTGCCGGATTTTCTTTCCATGTCTAGGGAAAAGGGGTGAAGGCGTCTCTGTAACTTCAAGCTGAGCATGGGCGACGAAGGATTCTTAGAGTGGAAGGATCTGACATGGTGTAAGAAATATTCTTTGGTTCCCTTACGTGCCTGTTGAGATTCCAAAAGAGGCATCTCATTACTAACGTTTTAAGTAACTGTTTTGCAAAGAGCTGGCGTGCCAATTATGATCCCTTGACTAGAAGATAAAAATCCCAATTTAAGGATTCCTTCAAGCATTGACCTAATCCCAGAGGGAATCCAAGAAAATAGGTTCATAAACCAATCCCATCCACCTTGAAATAGGGGAGTATGGTGGGCTAAGATCTGTTGGAGCCAGGTTGTGTCACCGTCATCTTGATTGTTTTAAGCACAGTTAATCTTCAACTCCAGGGTCAGTTTTTTCCCATTCTCTTGAGGCCAGTTCTTGGAATTGTGCTAGCCATAGATTCAGTGCTGCTCAAGACAGAGCAGCTCATGTCATGGCTACAGTCTGGTCATCATGCAGTTAGCTTTTTCCCTCTGGTGGCAGTTATAGTATCTGCAACACAGCTCAGGAATGTGCATCAGACACTGTGTCCTTCAGGGAGGAACTGAAGATTCTGTGACTCTATTGTCCTAATCATTAGCTGCTTGAGCCTGCTCCTCTGTGACTCAACAGGAGACAAGGGACATGGAGGGGCTTTTTGTACCTGGGAGGGCCCCTCAGGGTCCTGCTTGGTTTCTAGAGGCCATGGGCTAAGTGACATGCCTCTCCAGCAGCAGCGTCTGGGGCTTCAGGGAACCACCAAATAAAGGCTTACAGCGTAACAGGGGACACAGCTCAATCTGGGGTTAATTCCCGTGTTGTTGGGGGCAGGGCGGAGAAGGGATGGAAGAGGCCACACTGTGGGCGCTGGGAGACTGTTAAAATGCAGTGAAACCCAGTGGCAAGGCTGAAATGGCCTCCCAGGCCAGACTGCCATGTTTCCAGAACATTTTCCTAGAGCAGGCCTGGCACCCCGATGCGCAGGCCACCAAGAAGGCGCAGGCCCTGGACGCACACTCGCTGCCCGCCTCCCCTCGCCCCACACCCCACCCCTGGCGCCGGCTCCTCTTCCTTCCAGTCTCGCTTGCAAATTCAGGTGCGCCTGGAATTTACACCCACTCACTCCTGCGAGGGCAGGAACCCCCCTCCTGACCCTGAACTTCTGTTTGGACTACCTGCTTCCTCGCCTTTCCCTCCCGCCCGCTGAGACGCACCCTTCTCGACCACCTGAGTCTGCCTGGGGCGGAGCACGGGCTCAACACACCGTTCTTGGAAAACCAAAGATGAAAGCAAATTTGCGGGAAATAAAACTTTTCAATAAAATATCAAACGCCTTGGGAGACCCATACCTGGTGTTCAGGTTTTCCCGATTACAGCAATACTTTCCACCACTCCTCCAACTTGGAATCACCACCCCGTCAAGAGTAATTGGTTTGCTTTTTTTTTCTTCTTTCTTTCAAAGAGTAAACCTGATCTTTTTAACTCGAAACTAATGATAGAGACATTAGGGCTAATTAACAACAGTTTTACAATAATGGCCTTTTCCATTCTCTTTGTTTGGCTTCACCGCCTCTCACCTCCACCCCCGAGTGTTTCGGCATTGTAATGCGCACGGGCCTCCGCCTCCCCGCCCACCGGAGGGCTGTCCCCGCCACCCGGGGGCTTGTGGCTGAGGAAGGAGAATCTCCCTGAAGGTTTTATTCAAAGCGTTTATTAGGACCGACCTGTCTGAGGAACCCCCCAGTTTCTTCCGGCATCCTGGCTCCTGCTTCTGAGACCTTCTGGGGAGACCACATTTCTTATCTGGGATATTTTTCTCCTTAAATGCCCATTTTTCACTTCAAGAAATTAACGTTTTCCTTTGGGTGTTTTGGCAATGGCTGTGAATTAAAGCCAGCCTAATATCTTTTTCTTTCTAAATTGTTAGGAGCCATGGACCAAAGAAAGATGGAGCGCTTTTCTTCCAGGTATGAACCAATCTTGAGTGTGAGCTTTTGATTACTAGTTTCCCAGCTTAGGAAACATGTCCTACACCTCTCTGTTGTTTGACTTCATCTCGTTCAAACCTTAAAGAGCTGCCAACAGTGCCGCTGTTTTTCCAAAAGACCTGGAACTTAAAGTTGCATCCACCTTTGCTATTGGCTTTTAACATCTTCAAACAGGTCACTGGCTCTGCCTCTGAAATGACTAATGTTTTCCTACTCTCTTGTTAGAAAAGGTCAATATTACAACGAAATTAAGAATCTGCTTCTGAGAAGGTTAAAGGTATAGGCAGGTTTTCAATATTTGGGAACCGTTAAGAATAATGGGAAATTTTTTTAAACCTTGAACATCTTTTAAATGACTGGTTTAAATGAAATAGTTTGTAAAATGGAATTCATAAATTACATAGAATGTCATCCAGGCATTTAAAATTCCTATATGAAAACTATATGCAGGAGAAAAAAACATGTGAAATAGAAGATAAAAGATTTATACCTACTTAAAATTATGTGCGTATGAGGACACAGCCTAAGAAGTAATAACACGTATTGGAAAGAGTTGGAGATTAGGTGGACTTTATTCTCATCATCTTTCTTTGTGTTGTTACGTGAATTAATCAGCCATTTTAAAAGAAAGGAAAAAGAAAAAAAGGAAAGTGGTGCTCTACAATTTCTCCCTAGCGGTCTGTGGTCCTGTGATGAGAAGACCCAGGTGTTAATTCAAAGGGATTTTATTTGCTTTGTTTTGCTAATGGAGGTCTGATTTCCTCTTCCTAGTATGATTTTGATCCTGGCCTTTTCCAGAGCATTTGAACTGGGATTAGTCACTGGTAAGAGACTTTGCTTTTTTGATCACTAGCAATTTTCACGTGGCCTGAAATACAGACGCAAGGAGTTAATTTTGTCATTCAGGATTGGGCCACTGTGAACTTGCCCGTCCATCACAGGGAGACCTGGCCTTCAGAGACAACGGCCTTCAGTCCCGAGAGGAGCCTGCAATTCGTCATCGGCCTTCCCAGTTTGTACCATCCATGGGAATCCAGAACAGTAAGATGTACCTGCCTTAGATCTACAGTGCGGTATTGCTATCCTGGTCCTTCTCGTGTTTCCTGAGTATCTTTTAGACCCTCTTTCACCTAAGACAGTGGGTACCTGGTTCTGGAGCTGGGCAGATGAATAGTTGGACTGGTTTTGATTCTGGGGGCCAGAGAGGCATTGTGTACTTCACCTCCGCAGAATGCAGTTTCCCTCACCTGATCCCACTTCATGCTGGGGACTCCAGGTACCACCACTGGCTTCTGCATGAAAAAAGATTTCGCTGATCAAAAGCACGGGTGGCCAAAGGAACACTAAAAAGGAGAGTCTTATTCTGTTAGGTTTACAATGTTTATAGACATCTGTCAACACTTGGGGAGATTAAGTCCTTACCGCCATATTAACCTTGGTTAACGGGAATTCAGTTTTTCAATCCTTCCACCCTCTCAGCCACTTTTCTTACATTTCAGGTAAGGAGCTAAACAGAACCTGCTGTCTGAATGGGGGAACCTGCATGCTGGGGTCCTTTTGTGCCTGCCCCCCCTCTTTCTATGGACGGAACTGCGAGCATGACATGCGCAAAGAGTAAGCCACTGAAACGGGCTGGGGGTGGAGAGGAGAGGGAAGGAGAGGTGGTGATTTAAACTCCGCATGTCCGTTCATCCTCAGGAACTGTGGATCTGTGCCCCATGACACCTGGCTGCCCAGAAAGTGTTCCATGTGTAAATGCTGGCACGGCCAGTTCCGCTGCTTTCCTCAGCCTTTCCTACCTGGTTGTGGTAAGCAAAGGGTTGCCCCTTTTGCCCTCTCAGGTTAGTTAGTTGCCTGTGGACACTTAATTAACAGGGTCTCTCCTCTTACCTCATGGCTTGCTGAAGACTGGCAGCCAGAGCTCTCCCTGTAAAAGCATCAAGGACTCCAGATGGGATGGTCGCCCTGGTGTCCTTGATATTTACTTCCTCAATATGTGGCCAGTCGTGCTGCCTTTCAGGTGGAGAGTTATTTCAAGTCTATTTGACATTCTACAGTATGTGAAATTCTATAGAGGCAAATAAACAAGAAAAGACTTGGCCTCTTAAACACGAAGAGACACACTCTGGCGTTCCTTTCTTTGGGCAGGGAGACCCAGACAGGCTCCAGGGGGGCAGCTCAGTGCCCACCCCACAGCAGGGTTGGGGGCACCCAACTCCAATTATTGCCCTTAAATTCCACCAGAGGAACTGACCCCACTCTCCTTTCTTAGGAAATTCTTCAGGGATCCTAAAAGGCCCCTCTAGGGCGCCCCCTGGTGATTGGTCTCATAACCCTTTCACCTCATTGATTTTTACTGATTTGAGGAAAACAATGACAAGGGCAGGGACCTAGAAGAGAACAAGAGGAGAGGGTTTGCTCCCTACCCCAACCTGAGCCAGATTTCTAGGGCCACCTTAGTTCAGAGACCTCTCCTACTTCTGACCCTGCATGTGTCAGAAATTGAAAATGTTCAACAAATTGAAAATGAAAACAAATGCTTCCTTGAGTACAACATGGGACCCCAATCCAGGCAGGGATTGTCTTTTCCTTTTGCATTGGGTATCAGGCCCAGGATAGGTGACTGGAAGGTGTGGGTGGAATGGCTGGATAGGTGGGGACCATATTTTCTCCCTGGAACTCGGGACGCAAAATGTGCTGTCTCCTTAGCATCAGAGCCTAACCAAGTTCTGCCACATGCCAGCAATTATAGGCGTCACCGGCTGGGGTAGGTTACCAGGTGTGAGAGCATGTATCCAGGGAAGATCAAGTTAACAGTTTGTCGCAATATTTTCTCAGGGGAGTCTAAGTGCACATAATCGGTACTGTTGATCCCATAAGCACATTGTACTCATCAAATCTTGGGCCCTAACTGCTTTTGGGTTCGTGTAGATGTGCCACGTGTTTGCCAACAGGATAAAGTGCCCGAGGGATTTCCTTTAATGACCAAGTGTCTCTACCTTCCAGATGGCCATGTGATGGATGAGCACCTCACAGCTTCCGGGACTCCAGAATTAGCGCTGTCTGCATGTGCTTTTATGCTACCTGGCATCTGCCTTGCTATACAAAGTTATTATTAACCCACATTTGTGTGCAGCATTTGCCATGCAGCTTTCATGACCTTTAAAGGCTGTCTCTCCAATGTCGCAACTGAGAGATGATCATTTGTTAGTAGTCTTGAAATGGTGAATAGATTTCCCTATGGTCCCTAACATTTCCTTAAAGTACCAACTACTTTCCTTTTCCCTGCCCTCTCCAAAAAACTACTTAAAAAAAAAAATGCCATATCTTGTTCCCAAGTCCTGTGTTTCTTGATACATGTAACTCTACCAAGGGCTTATTAATAGTTTCTTTTAAACAATTGAATTCTATCTACAGATTATTAAAGGTTACTCCCAATGTGGAACTGAGCATAAAGCATTGAATAGAGTTGTGATCAGAATCAATTAAGATAGTATCTTAAGGGTTTCCCTGGTGGCGCAGTGGTTAAGAATCCACCTGCCAATGCAGGCGACACGGGTTCAAGCCCTGGTCCTGGAAGATCCCACGTGCCGCAGAGCAACTAAGCCTGTGCGCCACAACTACTGAGCCCAGGTGCCACAAGTACTGAAGCCCACACGCCTAGTACCCGGGCTCCGCAACAAGAGAAGCCACCGCAATGAGAGGCCTGCGCACCGCAACGAAGACCCAATGCAGCCAAAAATAAAATAAAATAAATTAATTTTTTAAAAAGTATCTTGAAAGTGAAAGGAAAGGAAGCATTTGTAAGGGGAGCAAAGGAGAAGGGAGGGGGCAGACATCAGAGGTGAGAGACAGGATGCTGGAGTAATGGAAATGTGTGTGTATCCCTGGGAGACTAGGTAGAAAAGTGGGAGCAAATGAGAAATTTGAGAAAATAAAATGCATTACTTGATTGATCAGATGGTACAGAGAAGCAGATTAAAAAGCTTAAGTTGAAGGGCAAGTTTCTATCATCAGTAGGAAGCTGTATAAGACGAGGACACCTGTTTTCTCAAGGATTTGGAAAGAGAATAAAGTCCTTGAAAAAAAATTATATCTAAATTCCCTCAATGTATTATTAAGAGTGCTTAATACATTATGATTTCTCCATACTATGCAATTATTTTAACAGTGGTAAAAGAGAAAATGTTCACAATATATTTAGTTGTAAGCCAGGTGATAAAACTATACATTGTAAAGCCCATTTTGAAAATATGTATCTGGTCTGCCCAGTAAAAGTGGGAAGTACGTTGACCAATGTGTGAACTGTGGTTATTTCTAGGTGGTGGGATTTTTTCCTCTGCACTTCTCTGTTTTCCACGGTGAGGGCGTATATTTGTTTTCATATGGAACGAGATGACTACAACAGGCTTAAAACTGAGGAATCTGGAAGCGGCAAGAGCTCAGAGTGGTGCCCAGCTTTGTTTCTGGCTTTAGTGTGTGTGTTCTGCTGTGAGGGACAAGATTTGCTTCCGTTATTTATGTACTGCTGGATCCACGGAAAATTCCAAATGAGTGGAATTTTTTTTCAATGTCCTATGACAGAAGGTGAAAATGGGATAGGCAGGGAAGCAGTGAGGGATACCCCAGAGAGCTCAGAGCGTGAGGGTGGGCCGCCCAGTGGGGAGGGCTGTTCTGTTCACTTACTGGCAGTGGGGCCCAGTTTCCCAGTTTGAACCGGGTTAGTCCCTACACCACAGTGTTGTTAGAATGAAGTGAACAAAATAAAACACTAGCACAAAAAGTTTCTCAACAAATGTCACATTTCTTCTCTTTCTACCTTCCTATTGACCACAAAGTAGTGTAAAACATTTTTTAGCCCAGAAATAGAAAAAAAAATTTAAACAGAAAAAAACAGAGTATTGAAAGAAGGCTTCTCATTTGCATGCAACTCCTGTAATCCCTAACCGCACCGTGGGCAAGGCTGGACTGTGTTTTCCAAAGTTGGGCATTCACACTCTACCTTATAAGGGCCACATCACCTGTGCTTAATTGTTTTCTTTACATCAACTCATTTGTGTATTGCAGTAAAATATACATAACATAAAACTTATCGTTTCAACCACTTTTAAGTATAAAGTTCAGTGGCATTACATATATTCACATTGTTGGGCAACCATCACCACCATCCATTTCCACAACTTTTTCATCTTTTCAAACTGAAACTCATTAAACACTAACTCCCCATTCCTCCTCCCCACAACCCCTGGCAAGCACTAGTCTACTTTCTGGGTCCATGAATTTATTCTAGACACTTCACATAAGTAGAGTTGTGTATATCCTTTTGCGACTGGTCTATTTCACTTAGCATACTGTTTTCAGGTTCATCTATGTTGTAGCATGTGTCAGAACTTCATTCCTTTTTTTTTTTTTTTTTTTTTTGTGGTACGCAGGCCTCACTGTTGTAGCCTCTCCCGTTGCGGAGCACAGGCTCCGGACGCGCAGGCTCAGTGGCCATGGCTCACGGGCCTAGCCGCTCCGCGGCATGTGGGATCCTCCCGGACCGGGGCACGAACCCGTGTCCCCTGCATCGGCAGGCGGACTCCCAACCACTGTGCCACCAGGGAAGCCCCTCTTACGTGGTTTTGATTTGCATTTCCCTAATGACTGGTGATGTTTAACATCGATCCACTTAAGTGCTTTTTACTCGTCCCAAACAATAGCATTTGTGAAGCCCTGGATAATTTATACCAGTCTTGAAATTAAAAAAAATAATAACGTTCACCTGTATGCCATCTAAAATCATGAACCAGAGGTACATTTTGGGAAATGGTGTGCAAGGAGATGCAAAAGACTCTAGATTCCACCCTCAAAAGCCTTATAGGGGCTTCCCTCGTGGCGCAGTGGTTGGGAGTCCACCTGCCGATGCACGGGACATGGGTTCGTGCCCCGGTCCGGGAAGATCCCACATGCCGCAGAGCGGCTGGGCCCGTGAGCCATGGCCGCTGAGCCTGCGCGTCCGGAGCCTGTGCTCCGCAACGGGAGAGGCCACAACAGTGAGAGGCCCGCGTAACGCAAAAAAGAAAAAGAAAAAGACAAGGGAGAGATTATCTATTGTAATTCCAAATCACTCCAGTTTGTTTTTATTTGGAAAAAGAAAAAAAAAGCCATGATAAATCATGTAATCAATGTCAATCAGAAAAACTGACATTATTATAGGATTTACCAGACTAGCCCATCAAAATAAAACCCATGTGTATGAAAAGAAAATCAAATCTTGTTTGGTATTGTGAAAAGTAAGATGTTCATTTTCCTATAGTACTTGGATATTTGGATAAAGGGTGTTTCCCCCTCTAAAGTGTGTCCCGGTTGTACAAATGCATCAGTTATAAACAGAAATGTCAACAGTCCCACCAGACAAAAGATGGTTAGATCCTTTGCATAAGACCCTTGCCTTGAAGCTTCGGCTCTCTCTCCACTCACAGTTGCTGAGTCTTGGCTCCATCTCTGTCAGCACAGGCACAGCCTAGCCAAAGGTCAGTGTCACCCCCACGTCCAAGAATCCTCCGTCTCTGGGCAGGGGAAGGAGGAGGGAAGTCCACAAAGGGAGATAAGACTAACTGCTTTGTAACTCCATGAGCCCCTAAAAGCCCCAAGTGAGAAGCATCAGGCGATTGCAACTGGTGATGTGCTCTCCAGCCCGGGAAATGCATGGAAGCTTATTCTTTTCTCTGCAAGAGTCACTCAGAGGAGCTCTTTGGGGCTAGTTCTGAATTCAGCTGTGCCTCATCTCACTTCTTAGGAGAGGGAATAACAGCTGCCCGGTGTGCGCTGGCCTGCAGGGCAAGCAAGCACACCTAGTGTGCAGAGCTGGAAAGACTGCACCTTCTCCCCATATGGCCATGTTACCAGTCCCCAGCCTCCTTCCAACTTGAAACTGCTAGGTGGGCAGACCTGACTGATGTTCTTTGAGATGGATGTGGCCCTTCCCTTGGCGTCTTGTCAATCACTGGGGCAGGTGCTCTCACTGGGAAGCAAGTTGTTCCAACAGCCCATTGAAAAATGGCCAAAAGGAGGTTCAGAGCCAAAGGTAGCTCGATAGATACATACATACACCCATTCAAGCGTGCTCCTGGAGATCATGTAGCGGCTCGGATAATTTTTTTGAAGGTCCAGTTTCCCCTTTGGACCTGGAAGAAATCAAGGGAGCCCTTTCCTGGCACACAGGGAGAAAAGCCTCCTTCTTGGGTGGGGCCTCTGCTGGGAAGAGGAGGAGTGGTGAGAAAGAAGGGCCTTTATACAGGATGGAGAAGAGCAGGAAACCGCAGACACACCTTTTCAGGCTGCCAAGAGCTGGCCATCCAAACTTTGGTCTTTTTCCCAACACAGTGGGTTTGGACTCTGACAGCCTAAAAGCAAGTCTCAGCCCCGCCCATTGCTAGCAAGTCGCCTTAAAGGCCTGTGCCTCCACGTGCTGTGGACAGAATGAGGGCCCGGGCAGTCTGTTCATCGTTGTCCCCGTGGTACCTGTGCCAGCATGTAAGCGGTGCTCAAGAAATGTTTTGGAAGGGAGTGGGGGAGGTCCTACCACCATGCTTCCCATTAATCACCTCTTTTCCTATAAGTCTCTTCCAAATATTTCCCCTGGGCTGCCTTGCTGCAGCGTGTGCTGAACACTCCTTGCCAAACCACAGGGCAGTGCTGAGCACGTGGCCTGGTTCTAAAGCAATGGCTTTAGAAAGTAGGCAGATTAAAGGGGGGAAAATGGCAGGGGGGTGGTGGTGGGATGAACTGGGAGATTGGGATTGACATATATACACTAATATGTATAAAATGGATAACTAGTAAGAACCTGCTATATAAAAAATAAATTCAAAAAATTCAAAAAAAAAAAGAAAATAGGCAGATTAGGTTCTCTTTTTTTTTTTTTTTGGTTTTTTTTTTTTTTGCGGTACGCGGGCCTCTCACTGTTGCGCCCTCTCCCGTCGCGGAGCACAGGCTCCGGACGCACAGGCTCAGCAGCCATGGCTCACAGGCCCAGCCGCTCCGCGGCATGTGGGATCTTCCCAGACCGGGGCACAAACCCACGTCCCCTGCATCGGCAGGCGGACTCTCAACCACTGCGCCACCAGGGAAGCCCAGGTTCTCATTTTAATTGGATTATTAAGAGGGTTGTATCCCTTTCTACTTTCCTTCCTTTTGTTTATTCTTCTGCAGTTGTTTTGGCAAAACATTTGAGTTCAACCCCCACAGAACAGTGCTGAGTAACTTGAGTTCACACCTCAGGGCAACTCATTCAGCTCCCAGCGCCCTTCTGCTCCACTCCTGAGCCAGACACGCGGCGTGGCAGGAGGTGGCCAGGCTCACCCAAGCCTTTCTGTGCCCCGCCTCCACCTCGGGAGACATTTGGATTAAAATCCAATAGCTGATTTCCCTGAATATGTCAGGGGTAGCTCACTCTTTGTTGCTCTTGTCTGAAAACAATGTTTGCACCTGCCCAAGGTGGTGGCCCCAGCAGGTAGAGGGGTTCATCCTTCCCCAAGGTGAGGGCAAAGACCAGGCCCACCTCCTGGCTCCCAGGCTGGAGGCAGGAGGAACAGCAGCTGCCTGGGACTCCACTCTCTGTCCCACCAGCATAGCAGCCCTGTGTCCCGGCGTCTGAAAGCCCAGTCATTTCCTCCCTGAATTCAGCACCCCAACCGTGGGCTCCCCCATTTTGACGTGAATGGGGGTCCCCTCAATGAGGGCTCACCCTCACCATTTGGGGCCCCACTGAGAGGTTTTCTTTTCAGAGACCCCTGACCTCTCTAAGGTCACCCCTCCCAACACCTTCCATCACAAGGTCTGTCTCATCCTAGTGTTGGTTCATTGTCATCATACTTACTTGTGTGTTGTCTGTGTCACTCCACAAGGACAGGGATTTGAGTTCCATGAGGCTGAGGTCTCCTGTGCTTTGTTCACTGCTGTATCTAGAAAAATGCTTAGCACATAGTAATGTAACCAAGCAGTACATTATGGGGCCTTCCCAGTACAGACCCCCCCCATGTCCTCCACCTGCCTCTTGTTTGCAGTAAAACTTTAGGCTCCCAGGCCCTCCCTGAGTTCCAAAGAATAAATTTAATCAGAGAAGTGAGAAAATGCAGAAACAAAGGAAAACAGTCAAGCAAGACAAAATAATAATAGTTTAGCCATTAAACAGTCAGGGAACTTTAGTTCCTTCTCAAGGGCTATATATAGTATTCTGAGCCATGTCCTTTGAGCTGTTTTGCAGACACTGAAAATCTCACCAGGGGGAAGAAGTTAACTCTATGCTGACCACCAGCACATAGACCCTAGACCCGTAGGAACCAGAAGGTTGATGATGTTGACTCCCAATTACCTCACCACCAACCAGTCAGAAGAATGTCCATGAGCTGACCACACACCCCTCAACCCTCTCCCTCGCCCTATCTTTAAAAACCTTTCCCTGAAAGCCTTTGGAGAGTTTGGGTTTTTTAAGCACTAGCTGCCTGGACTCCTTGTTTGGCACCCTGCGATAAACGCTGCACTTTCCTTCATCACAGTCCAGTGTCAGTAGATTGGCTTTACCGTGCAAGGGCAAGTGGACCCAAGTTTGGTTCAGTGACAGTAGGTGACAAACAAATCTTTAAAAGAGTAAGTGAAGGAGTCCTGTCCTATATTGTTATCTTGGAAGGTTTGTGTTTGGGGCTCTTACTTCTTTAATCAGGGTTTCAGCTGTTTATTCAGCTACCTTATAAAACACTGTTAGGCCCCACTAGAGCCCTCAGCCAGCTGAAGGGGCAAGGCAGGTGGCCTAAGGTCATACTCAGAGCCACATGTTACCTTTCCTCCAGCTGCTGTCATGACAACGGTACAGCAGTGACTGAGCATCCACCAAGTCCCCTGGGACCCAGGAGAGGCCTGGACCAGACACAGGTGAGGAGTAAAGAAGTTGGCCAGATCCTGAGCCCGCCTGGCCTCCAGGGCTCGGTACTGCCCGCTGCTTCTGAGCTGCGTGGATCAAGGTAACTGCCAGAGCTGCTGCTGTCACCTGCAGAGGGAAGACAAGATGTACCCAGCAGGGAAAGTGCCTGGGGTTGCCATCGGTCATCGGTAAACCAGCTGTCCTTGTCTTTATCTTCATTGCACATAAAACCAGTCTTTATTAGGCAAATGCCATGGATAAAATGTGTGGTATCACAAATATATAACCAGGCGTACAGCCAAGGAGGCATTCGGTCACCAAGGGGACAGGCAGTGGTGACTGATCAGAGTTTCGAGTCTGTACTGCCTTGTATGGAAACTTTCTTAACAAGGCAAACCACCTCCAGAAACTCTGAACAGTGATGGGTTCGCTGTGGAGAAAACCCAGTGGCTCCGTGACCGTGGGCAGACATTAACTCTCTAGATCTCACTTTCCTTGTGTCTATACTGGAGATGATACCGATATCCACGATCAAAGGATTATTGTGAGGATGACGTGAGAGCAAGAGCAGGCAGGGGCCCCACTAGACTGAGTCCTGCACCCAGTAAGGACACAATGCCTCATTCAGAGTCAGGACTCAGGACAGTGCAGGGCAGGGACTTCATGCCCAGCAATGACCAGGATCCACCTCCAATGCAAGAAACATGGGGGTGGGAGGAAGTGACTCAAAACCAAAAACCAGTTCACGACCCCTCTGTCCCTCCCTGGCCATGAGGCCCCAGGGCACATCACATCACTTCTCAATTTCTTACCAGTGAGTTGAGACCAGCTGACACACGGGCTCCAAAATCTCTGACTTTTTGCATTTCTCAAAGTGTTTGGAACTAAGTGCAAGACGGTTTCTGACTTGTCACTCAAGAGCCCAAACCTAACACCAAGTGACCCCAAGTGACCTTCACAGACCCCTTTCTGCCTTCTCCCCAAGTTCCTGAACCTGACAAGCTTTCTCACTGCTTCCCAAGGCTTTTTCTTTTTTTCTGTTTCCTTCCTGACTTCTCTGGCTGCTCACTTTTCCTACTTGATGTGCTTTTCCCAAACTCTCATGTTAGCACCTTCATGGCCCCAACTCCTCTCATTGGAGTTTTCCATCCACATTACACGTTTCCCCCCTCTTTTTCAGAGTGAGATCGAGATGCTGTTCTTACCCTCGAGATTCTGTTTCAGCTCTTTGACTGCTCCTCACTTGAAGCACCTGGTGTTTGAACCACATTCTAGGAGTCTCTGGTTCATGCCGACTCCTTTAAGATGTGCCGTAAAATATGAACTAGAAGGGGATCAGCTGGCGAGTGGGTTTTGAGGTTTCCTTTTCCTTCTGTGGTCTGTAGTTCTCCCAGTCAGTTTCCTGTAGGTTTGCTGAACATGGCCTGGCAAACTGGGACCTCTGCCGGAGGACCAGAAGGAGCACCCTGGGGGTGAGGACCAGGGGCTGCTGTCCTAGCAGTGAGGTCCTGGAGCAAGTCAGTCCAGCCCCGCAGGTCCCTCCAGGTCCCCCAGGGTCACCAAGGGCCCTCTGGGCAGCAGATAGTTTGTCTCCTGTCAGGGAGAGACAGGGTCTGACCAGCTTGGACTTTGCCCCACACCTAGAGGGGAGGCAAGCCCACCCGCCATGGCTTCTGGTCAACTGCCTTCACCTGGAAGTTTAGAGAATGAAGCCCAGATCCACTCCCTTCCCTGTGCATCTCAGGAGAACATGATGCTCAGATAGCCTTCGAGGTAGCGGTGTTACCCAAAAAAACTGCAGAGAGGACAAGGAAGGCAGGACAAACATGTGTGTCACCATCTTCCCAGAATCCAGGGCTGCTGTCTGTATTCTTCAGGGCAAACTGACCACCCACCTACCTTACCACCCTGGTGTCTTGCCCAGACTGCACGGTGAGACTGCTCTCTTCATTCTCTGGGGCAGGTGAGGCCCAGGTACCTGAGGAAGTCCTGGTTTGCTCCTCCTCTAGGCCTTGCAATGTGATGGGAGATAAAGACAAATTATTTAAGTTCCTAACACCCTCTCTCCCCAGATATTTTAAGGTAGAACTTCATAGACTAACTAATGAGAGTGTTCTTCATTTATTTATTCTTAGGGTCAGGGCTTTCTTTATGTGCCTGCTGCATTTTTCCTACTTCCCTTCTTTCTTAAAATTACAAAAAAACTTGTGCCTGCCCAACACTATTTGCAGTGCATGGTTGTACGCGAGGCAGGACGTGTAAGGCAGAGTGGGGAGGCTTCCACAAGCTGCATGGACTCTACTCCTAGTGGATTTGGGTTTGCAGAGTGCTTTCACCACTTCCCCTGCCGTGTTGCTGCAGCAAATCCCGAGGAAGGGACCGTGGAAACAGGACAGGTGGTGCTCCTACCACAGGTGAGCCTGACCCTCTGCAGCTCTGCGAATCCACAGTTCCCAGAGCTGGTTTGAACCCCTGCCCAGGCTTCATATGCCCAGTCCTGAGCCCACCCAACAAGTCACCAAACTGTGGCCCCTGATGGCTGGTGTGGGATCTACAATGGGTTGGCCCCCTGCCCCCATCTCAGCATAGAGGGTGCTGGGTGTGTTCAGGGAGAGACCCAGAGGCACTGGGATTCTGTGAAGCTGAGTGCAGCGAGGGTAAGGTGCATGGGCTTAAACACCCCCTCCCTAACCTGGGGCTCTCCTGACACATTTAACCATCCTTACCCTGCACACAGGACAGAGGCTCCCAGAATTTTTATCTTTTGTGGGGTGCTTGGTTGGTTTCCAGCTCTTCACAGTCTCTGCAAAGATCATCCTTATGCCTGTATATTTGTACACTCGTGTAATTGCTTTAGTGGAATTGTAAAAGTTGGACACGAACTACGAAATTATCCTTAAAAATATTTTTTTGCTTATAAAAAATAAGGCCTATTTGCTTATAAAAATAATAAGGCCTTCTTATAAGTCTGTGGTGAAAATAAGTTCCTAGAGCCTTTGTTAGGACAACCTGGAGGGATTGCCCCCAATTTACATGGGCTACACTTTGAATTTATCCCCCCCCAAAAGAATTGCACATGTACGTATAAAATTCTAGGAATAACCTAAATGCTTATAAATAAGGGAACGATTAAACAGGTATTGTGTAGCCATAACAACGTATATGATACATCTTAACATGTACTGGTTAAAAAGAGAGCATGAATCTATATGTATAGACTTGGAAAGAACTTAAGGGTAAAACATGCGTGTATAACATTGCACTTATATTTAAAAAGCCACACGTCTTATTTCTACATATATTTGTACATATACCTAGAAAAAGGATCAGGAGACACGTCAAATTCAGGAGTGGTTGTACCTGAAAAGGAAAGCGGGATTGAGTTGGGGCAAAAGGATGTGGTGGTGAAGGGGGGCATTCATGTCTAATTCTAGGTATCTCTGTGTTCTTTCAACATTTTATACCAACACAACAAAACAAAAAACAAACAAAAAAAGCATGCATATATTACTTATTAAAAAAATAAAGCAACTCATTAACCCTAATAAATTGATGTAATAGTATGTTTTTAAGCTTACTTTTCCACCAAATGACTCTGAAAGTGCCTGTTTTCCCACATCATCTCAACATTGGGCATCAGCCCTTTTAACCTTCAGCAAATACTTTAGCCTAATATTACATTATTACTGTCATTAGCATTGTTTGAAATGAGGCTGAACCGTCTTTTTTGTGTGTTTATTGGCTACCCGTATTTCTCCTTCATGTCCTTTGCCTAATTTTGTATTAGATTATCTCTTAAGGATTTACATTAACCTTCTGTCTGTGTATATGTAGCCTCCAGGCCTGTGCTGCTTTTCTATTGGCTTTTTATCCCCACAATGTAGTGTAATAGAACAAATACTACTCGTTGGGGCAATTCATTTAACCCCTCTGGTTCTTAATGTTCTCATAATTGCTTCTAATACTCATCCATCTATTGTGGGCTTACTCTGCCAGGAACTTTGCTAGAAAACTTGTACACATATGATCCCATTTGATGCTTTCAACGATAGTGTTGGGTAACTATTTCACAGAAAAAGAAACTGAAACTCAGAGAGGGTGACTAACCTGCCCAAGACCACACAGCTGGTAGGTGAAGATAGACTCCAACACTGATTCCACGTTCTAGGTCCTTAAATCCCATACTACATTATAACTCTTCATCCCCAGCCCCATTCTCATCCCAAACATGTGGGCTTGGATCAAAGTAAATCTACTGTTACTGATTTTCTTTAAGCTAAAAACATTTAGTAGGGGGAAAAAAAACCACGCTCACAATATGCAAAGCATTGTCCTAGGTGCCTGGGGCAAACACATCAGGACACACAGGACATAGCCCCCACAGACCATGGTGCCCGTAGCCTGGGGTGTGAAGAGACAACTACACAAAGGGAAAAAGCACAGAGCAGGTGGTGCTGAGTATGGAGCAACTGGAAATAGTCAGGTTCACCATTCAAATCTGAAACAATAGTATTATTGCTCTGTGGGGTATAAAGCCCCATTTTATGCAGCAGGTCACATCTCATCACTACAGTGAGAAGACCATTGACAGGAAATCCTGGAGAGCACAGGGTCCTGACTGTGGGTGGAGAGAGGTCCTCAGGTCCAACTGCTGGCATCACCACTGTGCAGAGGCAGCCCTGGCTGGGTGCTGGCTCACGGATCACCAGCTGCACTCCTGACAGAGGGCATCAGCACGCCGCTCCCCGCACACATGTTCTCACTCACCCACATCCTGGGCGGGGATCGGAGGAGGAGTTCCATCACACTGTTACCAGCCCGACCCCCTTTCCATGAAGCCAGCCTAGGGGCTGGCCAGAGAGCTGCTGCTCTGCGGGCCGCCTCCCTTTCCCGAGCTGTACCCTTGAAACAGTAAGGACGTGCTTGGCCAGAGGTGCCTGGACTCAGCAGCCTAATTTTTAGTGTCTGGAAAGACCTCAGAAAGTCCTTTCCCAAAATAATCTTCCCCATGCCACCGCCAGAAAATCTTCCCCTACTCTCATTTTTCTTTAGAGGACGACAGGGAAGACTGGCGGAAATGCTGGTGTAATCCAGGCAGCTCACTCACTGGCACCCCCTACCTGCCAAGTAAGAACAGCTTCTCCAAAGGTAATGGAATACGGATCAGATTCATAAAGGGGTGGAAAAGGTCAGGCCAAGAGAGACACAAGCCCAGGCCCTGTCAATTTCACAACTCTTACCTTCTGCAAGGCATGTTTCTAAATGAGGTTCTTAAAGGTAAACCTCCAGGAGGACAGATAAATGCATCACAAAGCGGGCCCGTGGTCCTGACCACATGAAGGCATTTGAAGCCTCAGAGGGAATGTCAGCATTTGCCGTGGATGACTCTTAGAGAAATTCCAGTTCCCGGCTCTGTATCAGTTGGGGTCTGCTGTGGGCAAGGGTCTTGGAAAATCACTGACCTATGGGTCAGTGATTGTCAAGTCCTGTTCTGCTTCTGCCCAGGCTGTCTGGCACTCAGGGGCCGGCTCACAAACATTATCCTCCTTCACCAGAGGAGCAGCATCATTTAGGTCCCTTCCCAAGCTCATCTTACGCCTTTTGTCATCTTTGCCGCACTTCTTATCACTTCTCCTCACCCTTGTTGATAGCTCATTAGACAATGTGATTGAAAGCATTCTGTGAATTAAAAAATGTCCTACAAAACCAGTATTAAATGCTTAGCTATGCAGGATCACAATCATGACTCAGGGCTCCTGACCGCTCCACGAAGTCAAGTGGAGCCTGGAAGTAAGGAATCAGGCCTGAGAAAGGAATTGCTGAGAGAAGATAGAGGGAGATGAAAGATGTTCAGCTGCTTCCTATTTAACAACCCATGGGTCCTGGTGAAGGAGCACAGGTTTAAGGTTAAAGTCACCCAGAGATGGCAGAGTCAGGGACAGAGCCCTGCAGTAGACTCCTAACACAACCTCCAGACTTCTCTTGGATTTGGCCCAGCCATACAGAGACCTCTTTGCTTATGGTGACCATATTTCACAAAGCGAAAAAAGACAGACCATAATTTTTAAGTAGCATCATCCTCAAGGGATAATAGGCTGGAATATTTGCAGTCAGGACTTTCCTCAAGATGCTGTGTGGGAAAGTCATCATACCTTTGTAATCTTGGCCATGTGCACCCCTTTTAACTGTCTGTGCTTGGTGGTACGGTCTTTGGGCCGTACACTCATCAGAGTTTCTTGTTTCCCACTCAATGCTTGGCCATCTCCTAACAGAGATTGCACAGCTAATGAAGTTGAGCTGTCAGGAATCACTTGGAGTAAACTGGATTCCAGACCCCACAGTGTTAGACTCCAAGTCCTCACTTTCTGTTGATCAAACCCCAACAATCCCACTCTATTTAGACATTTATTTGGTCATCTGTTGTTTTTAACTGACCACATTGGATATAGTCATTTTCTATTTAAGTATCAAAGATTTAACTTTGAATCCCCTACCCTCCTCCCTGTGAAGATGACCAGGGATGTTGACATGTCTTAGTCAAGTATGGCTCAAATGACACAATGTTAATCGTGTTTTATAAGGCTAGTTACTATTTATATTCTGTGTGCCTACTATATGGGCCAATTTCAACCAGATACAAACATACCAGCTTTAAGAGCACCTGCAGGCTTTGAGGTCAGGCTGACATACGTTTGAGCCTCAGCTCTGCCACTTACAGCTGTGGGATCATGGTCATGTTGTTCAGTCTTTCCCAGAATCAGTTTTCATGTCTATAAAACAGGGACAACAACCTCATGTGAGGACAGTCAGTGAAGAACCACAATATAACATCAAATGCTTCACAATATAACGTACATAAACATTAGTTTCATCTTCCCCTACCCTCTCTCATAGAAAATTAGTCTCCTCTACTTAAATTCAAACATTCTATCTTCTTACTAATTTTACATTCCTTCCAAATAGGAAACAACGGGATAACTAATATGTCATGTGTGAAGCATTGTGAGCTTTTGCAGGGAATGGAACTCACTCCATGGAGTATTAGGAAGAGAGACCATCATTACGTTAACAGGAAAGTTCGGGGCTACCAGCCCTGGGAAGGCCTTTCCTGGTCCAGTCAGCTCAGCCCAGAAAAGCAGCCAAATAAGGGCTAGGAACACCATGCAACCCACACAAATACTCCCAGTGTTGCAAAACCCAGGCTAGTAAGAGCTTGGGATCAGCTAAAGCAACGTGTTGGCTCCCCAGTTTCTGCCTTATTGATCTTGAACTTGCCTGTAAAAGGCCTAACATTGTTGAGGGGCAGTACTTGCAGCTCAGCGTTGAACGAAAGCACCTTCCTCTAACGAGGGGCTTCTTAGAGCCCCATCGCAAAGGACAGAGATGGCCCTTCCTGGGGGCTCTGCCACTTCCTCAGTCTGGGCTGCAAGTGTGTTTCCTGCCAGCCCTCTTCTGACCAATGACTCATAACTTCTTTGCTTCCACTCAGCCTCCAAGCTTAGTAAAGCAGCCCCCTTCCTTATAAACGGGATGTCTCACAAAGTCTCATTTGTGAACCTGATGGCTGGACCAGGTCCCCACTTGCTTGGAGCTGAATGACTCTTGATGGTTAGGGTTCCTGGTGTGCAGGCTGGTCTCTCTAACTGGGTTTCCCTTGGACTGTTTGGGGGGAGGGCTTTTTAAGCTGGGTTGTTATCTCCTGCAGGAGAGGCATGTTTTCATGCTATTTATTTCACTCTCTCCCTGCCCATCCTCACCACATCTAATAACACAGTTCTCAGAGCCAAGAGTATATGCTGCGCTGAATGAAAACATCTCAAGATTCATTTGGGCCCTGGCAACCCCTGGAATTCTCCTTCACCATTTTGGGACAACCCATATCAAAAACTGAATCAGCACAAATCCCTTGTTTCCAAGAAAGGAGAAAGACTGTGTACGATGACAACAGCAACAATAGCGGAAGCAAAAACATCTCCATCTATCAGGGTCTCCTCTGGGACAAGAGCTATGTGAGGAGCAAAGCAGCTGCATTTTCAAAATGCTCTGCCTGGTGGCAGTCTTCTCCTAGGACTGTGGCCCCTGCTTCTCTCCTGTCCTCCAAGGACTGCTTCGGCCGCACGGCTCTTGCAGCTGCCCTACTAGGTCAGGCCAAGTTCAAGGAGGGAGTTGTTCAAACCCTCAACTCAGAAAATGTCCCATTTCCACTGTATTGGGCTGTCTTAGGAATAAATGTAACTAGAAGCCAACCAAGCAGCATCAGGCTCTGCAGCGTCCCCACAACTCGCTTCAGAAAGCCTGAAACCTGGGTGCTGAGAGGGCTCGGAAGCTGTGACTCTTCCACTGCAAGCACACCCAGCACCCAGGTCTTGGTGTATCAACACCTTCCTCCGGAAAAGTAGCCAGGTCTGCAAAGAGAAACGGCTGATTCCAGGGCAGGGGCAGGAGAGGTACAAGATGAGCCAAAAAGTAAGGAGGTCCTCAAAGAAGGATGGGGACATGTCAAAAGACACAGAAGCCAGCTTGAAGAGGCTCCCCCTGGCCAAATCTGCAACCACCTGGGCATCAAACTTTTAAATGGTACTATGGATTATAATCCATTGAATAAAATAATAATCTATGAATCCATACTGACAATATATAGACAGACCAATAGACGGAGAGATAGTTGAGAAGAGCAAACTCTACTGTAGAATGCCAACTAATACATGTAGAAGTAAAGATGGTATTAGAAAATTACAGTTGCAACCATTATAACAAAAAATGTTTCAGGCAGGAGTCATCAGTGGGTGCTAAACGTGGAGGCTGAAAGTTTGATGAGCAACAGTATATTTACAGTCTCCTACTTGTTCCCACAAAATACTTATTAATTAAGGGAGAAATAATAACTTTACAGTGGATAAAACTGGCAGACACTACGTTAATCAATGATCAACAGAGACACCACCAACATAGAAACAAATGGCTATCTGTGCATCCTGCTAGGGTGCCCTGAGCAGGAAACATCACTCCACTGATACTTATGCCAAAAACCCATAATCTGATTCTAACGATGACAGGAGAGCAAACAAAACCAAGTTGAGGGATATTCTACAAAATACTGACCTATAGAATTAAAAACTGTCAGTGTGACGAAAGACCCAAATAAATAAATTAATTAAAAGATTGAGGAAGTGTTCCAGATTAATGCAGATGTGACAAGTGAATGCAGTATACACACGATCTGGGATTGGATTCCAAACTGCTATCAGTTGCATTGAGAAAATCTGAAAACCATTTGTATGTAAGATAATAGTTTTAAAATTTCTTCATTTTGACCATTATATGGTGGTTATGTAAGCGAACATCCTTGTTCTTAGGAAATACACACTGAAGTATGAAGTACTTAAGAGTAAAGGGGCATGATGTCTGCGACTCACTTTTAAACAGTTCAGAAAGGAGATGATGTATGTATGTATGGATGGATGGATAGAGATGATAGGTATATACAGAGAGACAGATGTAGGAAATGCTACAGCAAATGTGGCAAAATGAACATTTGGTTAATCTTGGTGATGATATGGAATTCTCTGTACTATTCTTACAAAGTTTCTGTTAAGTGTGAAATTATTTTAAAACAAAAAGTTTAAAAAAAAAAACAAAGCAAAACATGACAAGTGAAAAGGCAGATACTCAAAAAATATATGCAGGACGGGAATATGAAGTGGTACAGCCACTCCAGAAAGTAATCTGGCACTTTTCTAAAAACCTAAACATGTACTTACCATGTGACCCAGCAATTGAACTCTCGGGTATTTATTCCAGAGAAAGAAAACTTCTGTTCATAAAAAGCCTGTACACAGATGTTCATAGAAGCTTTGTGTATAATAGCCCCAAACTGGAAAGCACCAAAACACCCTTCAATAGGTAAAAAATCGAAGAAGCTGATGCAGTCACATCATGGAGTACTACTCAGCAAAGGAACAAACTACTGATACACACAACAGTTTAAATGGATCTCCAGGAAATCAGGCTGAGTGCAGAAAGTCAATGTCAAAAATTTACACACTGCATGATTTCCATTTATATAGCATTATCGAAATGACAAAATTGTAGAGATGAAGAATAAATTAGTGGTTGCCAGAGGTTGTGGGTGGAGGGAAGGAAGGAAGTGGCTGTGAGTATAAAAGGACAACACAAGGGATCCTTACGGTGGAACAAGTCTGTATCTTGACTGCGATGGTGGACACATAATATGCACATATGATAAAACTGCACAGAGCTACACACACACGCACACACACACACAAGTGCGTGTGAAATGGGTGAAACTTTGAAGAAGCTGTGTGGGTGGTACCAATGACAGTTTCCTGGTTTTGCTATTGTACTATAGTCATGAAAGGTGCTAACTCTGGGGGAAACTGGGTGAAGGATGTGCAGTACCACCCCGTACATTTCTTTGCAACTCTCTGTGAATCTATAATTATTCCAAAATAAAAAGTTCAAACCAAGAAAACAGCAAGCCCCGGACAGAGCTTGTATGGGCTGCCCTGCTGACACTGCCATGACCTCAGCTCCCAAGAGATGTCCCCTGGGGAGTCTGGCCTGAGTGGTGTCCTTTCTTCTCACTTTATCTGGCAGCCCCACAGCTTTGCATGAAGTCTCAACCCCCTTCACTATGTAACTTATTGCTGGGGAACAGATGATGGAAGCACAGGGCAGAGACCTAGAGAAATCTGGGTATGACCTTTAACAATACTGGAGCTCACATTGGATTAAGGGCTTTGAAGTCAGGCTGCTTGGGTTCAAACCCCCATCTGTCTCTTACTATCCATAAGGCCTCAGATAAGATGCTTACCCTTTTGGGCCACAGTTTTCTTATCTATGAAGTGGGAGTGATGATAGTCCCTGATCATAGGTATATGATGTATATCATACTGTGTTTGTACCTATAAATCTTAAAACAGTACCAGACACCTAGAAAGAGTTAATAAATGCTAGTTGTTATTTATAATACAAATAAAAACAATTGTTTACCATTATTATATCTCTCTACAGGTTTAATCATTCCTATTTTACAGTGAAGAAGCTGGGACTTAGCAAAACTAATTAGCTGGTGTGGATCGGCTAGTGACAGAGCTGAGATCCAGATCCAGAGCCTCCAAGTGCATGCCCTGTCCAATACGTCTGTGTGAGTCAGTGTGTGCGGAAGCCTTACCAGAAAGAGGAGGAGGGGGAAAATTCAGAAAGCAGAGAAAAGGAGAAAGAATAGACTATATTCTAGGAAGAAAGATGGGAAAGAACATCTCAACTGACTCAGACTATAAAGGAAATTTACGTTCCCACTATTTTGAGTTCCTAACGTAGGGAGCCTCTAGGGTTGGTGGATTCAGTGGCTCAGCAACGTCATGGATCGTGTGGGTCTATCTTTCGACTCTGTGTTGTCAATTCAAAATTCAGTCAAATTAGGAAAATCATAAGTGTTTGTCCTTTGGAGTAAACAAATTATAGAGGCTGTGAAATTCCATGCCAGGGCATTAAGTAGGTTTTCAGATCACTTGTGAGCACAGAGGAAATAGCAACACTTCAGAAGCTTAGTTTGATAAGTTTTTTCTTAAAGTACTTGCTAATGGCTTCACTAAAATTTGAAGAAGCTCATGTAACCAAAAAGGTTTTCCCAGCATATAACATGTCTGTAAAAAAAAGAACAGCAACAAAACTTTCAAGTTAATCTTTCACCTATTAAATATTGTTCCACCGTGGATTTCTTTTAAAGAGGAAAAGGGTACTAAAAACTTACAGTAGAAATATTTTACTAGCTTTTTTATCCTATCCTCTCTGTTTGCATATAACATGTATCAAGAGAAAAACACTAAAAGCAAAATGGGTATTTTTACTTTATATATAATCCAGTGATATCAGCGTTGCTCTTGCTATCATTTTGAATAGGTGGTGCTTTGAGGGGTTGCTTCCAAATCTACCTCCCTCTTTCCCCAATGAGAAAACCTCCACTGTACCATCTGGTTCTACTGCTCCATTAGGCATTCATATTCGGAGAGAAAAGACTTACTAGAATACCTCTGCAGATTCAACATCAGCGATTCCACTTGCTTCACTGCCCTCAGATTTTGCAGTGGACGTTTGAGCTTTGACACAGAAACTCATGTAACTAAGTTATAAGCATGCTTACTAATAGCCTAGCAGGGTTTGATGATGACCTGACTGTTCTCAGACAGGGACCATCCCAGATGTTTAACCCAAGAACACAACAAGCTCCTTGAAATGGCTTGAAGGCCCCTTTCAACTGAGAAGCCCTTCTCGGTTTAATGCCTTTGCTGGAAGATGGTCAGGGGTGTCCAGTTCTTGCTCCTGCTGGGGGACAACTAAGCAAACTGTGAAATGTCATCACCAAGCTCCCCGAGTGGATTAGCAGCTCCAAAGGGCAACACACATCTCTAAGTCGTCCTGTAAAGTGACCCCAAAGTGTGACTTGTCACACCATCCTGGGCTCGTTTACCCTCTGAAGGGCACAGGGCCGCTTTGCCTGATGCACAGCAGGTTTAAGCTCACGGATAATCCAGAGCATGTTCTGAACAATAACTGGTTCCAGCCAAGTCATGGTCCCTGCAGGGCCTGCCAGGGCAGAAGCTCGCCTGCCCTTGGGTGGGTAGGGGGAACAGGCAATGGGAACTATTTTTCACCAGGAAGCACGTCACCATGTCCCTGGAATGAGACCTCTGTGATTCTGCTAATTTGGTGCCTGTAACCTTGAAAGGCTGAGGCATTTCTGAAACACCTCCACTGGGCATATAAAGGGTTGAGGCCCTGAGGTTTCAGGACAGGCCGTGGACTTTGCAAACGCTAGAGCTGCAATACTCACCCTCCTTGACACTGTATCAAGACAGCAGCAGACCCATCTCAAAGGTAAAGGATTTTGAACTTGAGTGTGCCTGGGATGGAAGTTCATCTTGTATTTCTTGGGGGAAGCAAATGGATAGACTCCTTGTAACCCTGTCTTTTTCAGCCACTGGGGTTCATCTTTCCCTCTGAACGCTCACTTTGCATCTGCTTGGGAATGACTTAGAAATCTTAATGGGGCTTTTCCATATCTAATTTATATATTTAAGTGATACATTCAAAACAAGCTAAACTCTGTGAGAGCGCCAGAAATCAGTGCCAGTGTTCATTTAACACGGCACTGATAAGATGAAATCTTGTAAATGAAAACAGTGCATATGGAGGGAGAGATGCTAAAACCCTCAGAGGAACCAACATCCTCAAGGAATGTTCAGATAGAGACTCTCAACCATAGTGGGCTCCTCAGAAGACTGATGCTTAAGAGGATGTGCTAAATTCTGGTCTTTGTAATTCTGAAGCAGAGCTTCTTAAACTTTCCTATGTACATGAATCATCTAGGGATCAGGTTAAAATGCAAATTTTGATTCAGATTTTGGTCTTGATAAACTCTGCATTCATAACAACTCCTAGGTGATGCCAGCGCTGCTGGTCCATGTGACAATTGAGAAGCAGGGTTCAGTGGTGTTTCAGGGATGGTAAATAATCTTTAGACTTTGCAATCACTGAATCTTATCAAATAGCAAAAAGTAAAAAATAGTTCTGTTCTGTTTTTAAATTTTGATTTTTACATTAACATAGAGCAAAATGACTCTTCTGTGTGTTCTCAGTTCTAAGAATTTACCACACATTCAGCTCTGTGTAACCACCATCACAATCGGGATACAGAACAATTACATCACCCCCTCCCCACCACACACCAGTTTCCTCATGCTATGGCTTTGCAGTTATACTCTCCCCCTACCTCTAACCCCAGGCAATTATTATAGCCTTGTCTTTTTGAGAATGTCATATAAATGGAATCATAGAGGGTATATAGTCTACTGAGATTGGCTTCTTCCACTCAGCATGAATGCCTTTGAGGTTCATCTAAGTTATTGAAAGTAGCAACAGTTTGTTCCTTTTTATTACTGAACAGTATTCCATTCTATGGATGTTCAACAGTTATTCACACATTCAATGACTATTGGTTGTCTCCACATTTTGGCAATGACAGATAGAACTGTGTGTGGGTGTACAGGTTTTTGCTAGAACGTTAAGTTTGCATTTCTCTAAGCTAAATAACTAGCAACGGGATTGCTGGGTCATATGGTGAGAATATGTTTAACTTTATAAGTTATAACGTATGAGAGTTCCAATTGCTCCATACCTCTCCTCTCTAGCACTTGATATTGTCAATATATAAATTTTTATTTTGGCCATTCTTATAAGGATGTAGCAGTATCTCTGCACTTTTCATTTAATTTGTATTTCCCTAGTGGCTAATGATGTTCAACATCTTTTAACATGCTTAATTGATATCTGTGCATCCTCTTTGGTGAAGTGTCTGCTAAAGTGTTTTGCCCATCTTTTAACTGGGTTGCTTGCTTTCAAATTGTTGAGTTTTGAAAGTTCTTCATATAGTCTGGACACAAATCCTTTATCATATACGTGATTTGCAAATATTTTTTTCTCAGTTTGTATCTTGTCTTTTCATTCCTTTTGGAGAGCAAAATTTTCTAATTTTGGTGAAGCCCAATTTATTAATTTTTCTTTCGAAGTGTGCTTTTTGTCATGTCTAAGAATTCTTTGCCTAGCCTCAAGCCACAAAAAATATTTCTCCTATATTTTCTCTTAAACGTTTTATAGCTTTACATTTTATATTCGATCTATAATCCATTTGAGTTAATTTTTATATAAGGTATGGGGTTTAGGGGGTTTTTGGTTTGGGTTTTTTTGCATATTGGTATCTTATTGTTCCAACACTATTTGTTGAGACATATCTCTGATTTTTTTTTTTTTTTTTTTGCCGATATCACACATCTTCATTATTGTAGCTTTATAGTAAGACTTAAAATCAGGTAGTGTAATTCCTTCAACTTCATTCTTCATTTTCAAAAGGGCTTTAGTTACTCTAGTCCTTTTGCCTTTCCATAAGTTTTATAATCAGTTTGTCTTTATTTTTAAAAATCCAATTTGGATTTTTATTAGAATTGCAATAAATCTACAGATTAATTTTGGGAGAACTGATATCTCTGCTATGTTGTCTTCCAATCCATTAACATGATATGTCTCTGCATTTATTTAAGTTTTCTTTTATTTCATTCATCAGCATTTTGCAGTTTTTAGCAACCATATTTTGCACACGTTTTGTTAGATTTATATCTAAGTATTTAATTTGGGGGGAGTTATTGTAAATGGGATTGTCTTTTTAATTTCAATTTCCAGTTGTTCACTGGTAGCATATACTCATTTCTATGTATTAAACTCATATCCTGCACCTTTGCTAAACTCACTAGTTCCAGGAATTTATTTTTTGTGATTTGCTTCATGGGCACTTGAATAGAATCTGTATTCTGTCGTCACTGGGTAGAGATCTATAAATTACATTTAGATCTAGCTGGCTGCTGCTGCTGCCCAATTTTTCTGCATTGGTGATTTCCTCCCCACTAAGTTCTGCTCTTTGGGATCAGATCCACACATGTGCAGCCCACAGGCCAGCCTAGGCGCTCATGAGCAATTTTTAAGGATACCCACCTCTGTGGTATCCCTGGTAATTTCCAATTCCCTGGACTCCCCTTTTTCAATCCTCTGGCCAGAAACTTAGGGCTTTAGTTACCTGCTCTGCTGTGCACTTCTGGAGGCTGCACCCACACCTTGGTCATGTGCTGAGAGGACAGAGAGAGAGAGAGAGAGAGAGAGAAAAGCAGCGAGGGTCGGCTCCATCCAGTAGGACCACACTCCTCCTATCTGAGCAGGTGGGTTTTGCATCTCTGCAGGCCCTGCTGCTGGTCAATTCCATTGATGCTGCCAAGCTCCCTCGCCTTGGAATTTCCTGGAGACCCGCAAGAATAGGGAAAAGGAAAACTAGTGATTTCCCTCATTCTCTGAGCATCAGGAGTCTCCTTTCTTCCTAGAATCAGAGGACTGCTTGGAGCTCTCTCTGTCCACGTTCCCACTTCTGAGTTTCCTGTTGACTTGAGTCTAAACTGGGGATACCAGAATAAAAATAGAAAACTTAGTGCCATTCAATGGTAATTGGAATTCTGGCCTTCTTCTCCAATCCACCTGCTACTGTTTACTTCTTGGAGTCCACAAGCAGTTGCACTGAGTATTCTGTCCAGGCTTTGGAGCTGCGTTCTTTGGAGAGATGGGTAGAGTGTGCTTCCTCCATTTTATCTGGAACTGGAACCCTATTTCAAACCATGATCTTTATGAAGCTTTTTGAAATGTTGTTAAAAAAAAAAAGAACCATGAAATAGTTGCTCTTATGAGGTGTTGGGTATGCAAGAAGTACGTTGGTGGCACACACAGTCAGCTGGGATGCAGTGAGCCACACTAGCCAAGAGTCACAGGAATAACTGATACGTCAAAATTCTTCTTAAAATAACTCTCACATTCCTCAGTTTGGGTTTAATACTCTGAGTAACCAGAGACTTAGGAGATTAAATGGTTGGCACAGCAATTAGCGCTCACAATGGACAAATGTGTCTTTGTTTCAGCTGACTCACTAACATCATTTGGCACTTGGTGCAGCACAAATGCCTCACAGATGGTGACAAGCTCAACACACTTTGTTTAACTGAATTCTGTGAAGGTGTTATACACTGTCGTTCTCTTTAAGCACTCATTAATTTTGTGAAGTAAAGTTCATAATTGTCATTGACGTTATGGCTTTTCTGGGTTGGTGGTGATTGACTGGAAGGAATACTATTGATTCTCTTGAGCGGAGTGCAGCCTGGTGGATGGTATTCTTAGCTGAGCAGATACAGACGAATAGAGCCATTTATTTATCAAGGACAATCCCCTTTGTTTCCAAAGGGCTTTCCAACTATTGACATCTTCCTCATCACATTTCTGCAAAGTAGTTGTCCACATTTTAGAAGCCAGAAAACACAATGCTCCCAGAAACATGTATTACCTGTGAAGGAATGGGCTAAACCCTAACAATGAGATGCTGGGTCTCCCAGGAGGTTAGAGCTGGGGAGCTTGGATGAATCTCCAGTCCAAAGACAGAAGATAATTTTTCTCTACGCTTATTTTATTTTATTTTTATAATATTTATTTTATTTCTTCTATTTTTGCTGCACCGGATCTTAGTTGCAGCACACGGGATCTTTTTGTTGCAGCATGAGGACTTCTTAGTTGCAGCACGCATGCAGGATCTAGTTCCCCGACCAGGTATCGAACCCAGGTCCCCTGCATTGGGAGCATGGAGTCTTACCCACTGGACCACCAGGGAAGTCCCTTTCTACGTTTATTTAGGCATAACTTGTGTGTAATAAAATCCACCTGCTTTAGATGTACAGTTTGATAAGTTTTGGCAATTGTATACAGTTGTTTAACCATCATGAGAAGCAAGATACAGAACATTTCCACAACCTTAAAAGGTTCCCCAGGCCCCTTTGCAGTCATTCCCCTCCCTCACCTCGACCCCAGGCCACCCCAACTGCTTCTGTCACTCTGGTTCTGTGGGGCTCTCACCACAGGCCTCTGCACAGTCCACTTCCTGCATCCTGGGTGCTCCTACCCACCCACTCGTCCTGCGTGTCCCTGCCCCTAGGAAGCACCCCAAAGCCGTCAGACCAGGCCAGGTGACTCCAAGGTTCCCCTCACTGGCCCCACAGACTTTCCCTCAATGCCTGAAGCACTACCACAGGGACCACTGCCACTTCCAGGCCAGCTCTTCAGGATAAAGATAACTTGGAGACAGGGGGGCATTTATTCAATTCAATAAATATTTATTGAGTACCAGTACATGCTTTAATATATTTAAATAAAACATAGGATAATCACATTTCCTAACAACTCTGAGGGCTTACTGCAAGGTCAGTTGGATCTCTGCTCTTTTGCCAGGAAAGTATGAGATCACTGAGCACTTCCAGGGGTTAAGAAAGTCACTTTCCTCCTCCCTAGGGGACAGCTGGGGGCAGTGGGTGGGGCCTGGGCCCTGATTACGACAGCTGCCCCACTTACCAGCTGTATGACCTCGATAAAGTCAAATTGCTACTCAACTTTCTAACCTGCGGAATAGTGCTTACCTTGCAAGATGGCTGTTGCTGTGACATCCCTATGCTCAGCCCTCACTACCTCAGCGTCCGTGGGGCCAGCTCTGACCCATCGCACAAGAGGACAGGATCAAAGACAGAGTTCTCACCTTGGCTGCACATTAGAATCACGGGGGACGCTTTTAAAAATCCTGACATCCCAGGCTGATGCAATCAGACTCCCTGGGGACCGGCATTTGTTTTTTTGTACAGCTCTCCAAGCGATTCCAAGGTCAGCCAAGGTCAATAGACACTGATCCAGAAAGAAAAGAGAAGTAGAATTATTTCATGTCTATAGAAAGAAAGTTGGGGGAGGTTGTGATGATTACTTATTGTTAATGGTTACACTATATCCTATACAGTATGAGGTTTTAGAACTACAAAAGTTCTAAACTGCGAAACAATTGAATATTCATGATCAAATTTAATCTTCAGAGAAATTTTAAAGATGAGGAGTCTGAGGCCTGGAGAACTTATTGTCAAACAGAAGGTGCATCAAGTTAATGGACAAATAGGTCTGCAGTGAATGTCTGGCTTCAAACCCCTCTCTGCTTCCACCCTGCCCCACTGCCCTTGTCAGTCCCTCTGAGAGAGCTGTGATCCAGACCTTCATGCTGATTCCAGACCCAGGTGTCCAGAAGCCCCTTCAGTACTTCCCCTTGGATGTTAACGCCCAGGCAACTCAAACTCTGTCCAGCACTGCTCAAGGTCACTCTGCATGGCCCTCCTCCTCTGGGTGCCCATCTTTGCACAGGCACAGCCAGTGCAGCTCCACTGACATCCCTCACCTTTGTTTACCACATGGCGCTGACCACCTCCAGAATGCCTTCATTACCCTTGCCTCTACCACCTGGTCATAGCTCCTCCCTGGACATTTCCAGTAGCCCACTAACTCCTTTCCCCGCACCCACTCTCACCCTCCAGCCCCTGCTTTTGACCTGTCTGCTAGACCAACCAAGGTCTAGGAGTTGGGCAGGGGTTTCTTCATGTAAAAAAGGGACCATTTTTGAGTATCTGATATGTATGATTTCACACACAAGCGTGTGCACACACACAGGCACGCACAAACCTCAAAGCTGCTTGCTCGGTTGTGTCAGATGTTGGGACCATTTTCTGTGACAAACCTCTTTAGTAAAGGGCTTGAAAACATTCAGAAGTGTGCAGCCTGCCTTCTGCCAGTTACAGTTGTGGGACCACAAGCAAATTCTATCACTCCTCAAATGTCTCACCTTTAAAATGAGGAAGGGAATGTTGACTTATGGGGATGTGGTGATAACTAAAGACATAAAATGCCTGTCACACACTACTTGCTGATAAAAAGCCAAGGGGCCGTTCATCTGTAAGGAGGAAGGAAGGACAGAGCTATTTGCTGGGTGCCTGAGACACGCCAGGCTCCAGCAGGGAGCTTCTGCCTTCACATCCCTGGATCCTGTCAACAAACCAGTGTACCTCCCCGTGAGGTCCTGTGCTTGACCTGGGTCTCCCTCAGGTAAATAGCAGGGTCTGTACCTTCCAGAGTCCAAGAGAGCGTGTTCTACGGGGGTTCGGCTGATATTTTCTTTTTCAGGGGATGAACAATCAGTACGTCCGCCGGGAGGTCTTCTGCCGGAACACCTGTGACGAGCTCAAACGCTTCTGGGAAAGAGAAATTGGCAAACAGACTTACTACCGAGAATCAGAAGAGCATCGCCTGGGAAGAAGTGCACTGGGAAAGTATGTGGCTTGTCTATTTTTTATTATTGATAATTAATTTTTAAAAATAGACTTTAATTTTTAGGGCAGTTTTAGGCTCACAGCAAAACTGAGCAGAAAGTAGAGAGCCTTCATACACCCCCTCCCCCGCCATACACAGCCTCCCCTACCAGCAACATGCCCCACCAGAGAGGTGCATCTGTTACAATCCATGAACCCACATGGACACATCATACCCACACTTGTCTGTTTTTGTTTGTTTTGGGGTTTTTTTTTTTGCGTTGTGCAGGCCTCTCACTGTTGTGGCCTCTCCCATTGCGGAGCACAGGCTCCAGACACGCAGGCTCAGAGGCCATGGCTCACGGGCCTAGCCGCTCCGCGGCATGTGGGATCTTCCCGGACCGGGGCACGAACCCGTGTCCCCTGCATCGGCAGGCGGACTCTCAACCACTGCGCCACCAGGGGAGCCCCACACTTGTCTGTTTTTTAAAAGCAAAATTGATTTCCCCAGAGGAATGCTAGATGGGCATCCTAGAGGACATAATTATTTTGATTTTCCATGCATATGGTCCTGTCACCATCTATGGTTATGGGCAGTAATTTTAAAAATTCTTTAGGACTTCCCTGGTGACTCCATGTTTCCACTGCAGGGGATGCAGGTTCAATCCCTGGTAGGGGAACTGAGATCCCACATGCCACGCACCGGCAAAAAATAAATAAATAAAAATAATAAATTCTTCTAAGCTAACAAATGTACACTCTAGTTCTTATCTGTATAAACAGAAAAATCTCTCCTCTCTGTCACCATTTCTAGTGTGTGAGGGTTACACTAAATTTGGGGAGCAGATCAGCAGAGGTATCCATGAAGGGCAATCAAGCAAAGGAGACAATGACCAATTAATTCTCAGTGCTCGTTTGGGTCAAGACACAGGATGTCCTGCGTGGTTCTAGGAGGAGCGCCAATGGGCTCTCAGCCCTCTGGTGTGCATCCCTGTTCTAGCCAAGCAAGTCGAGTGGAGAGCAGTAACTCACATGAGCAGACCAGGGTTGCTGTCTCTGGAAACAGTGGCACCTCACCACACTCACACATACTGCCTCTCGATGACTGCAGGGGATCACCCACAGAACACAGGGAAAGACAGGTCGGGCTGTCTACCCCCTCACAGGGAACAGCTCAGCCACTGTCTGTTCACTAAGACCACAGCTAGTGTGTAGCCAGTTGCTGGTGGGACAGGTGTGTGCTGGCCCAACAGCAGGGCCCATGACTCCATACTGTCAGTCCATGGTTGCTAGGCTGAGAACATGCGTGAACTCACAAGAGTTATATTCACTGTTACCTTCCAAAACCCCGTCCTGAGCCCTAGAGGCAAACCCAGCCGCTTCTACATGCAGAGACCTGCTCAGCCATATTCCTGGCCACAGGCAAGAAAAAGCAGACTGTCCTACCTGCTGAGGCGTTGTGTCAGGGCATCTTGTCCAGGGATTCTCAGAGAAGCTGAGTCAGGTGGCCAGTCATCTGGGGAGTCCCTGCCATCTTCCTCCCCCGAGGCCAGGCCACTCAGCATGCAGCACACCAGAGGCCACACTGAGGCCTGTGCCACGTGTGTGTCCCCCAGGGCAGTACACAGAAGGCCTCAGGTGGAGTGAAACTGACCTGCGGAAGATGCAAAAACCTTGTCTCTAAGCAAGGAGTAAGCCAAGGGGTGAATAAAATAAGCTCTGAAACAAACTGTGGTTTATTAACACATTAAAATATATATGTCCAGGATCTCTCCATGCACATAAAAAAGACTGCAGGAAAGACACTTTTGGTTAGTGGGGTCACAAAGCTCTAACTTCTTATTTATCCTTCTCCTGTCTCTTCTAATCTGAACCTGGGCAGTCTGGCTCCAGAGACTCTCTGCTCCTCACCACTACTCCATGTTGTCCCTTCATAAATTGTAGAAGACAGTTCTGGTTCATTAGGTTGCTCTGAGGCTTGAATAAGAAAATGTACCTAGAGACTTCCCTGATGGTCCACTGGTTAAGACTTTGCCTTCCAATGCAGGGGGTGAAGGTTTGATCCCTGGTCCGGGAGCTAAGATCCCACATGCCTTGTAGCCAAAAAACCAAAACATAAAACAAAAGCAATATTGTAACAAATTCAATAGAGACTTTAAAAATGGTCCACATCAGGGCTTCCCTGGTGGTGCAGTGGTTGAGAGTCCGCCTGCTGATGCAGGGGATGCGGGTTCGTGCCCTGGTCCGGGAAGATCCCACATGCCGCAGAGCGGCTAGGCCCGTGAGCCATGGCCGCTGAGCCTGTGCGTCTGGAGCCTGTGCTCTGCAATGGGAGGGGCCACAGCGGTGAGAGGCCCGCGTACCGCAAAAAAAAAAAAAAAAAAAGTCCACATCAAAAAAAACTTAAAAAAAAAAAAAGAAAATGTGCCTAAAGCACCCAGCATGGGGCAGGGCCCAAGGTCAGGGCTCACAAATGTCAGGTCCCCTGCCTCCTCCACACTCCCACTTAATCCAGGATTGAATATAGCAGCAGCAAGTTGCCAAAGGAAGAGCCCTCCGGATGAGTAGCAAGTCTCCCTGTGCCTCAGTTTCCTCCTTGTTATTTTTATCATAGAGAAACAAACACTGACAGAAGAGGGATGTTAGGGAGTTACTGCCTTTAATTAGTGGGGAGCAGTAGGTTGATAGTGTTGTTCAACTATATCCTTACTGATTTCTTGTCTGTTTTACTGATGCTTGAAATATGGGTACTGAAGATTTGCAGATCTATTTCTCTTTACAGACCTATCACATTTTGTTTCATGTATTTTGAAGCTCTGTATTAGGTACATAAATGTTTAGGATTATTATATACTCTTGATGAATTAAACCGTTTATTACAAAACAACCCTCTTTCTCTTTGGTAATATTCTTTGCTATGAACTCTACCTTGTCTGTTGTTAATATAACCACTCCAGCCTTCGTTGATTAGGGTTAAGATGGGATATTTTTCCATCTTTTTACTTTTAACCTATTTATGTCTTCATATTTAAAATGAGTTTCTTATAGGCAACATATATTTGGATATTTTTTAATGCAATCTGCCAACCTTTGCATTTCAACTGGATTACTTATGTCATTAACATTAATTGGTATGATTGGGTTTAAATCTACCATCTTGTTATTTGTCACCTTTTTCTCTCAACAGTTATTTATTCCCTTTCTTTTTCTGCCTACTTTTGAATTAAATATTTTTAATGATTCCATTTAATCTCCTCTTTTGGCTTTTTAACTATACCTCTGTGTGTTATTTTAGTGGTTGCATTAACATTTACATATACATCTTTAACTTATCACTGTCTACCTTCAAGTGATACATTATTTCCTGTAGAGGGTAAGAACCTTACAATCATATAGTCCCATCTCTCCGCTCCTGGTCTTTGTGTTATTATACAGAGTACAGTTTGACTTCCACATATGTTATAAACGCCATATTACATCATTAACAGTTTTGCTTTGAACTGATTATCTTTTTTTTTTTTTTGGCTGTGCCGTGCGGCTTGAGGGATCCTAGTTCACTGACCAGGGGTAGAACTCGTGCCCCCTGCAGTGGGAGCGCAGAGTCCCAACCACTGGACCGCCAGGGAATTCCCATGAACCACTGACTATCTTTTAAAGAGATTTAAATAGTAAGAAAAAAAATCATTATTACGCACACACACAGATGTCCTTCCAGGTGCTCTTCGTTCCACTATGCAGATTTCCATGTGGTGTCATTTTTCCATCTGCTTGAAGGACTTCCTTTAACATGTCATATGTGACAGTCTGCTGGTAGTGAATTCTTCCAGTTTTTGCATATCTGAAAACAACTTTATCTCACCTCTGTTTTTGAAAGATAGCTTTGCTGGGTAAATAAT